>NC_134569.1:23647776-24007776 GCF_050947875.1 Dermacentor variabilis
GCAGGCTGTCACAGCGGACGCCACTATGTTATTTTGGTTGCCCCGAATAATTCTGGAGCATATCCACAGTGGAGGATTTGCCATGAACAGGCGGTTAAGAAAAAGGGACACACAGTCTTAAGAACTTTTTGCAATGCACATGGCGTCGTCTTCGTCCATACACTGTGCCTGTTTCATTTGCCGCCCCGAACTGTCCAGGACTGTCCGAGACGCCGCATACGCAACGTTCATTGGCTGAAAGCCCCGCGTTTGGTGTCCGGAACTGTCAGTCACGGATAAAGCAAGAGGTCCACTATAATTTATGTCTAAAACATTGCGGTCATGACGTGTTTGCTGCTCCGCAGTTGCTTCCGGGATATGCAGCCTGGAAAACCATAGCCTTCGATATCTGTTTTTTCTTATTCAGAGCAACCGTCGCTAAGGCGTCGTTTTGAACACCACATATAGCATGTTCTTGCCTCCGAGATACATGCCGAGACGCCACCACAGCTTGGCAAGCGAAACCCCGCAAGAAATTGCCCTGCGCGGATGTTGCACGATAGCTGCGTTCGCTTTTTCTTTAGTACCCAAAACACACACGCGCGCGCGCGCCCCCGCACGCACTCACGCACGCACACAATTGATCGTTTGCTCGTATTAAGAGTGGAGTTTAGAGTTGTTTGTGCGGGCAGCTACATCTAAAGGTCACAGGGGTGGTCAAAAAGAGACGCGCGATTCGACGCCAAGACGGCTGCGGAGAGTAATAGGCGTCGTGGGGTGGAGGAGGCGCAGTTTACGGAGAGCGCGTGAGCGGGTTGACTGTGAGTTGGGGCTTCCGCCATTCGGTCAGCGGAAGCATGCGACGCCGTGGCTTTGAAGCCAACCTACCGCCGCTGCACCGCACCCATGCCGAGGCATTCCAGGAACGAACCAGACGCTCCAACGCGTGCGGAAGTGTTTTATTTCGCGGACTGTGTCTTGCGAGGTCGTGAGACAAAAGACACATTGCACTGCAATGGATTTGTGGCAACGGTCGCGATATGTTGGGACACCGGACGGTGTCACCCTGGAGCCCCGTTGTGTCTACACTGCGCGCACCGCTGTGTGACTGCACGTACGATGGGGCAAGGGTGATGTTGAAAATGTTTTCAAGTACTCGCAGGGCCACTGGAAGGAGATTCGGTGGAGATTCGGCTAAGAGAGAGAAAACCACAACTCTAACATCGTTGTAACTTTTGACGTGTAGCTTTCTTTATTTTATCTGTGTAAATAGTTTCCATTCTATCGCTTTCTTATTCTATCTTAATAAGCAGTTAACTCTATGCAATCATCGTCACAGCCTAGCCTACTGTAATGTGACTTTGCGATGTCCACAACACCTTAAATATTATAGGGTTTTACGAGCCAAAACCACGACCTCATTATGAGGCACGCCGTAGTGGCGGACTCCGGAAATTCGCAGCACATGGGGTTCTTCAACATGCACCCACATCTAAGTACACGGGTGTACTCGCATTTGGCCCCCATCGAATTGCGGTCGCCGTGGCCGGGATTCGACCCCGTGTCCTCGTGCTTAGCGTCCCAACACCGTATCCACCAAGCAACCACGGCGGGTCTCAACACCTTCGAGTTTCCCTCACTGATATCGAGGCGAATATCAACTTTGAGCTACAGCGCAAACAACATCGTCACACAGCCACTTGGGTAAACAAGGCGCACAAGTTCATGATCCACTTCGACGGCAGTTACTGCGCAGCGTGAGCACACGTCGAACATTGAGCTGAAGTTTCACGATACCAGCTACGCCATCGGTGAAATGATGCTATAATGTTACTCGAATTGCTGCCTACCTAAAATACGTTTATGACGAATGTAACCTTAGACCGAACTGGTACTTCATCAGGCACTCATCTCGGTACTGCATGTCAGTCGATCTTGAAGTGCCAGTGTGGCATACAGAAGCCCGCATAAACTTTAAAATCATTAAATTCTAGGGTATTACGTGCCAAATGCCCGATCTGATCATGAGGCACGCCGAAGTGGGGAACTCCGGAACAAATGTTTACCACCTGGCATCCTTTAACGTACACCAAAATCAAATTATGCGTAACAGCGTTCTTGCATTTCGCCGCCATAGAAATGCGGCCGCCGCGGCCAGGATCGAACCCGCCACCTCAAGCTCGTTAGCGCAAGTGGGCTGCACCGTGGCGGGTAGTCTCCACACAATTTGCCAAGTTAGAAAGCTGGCTGATAACGAAGCGGTTGCTCCCAACTGCACACTGTTGACGGTGCATGTGCAGTGGTGGCTGTGAGAAAAGAGTATCGTTTTGTTAACCACGCGGCGCGAGGGCGAAGCTGAGCGTGGACACGTGGCTTGAAGAGCACGCAACGACGACGCCGTGGACGACGACATAAAAATATATAGGGCGAACACAGCAAACCCTGTTTGGAGGTTTCAACTGCTGTCACGGTAATATATTTACGATGAAAAGCAATCGTTAAGTTCTAAATATATTGGTCGCAGCTGCAACGCCCTCACAGTCCCATGGCACTGTGTAGTCTCACTGCCGGCTGTATGCGACTAACAAAGCTTGCCCTGCATAAAAGGGCTGCAGTTTGTGCCTTCGAATAATTGCGACAGAAAAGAAAATTAGTTCCGCGGAGGCCTATAATGCAGCTGGAAAGAACCAACATCAGCTTCTCGTACTTCTTTTTTTTTTTTTCATCAACGTTCTCACTAATAAGATCTGCACGGCCGAAAGTGAAAACCCTTAGATAAAAAAACCAGAAAGAACGAACGGCAGCCTTCTGACGAGTTTAAATCAACCAAGAAGAAGATATATATGTCTGATTAATCGCGTTAGCTTAACTAGAATTGCGTCCAAATGCACACACAAAAGATGTTGCAAGAAACAAGAGAAGGAAGAACAAACGAGCTTGGCTTTGTTTCTCGCGAAGTTGTTGTTGTTGTTGTTGTTGTTGTTGTTGTTGTTGTTGTTGTTGTTGTTGTTTTAAAACCGCCATTGTAACGCCATTATTTAAAGGAGAAAAATGTAGTATGGACAGTTACCGACCTATTTCGATATTGCCTATCATGTCACAAATAGAAAAATTTATCTTCGGATCAATGAATTCATTTCTAAATAAGATTTCAGGCACATCAAGCCGTCAGTCTGGTTTTGTAGCGGGATGGGGCACCACTGATCTGCTCGAGGAATCTTCAGACGAATTAAACAAACCTTTAGAACAAAATATGTTTGTATGTGCATTGTTTCTCGACACTTCTAAAGCATTCCATACTGTGAACCACGAACTCCTTGAAAAACTGTAGCTGCTCGGTTTCAGGAGGCCATTTTACCAGCTCGTAAAAAAATTGTACGGCCGCTCGCAGGTGATAGCTTTAGACAACCAGTTAATCATCAATAACAAATTACCTCTGAAAGCTGGAGTGCCTCAGTGCTCTATTTTGTCTGTTGTTCATTTTAACACACTTATAAATTACTTTTCGCAAGTTATATCGAAGTGTTTAATATTTGAGTATGCAGATGATATTGTCCTTTTAACAAAACATGTCTGTTACTCAAAAGCAATTGCGTTAGTTCAGGAGAGTGTGTACGATGCAATAACCTGGTTTGCTAACAACTTTTTGTCAATAAACAAGGAAAAAACAGAAATGTTGTGCTTTAGAAATACACTTAAAACAACTGTTGCAAATTTACCACTGTTACTGCACTGTGCCAATTGCCAATCCTGTCAGTGCGCCCACGTAGATCTATTAAATACCTTGGGTGTTTTCTTTGACAATGACCTCTCATGGAACGATCACATGACATATATTTGCAGTTGGCTCAGAAGTGCTTCCTCACTACTTTTTAATATTTCATCCATTGTTCCGATGACAGTAAAAATCACTATCATGCACGGCTTAGCATACAGTGTTTTACATTATGGCCTTACATTGTTCGGTTTTTGCTCTTCTCAATGGCAGTGTCGAATTGACAGAATTTTAAAAAGTATGTTGAAGCTCACTACATGTAACACTTCCTCGGCTGACAATGTGAACTTGTTTATGGGTCTCGGTCTCCCGTCATTTAAAACATTATTCACTCAAACTGTTTGGAACATTATTCACTCAAGGCAGTTTTGGAACCGTGATTTCAAACAGGAATATGTATATTGCTCCCCGTGCCCTACGGGAAGCATTACGTTTTACAGTACCCTACTGTAACACAATATTTTGTAAAGCTAGTAGGTATGCTTGTGTCCCAAGAATGTTCAATGACCTACCTGATCATATTTGTACTCTAACCACGAAACCAAACTTGAAAAAACTGTTGAATGCACTATAAGCTAAGCACAATACTAGACACTGTCGTCTTTCTTTCTCGTTATATTGTTTCTTGCCTTTCTGTTGTCACTGACTTCAGGTGAGTTTATGCGTTATTTAAATTTCATTTTGTTGTCGTCATGAGCTTCACCAGCTATTCATTGTTGTACATGTTACCATTTTGTTTTTGTTTTCCGACATGTCGGCTCAAGTCACGCAAGCTTGACGCTTTGACAGGCCTGCCTTCTAATGTACGGAGATTGTAAGATAATAATAATAATAATAATAATAATAATAATAATAATAATAATAATAATAATAATAATAATAATAATAATAATAATAATAATAATAATAATGGATCGCTATTTTGTCGCATGTCGCCTTAATGCACATTTACCCCTTCCCGGAAAGGACAAATCAGAATAAAAGGATAACAGCAACCAATTGGAAGTGCAGATTTTTTATGGAACAACATTTGATCATTTGATTGCACCGTCTGACAGGGCGCAAATGATTGAGGATTCGAACTATACTAAAGTTTATTAAGCATTTTGTTAACAGCTAAAACAGTTTGAGCTTTCTAGTATGTACACAATAACTCAAAAACAAAGGAAAAGTTACCCCCGGTTTTCTGTCGATATAATGAGAGCTATTTCCTACAGAGACTGGTTGTGGAAAAGGAGCAGGCGTGCGCCGAAAAATCAAGACTTGAAAACGGAATATGAGATTGCGAGGAACAGGGTCGTTGCTCTCTTGAGATCAACAAAACCGCGGTATTTTTATGATAGATTTACTCAAGCATACAAAAATTCAGCAAAACTTCGGCATTAATAAATATCCTCCGAAGCAATAGTGCGGTACCCAAGAATTTCTTAGAATCTTTTTCAGAAAGGCCAGTTATAGCGGTAGATAAGCTAAATCATTCTTTCACACGTTTTTCTAACACTACGCCGTCGCAGGGACACACTTGCTCGCTCAAACTGTTCAAGCATCGGCTTTTTTGCCCGCGATGTCGAAGGAAGACCCGAGTAGAATAATTTTCAGTTTCCGACCTAATAAACAACCAGGTATAAATTGGCTGGCTGTTGCCACACTAAGAAGAAATTTTGACACATTAGCAGACATACTACTTTTTACGATCAATGGTTTTATAAGCACCGCATCGATTCTGGAGACATTAAAAACGGTGATTATGAAGCCGCTGCATAAAGCAGGAAAAAAAGATGTTTAAAATTATAGGTCTATCTCTGTTTTGCCTATACTCTACCAATAGTGGGAATGTTTCTGTTTGACTGTATGACTTGTTTCTTAAAGAAACGTTCAGTCCTAACACCAAGACAGTTTTTATTCATTGCTGAGCGAAGTGCTATTACATTGTTAGAAGAGTTCGCCGATGAATCATATTCTGCTCTAGATAAGAACCTGTATAGTTGTGCTCTGTTTTTTGATTTGGCAAAAGCGTTTGAAACTGTAAATCCTTAGCTTTTATTGGAAAAGTTCTTTCGTTTGGGTTTCAGGGGACCCTTCTTTGTTCCTCTTTGCAATTATTTACATGACAAGTCACAGGTAGTCATGGGTAGTAAAGAAATTGTTAGTGCTAGAAAATATATTAAAGCTGGGGTTCCACAAGGATTCGTGTTGTCTCCTCTGTTATTCAATTTATTTATGAATGACTTTCCCACGATAATTACAAAAGCTACAATGTATCAATATGCAGATGATACAGTTCTGCTCACACGCCACAAACGTTATGAGGGAACTATTAACGCTTTGCAGAATGCAGTTCATAAGGCGATGCAATGGTTTTAAGAGAATTGTGTATATATCAGTGCTAAAGAAAGCAAAATCATGTGCTTTCGAAGTCCATTAAAAACTCACAAAATAAACTTGCCAATATTGTTACACGATCAACATTGTATTTCATGCAAATCTACCGCTATGAATACGTGGAGGCATTCAAATACCTTGGTATAACGTTCCAAAGCGGCATGTCTTGGCAATATCACATGGCATTTTTACGTTGCAAACTAAGGAGTGTTGTATATCTACTTTTCAACATAAAGAGTTTAGTACCTCTACCAGTCAAGAAAATGATAGTTCACACACTAGCGTACAGTGTGCTGAGGTCTGGCATAATGATCTTCGCCTTTTGTTCAGAGCGCTGGATAAAACGGATTGATAAGTTACCAAAAAATATATTTTAATATGTTGCTTATGGTACTACACTACATTACAATAATATTTTTCATGAATTGGGATTTTTCACATTCGATGATTTATTTACCAGGAGGTTATTATGCGGCTCAATTGGGGTGATGAATTCAAAGAGGCATACGTTGCACCTCGATTGTTAAAAATATACAAAAAACGTTTTGAAGTACCCTATTCTGCTACAAAGCATGGAAAAGCGAGAAGTGTATAAATCTTTAATATATTTAATGATTTGGCTGATGAATTCTTTCTGCAACTTCAAAAAACAGTTTAAGAAGTTAATGATGAAATGTTGAATTTTTGTTCTGACACTTTATTTATTTATGCTTCTGTCTTTGTTTGCTATGTCATTGTCTGTTAATACTACCAACTATTCTTCTGAAAGTTGGTAAAAAGTGTATTATGTAAATATGCAACCATATTCCTGTACCGACTCTGCCGGGCCCACTCGCACAAGTCCTCTTGGATTAGACATGCCCGTTTCCTCGATTTGCTTTTGGATGTATATAAATTATTATTATTATTATTATTATTATTATTATTATTATTATTATTATTATTATTATTATTATTATTATTATTATTATTATTATTATTATTATTAACAAAGTCAGCAGTAATACAAAAGCTAGAAGAAAACCAACATGAAAGGGAACAGTACAGCAGACTAAACGATCTTGAGATTCACAGTTTTTCAGAGAAAAGTAATGAAAGCTTAACACAAACGATCACGCAAATGGTAGCAAATCTGGAACTGTCGGGGTTCTCCTCTGACGATATTGCGGCCGTACACTGCTTAAAAGTCAAAATTGGTGGTACACCTGTCGTCTTGGTGCGCTTTAAACCCGTCATTTGGAAGGAAAAGTGGTTTGAAGCGCGGGGAAAGCTGAAGCAACTACGTGAAGGTGTATCATTTCCAAAGATCTACTTCAATGATAACTTGACCAAAGTCAACCGTGAACTTTTCTGGAAAGCCAGACCCAAGGCAAAGGAGAAAGGTTATCGGTTTTGTTGGACGAAATGAGGCAAGATCTTCGTGAAAAAGAATGAAACAGCGTCTCTTGTTCGAATCGGTAAACAAGCAGACCTGGAAAACATTGCCTAGACAACACGCCATTTTCTTTCAGCGAACTACCGGACTTCAATTAATTTAAAACAGAATTTCGATGCAGCTCTGATAAAGATTTCACCGTTGTGAGCGTTAACATTCGAAATCTGCGTAAATACTGGGACGAATTTAAATTTCTGGCTCAAGCGGCAGCTGGCTTTGTTGACGTTTTGCAATAACACAAATCAATGTTTCCCAGGTTTGCTTCGATACGTTTACCTTTCAGGGCTTTTCCGCACATTTTGTTACACGAAGCGGGCGTCGTGGCAGAGGTATTGCTCTCTTTGTAAACGACAACTGTGAAGTTTCTTCTGCAGATGCATCTTTTGTTCATGCCGAATCTATTATGGTCCAAGTTTGCAAGAGGTCATTTTCTGTGCATATCTTATCGATTTATCGACCACCCTCATCCAGCCTTTCCTGGTTTCTTGTAGAGCTTGATGAAACTCTGCGTCTGTGGAGTTCAGTGGACCAATTCTGCTTGATCGGAGACTTGAATATCAACATTTTATGCCCCGAAAAAGTGGCTGTTTGTGATTATTTATCTGCATTGTCCCCTTACGGTCTGGGATGTGCAATTGGAACTCCTACTACAGCGGAATTAGTTAATAATATCCTAGTGCAATCTTGTTTAGATAGCGGTCAGAGCTCCCAGCTGCTCATTTAGGTCATGTACTATTCTACAACGGTTGGCTGACCACTACTCTGTAGTATGCCGTCTTGTTTTACCAGACGCGTCTGGAACTCCATCGGTGGAAACTGCATCTGGGCAGCGTAAATGCCTTGCCCTACTATTAATCCCTCCAAGCTTGATAGCCTTACCGTTTCGTTTGACTGGGCATCCCTAACCAAAGAAGATTCGTCAGGCAAAGTGTACGATAGGTTCTGTACGCAACGGAAAAAATTTGCACTACGTTGCACATGGCTGATAGCTAAGCCGATAAGAAAGGGTCACTGCTAGATGAACAGTGAAATTCTTGCTTCGATTTCGTATCGAGACAGCTTGTGGAAACGCTCCAAAAGAAATCCCAGAAACCAAGCACTGCGATTAGACTACAAGTCGGCAAGAACTAGAGTTGTTGCTCTTCTGCGTGGCGCCAAACACCGTTACTTTTCTTTCATAAATTCCAACAATCTTCAAATAATGTAAGCAAAACTTTGGTAAATCATCTCAGAGGAGTGAGTTCCAGTAACCGGTATGTTTTCGGTGATTTCCAGCAACCTCCCACAGAAGTGGTTGATGCTTTTAACAGGTCATTGTTAAAGCGTCCCAAAGGGCTGTCTCTCCATCCACAAACACTCGGCCGTTAGGGCATGCCGTATCTGTGTCAGCTTTTCTTCCGAGAATTTCGAGGGGTGATCTGGAAGAAATCATCTTCATTTTCCGTCCTAACAAGCCTACTGGATATGATGGAATTTCTTTACACACCATCAGAAGGAATTTCAATGCGCTGTCAGATATTGTCCTGTATATATTGAATGGTTTTTTGGAAGGTGACGAAATTCCAGAATGCTTAAAAACTTCACTTGTTGCACCATTACACAAGTCAGGGTAGAAAGATAGTATTGAAAACTATCGGCTAATTTCTATATTGCCGGTTATTGCCCAGGTCTTAGAAAAAATTCTTTTCCACACTATGTCTTCTTTTCTTAAATTTTCTATCCTGACCAATCGACAGTTTGGCTTTATTTCAGGACGTGGTACTGCGGCACGGCTTGAAGAATTTTCAGATGAACTGTTGTCGGCATTCAATCAAAATCTTCTCACATGTGCGCTGTTCTTAGATGTAGCGAAAGCGTTTGATACCATGAACCATCAAATCTTAAGTAAACTGCATTTTTTGGGGATTTCGTGGGCCTTTTTACAAAGTTCTCGAAAAATACTTGAGCAACAGATTTCAGGTGGTCACTAACGATGATAAGGGCGTTTTTAGTTCTAAGCTGTCACTGGAAAGCTGGAGTTCCTCAGTGGTCCATTTTATCGTCATTGTTGTTTAATATCTTCGTTAACGACTTCCCTTTGTCAATTCCCTTTGGCATCACACATCAGATGCCTCAGAAGTGCTAATAGACTTAATACTAAATTTTAACCTCCATTAAATTGTCACTAGTCCTACTCGCGTTCAAGGCTGAACGAAAAATATCCTCGACCTCATATTTCTCAGCGACCATTTTTCTACAAGTCAAGTGCAAATGGAGATTATTGAAGGGATATCTGATCACAGTATACCTATGTGCACATTCCAGCTTGATCATTGTATTACTACCCTGTCTACAGCAAAAAGTTATTTTTTTTTTACTTTCATAAAGCAGATGACGCCTGCATACTAACTTACCTGTCGCCTGAATTCGATTCCTTTTTTGGAAAAAGCGTCTCAGGAATCTACTGATGTAAATGCATTGTGGCTACATATTAAGAGCATTGTCCTGCACTGTATAACTAATTATATTCCAATGCAAAAGAAAAAACAGCACCTTAAGAATCCATGGATCACATGCGAAGTCATCCATGATAAACGGCGCACAAATCGGCTTCGTAAGGCAAACAAGAATAACCCAAAACCATCCACAATCTTGAAGTTAAAATCTGCAGCTATGCATTTCAAACAGAAACTAAAAGATTCGAAACAACACTACTACAGTGTCACTCTTGCGAGCTTCCTAAAAAATAACCCACAAAGATTCTGGAAACATCTGCGCAGTACCGAGCAGACAACAACCAAACTAACTGAAGAAGAAAAAATGCAACGGTAAACAAATATAACGATTTCTTCAAGTCAGTCTTCACGGAAGACAATGGTACACTTCCCCCTCTCCCACCATCCTGTACCTCAGTGCTTGATCCCTTAATAATAACAGACGCCGGAATCCACAATCTTCTCCTCAACATTGACCCTAAGAAAGCAAACGGCCCTGAGAAAATTCCAAACGAATTCCTAAAAAAATATGCTGAGTGGTGCAGTAGATATCTGGGACAGATTTTTCGTAAATGACTAGCAACTGCTAATCTACCACACGACTGGAAAAAGGCTAAAGTAATACCGATCCACAAGAAAGGAGGCAAAAATAATGTTGCCAATTTCAGACCCATATCTCTCACCAGCACTTCATGCAAAATACTAGAACACATCATTCTAAAACACATGACAGTGTTTCTAGAACTTGAAGACATCCTATCGCCTAACCAGCACGGTTTTCGATCTGGCTTATCAACCATCACTCAACTAACAGAGGTAGTTAATGACCTTGTTCTTAGTATTAATAATCGTTCTCAAATTGACATGATTTTACTTGACTTATCTAAGCTTTCGATTGCCTGAGTCACACTAAGCTAATTGTAAAAGTGGAGCAAGCCATCGGAAGGGAGAAGTTTCTGCTTGGATAAGAGCTTTTCTAACACAACGCTCACAATTTGTTTTCTTCGACCATATGCCATCTGATGTCGTTCCTGTCACATCTGGAGTACCACAAGGCTCGGTACTCAGGCCGCTGTTATTTCTGATGATCTTTATTAAGGACATAACCAATAATATAGCGTGCGAAATCAAACTCTTCGCGGAAGATTGCGTGATATATAACAAAATTAACAGCCATAACGACAACCTCGATCTTTGATTCTCTTAACACGCCAGCCGAGTCGTGCTCCCAGTGGCAAATGTCTATTAACGTCAATAAATTAGTGGCAATGGCAGTAACAAAAAAGCAACCCTCTCATTTCACGTATATCGTTAATGGCACGCCTCTTTCGATGGTTGAGCAACAGAAATATTTAGGGATAACGCTGACATCAAACCTCAATCGGGAAACACACATAACTAATTGTACAACTGCTGCACTGCGAAAGCTATTTTATCTAAAAAGACGCCTAATGATCGCCCCAACGAACATTAAGCTTCTGGCCTACAAAACATTTGTGAGACCTATTGTAGAGTACGCTAACACAATTTGGTTTCCTTGCACAGCTACTAACATAGCTAAACTTGAAGCCGTGCAAAGAAAAGTCGCAAGATTCATTCATAGCAAATATCGTTCTACGCACTCACCTTCACGTCTCTTAGCCTCCTCAGGCCTCAACACATTATCAACGATAGCAAAACAAGGTCGACTAAAATTCCTGTTTCAAATTCTGCACCGTCAGTATAAAATTGATATCACCCAGTACATTTCATATGCGCAACCTAGACTAACAACGCATCAACACGAGCATTAGCTAACTCAGTTTTCCTTTTCTAATGACGCATTCAGGTACTCATTCTTTCCTCGGGTAATCAGAGAATGGAATGAACTTGACTCGTCATTAACAGGAACAAACTCTTTATCCCTGTTCGTTTCACAGCTGGAGCTCATCACAAGAGATTAGTAAACACTTCTAATGTTTGTTCCCTATTCTCTTTATATTGAACTGACAGTACTTAGAATAAAAATTGTATACACTTGTTTGTTCCCAAATATTTCACGTTCTTGCTTTGCCTATGATGTGCCCCGGTTGTTGTTCATTTTATAGCAAACACAAAGCATCAGCAAACACAAAGGTATCAAGTATCAAACACAAAACACTTAGCAAACACAAAGGTACCAACAGTCGGTGTACTTCGACCCCGTCGCAGGACGCTTTCAAGACAGGGCACGCGCGCCCGCCCTCCCATCCTACCCCCTCCCCCGATGCCTTGCGCGCGACTGAAGATGGCACGCTTCCTCACCGCTTTCCTCCCTTGCGTGCGCGAGATTCAGCCCCCATCAACGGCGCACCCTCGCACGTTTTCTCTAGAAAATACAGCATACGGCGCGCGCTGACGATCTTATCGCCCATGGACTTTATACGAACCATCACAGCGACGCCAACGCCGACGGCAGAAATGCGCCTGGAGTGTCCATAATTGCTATCGCAATAAAATCTCGCAATGCTCCGCAAGGTCAAAGATTGCGCTAGTTGGTTCTGCGTAGAGTAACTCTAGTTCAGCATTATTCAAAACGTAATTGAGCGACTTTAGACCACTTTCACTTATGCTGTCTGTTCTCTAGTTTGTCCTTGTTCAAAGCCACACTGTTCCATTTCGAGCCCCACAAGGATTTGAATTCCAGACCTGCAAATTGTCAGTCGAAAATACAACGGTTTCGGGAGATCGACCTGTTGCAGCCGCTTGAACGTTTTGGCGACGACAGTCTAAGGTGCTAACGTTTCAAGAAACCAAATGTCAAGCAGCATTCCCGTGTGTCGTGCGCTACTACCTTGGCTTTTTTTGCTATGAAAGCTTTTCCTTCGTGGCTATTCGGCCTCCATAAATACCCACGCGCACTGTGTCCAGTGACAGGCAATAAACGGGCACCGCCTCTCAGCTCCGTTCTTTCTCTAGCTTCCTTCTTGGTGCAGCGATATGCCATAGCTCATTCTCGCCAACGGTCATTCACGCGCCCACTTCGCGAGTTGCATTCTGGAGAAGCGAGATACGCGGGCGGCTGCTTCCCGTTCCGGTCGTTCATCACTGATCAAAAGCCGTGGGGGAGGCGGGGGGGCGCTGCCGAGGGAGCAGCCAAGCAGCAGCCCAGCAGCAGCCATCCCCACGCTGCGCTGCAAAGTCCCATTACTCGGCAGTAGAGCGTTCGACGTCTCCGCTGCTCCTGAACTTGTAATTTTTCTCACTTGCTTCGCACAGAGCTATAATAACTGTCCTTCGAGTAAGGGTCGTATGTTAGAACCTGGTGCACCTGCAATGAGAGCGCACCCTGCTCGCCAAATCCTGTAATGACGTAAATACGCTGCCTTTACCTTTGCTCATGCAACAAGTGCGCTTTAGTAAGGCCCACACTCCCCACTTGCAGGATCGAAAATTGTTGCGCAGTAAAATATGTTGCGCAGTAACTTCTGTCAGACTGGATACAATGGCACGTGCGCTTATATTTACTTGAATGGGCGTGTAAAGATTTTGTTGGCTCTAATATAATTTTCTTTATTTCTTGCATAGTAAAAAAATGAACAGAGCTATCGCGCAATATCCGCGCATGGCAAATTGTGCTGGGTTTTTCGCCCTAAATAGATTGCGAGAGCGGTGGCGTCTGCCCATGCATTTCGGAGGTCACAATATATACAGTTCTGTAGCGGACGAAAACGACGTTGCGCGCATCGCAAGTTGTTCTTGAGAAAATGGCGTTATCCGCTGTGAGAGCCTGCTGCTGTCAAAGTGAATTGAGTTCAGAGCGCGAGGCGTAAGCAGTCGAGGCGCAGTAGGCTACTCCGTAGTGCAGCCATAACTTAGCTTGTGTAAGAGTAAGACTCGTGCACTGTCAACATCTCGTAAAATAAGCGTAAGCGCAGATCTTTCACGAGTAAGTACGGTAATGTAAAGGCGCCACGACGGTCCCCGTAATAATTCTCAGAAGTATTTCGTATCATCACTCTCACTCCACGATTCACCGAAAGCACGTAACGGCTACAGTCACCGTATTACAGCAGGTATCAGCTACAGTTCCCGCAATATTTCTGTTGGCCTTGTAAAATGTCTAAAAATGTCACGCCCACACAACGATTTAGCCTGACCTGGAGTCGCACTTGGAACCCTAACGATGTTGATTTCTGACGTCATTGTTTTTACCTAACTGTTCTACTGCTAGTCCTGGTGTACATCCTCTTGTGTGCCAGCAGACTTCGTCCTTTTCTTTTTTTTTTCTTTCTATGCCCTCTTCCATTATAATCCCTCTAGGGTAACAAACCGGACTATCGAACTTTCCTATTCTTTTCTGATCACTCTAAGCTCGACGCAGTGTGCTAAGGGTCGCAGGCACAGCTTCTACTTTTGTCTGATCTGTGCTGCCCATTTTTGTCAGGACCTGCAATTTTCATGAAACTATAGCACTCGTGTCAGTGGAGTTGGATTTCTGCCGACTCTTCTGTTTTCCCGTTACGGTGTTTTTTTTTTTAATTCCGTGTAGTGAAGGAAAAAGCGTGGCACTATGGTTCGTGCTCTCCGCCGGCAGGAACCTGGATCAAATTATGAGGAGGACTGCTTGAGACAAAGAGGGAAACTGATGAAATAAAGGTGTAGAGGTCGGCCTGAGTGACGTGCCTCTAGCTTGCTGCTCCACTTTGAGGAAGTGGTTTGCGGGAACGGCAGGGACAGGGCGGCAAGATGAAGGTGGTATGGCGAAGGTGATGAGAGTGGCTGCACAGCCTATTGATTTTGTGCAACATGACTTTTACAGCGAAGTTGTATATGGCTAACCGATTCGTCCGTCCGACCGTCCGTTTGACGCCTGTAAGCCGAAAACTTCTCCGGCGCAACCCAATGCGCATGCGCGAAAAGAAAATAGAGAGACAGAGATGCGCGCGATTGGCTGCGCCAGTATTGACGTCGTTGCTCTCCGTCGCAGCCGAACGCGCGCGCAGCAGTTTCTCTCCGGGTCCGAAATGTGTAGGCCACGCGTCATACGTACTCCCGAGGAGCAGGCAGTTTTCGATCAGCAACACTATGAGCAGAACCGGGAACGAGCTTGTCTAAGCTGTGCCGATGCTGCAGCCCTGACACAAGAACAGGCTCGTGCAGCCGAACGCAAGCAGCAACTGCGTACCGAGGATCCGGCAGCCTACTAAGCCTTCGTTTGATGAACCGTCGGCATTAGCCCAGTGGTAAACAGCGGGGCCGCACGTTTCAGCTTCGCTGGTTAGCCACCTTTACGGACTGTTTGGGCAGTGATTTTCCTTCTTCACCTGCGGCTCATAACGGTTACGTTATTTAAGAGATACTGGACTATATGAGAGCTTGCGATTGTGCACTGTGTGACGTTGTATGTGTTAATGAGGCATTGGCACTGAGCATGAATGTGTGGTACCTTCGCAGAATTTGTGACAGCGCCCAAAGAAACAGCTCTCACGCTGATTTTTCTTTCCTTCTGTTTCCCTCATCTTTCGTATCCTTTGTCTCTCTACCCCGATGTTACAGAGTAGCAAACTGGAGTTATCCTCTGGTTAACCTCCCTTTATTTCGTTTTCTTCTCTCTCTCTCTTAAACGCTGCAGAACTTACAAATAATAATAGTGCGTTCGTGACATTCAAAACATCACCAGCACACTTCATATACCACGCTCTCCTATATTATGTTTTCTGCATATCTGGCGAAAAGTCAACAAGTCGATATGGTGTACATAGTAATGAACGGTGGACCGGGTGCTGTGGGAAGCAATGACAAGGAAGGTTGTAGACTAAGAAGCAAGTGCTTCCAACCACTTCTTCACCTGATTCGCAGCTCTACCTGCAGCTTTGCGAATCAGAGCAATGTTGCGCTTTATATCATGCAATAACTTGTATACACGTGAAATTGGCATTACCGTAATATGCGCAGTGCAATAAGGCCACCTATCTGCTCGCCCGTTGCACCCCTACGCAGTGGTCATCCTCCGCTCGTTAAATTCTCGTGATAGGCGAGCTGTGCGCCGCCTGACAGAAAATGTGGCACTGCAGAGAAGTAGCCGATGTCAGCTAGACAGCAGCGCGATGTTGTTGCGATCGCCAGCGCAGCGTGTCGTTCTGCGCCACAGCGTCGTCCGCCCACTTTCGATCACATGCCTGACAGCATCCGCTGCGCCCCGCGTTATCGTGAAGAAGCGTAAATTTGGTTGGGACCGCTGGCTTGTGGCAACAGTCTTCTCGTGAGCCCATGCAGTAGCGCTGCATGGGGAGCTTCACAATATAGCGCAGATATCACCGGTGCCTCCGAGGAAAGCTGCTCGCCCGGAAGCATTTCTCATGATGCGGAAGTCATCGCGACTTCTCGTATGCTCCACGTGGCAGGCGGAAAATATTTCATTACCAGGCGCATACTGTTCGAGAAGTTCATCAACGTTGCTCCTAGCTGGCCCGAATGTTGACTCCAAAATTAAATAATATCTCTCGTGCTCCGCTCCTTTCATCTCCTAGAGCACAAACGCAGTGGAGAAAACACGCTGCATGAGTGGGGAGTGCAGGCGTCTTTAGCACGGTCCGCTTCAGCTCTTGCAGTTTCCATTCGAAGATTTTCTCAAATGTACTCCTTATGCAGCCCAAACTTAGTAGGCGTCGCCATAAATTTACGAGTTAATTATTCCACCAGCAACTCCCCTCTTTGGTCAATGGAAACAGCACATTTATATAGAAGCGTTATCACGTTACAGTAAACAGTCAATAACAGGGAAAAGATGGCAGCGATGGACGAGAAACATTCTGGCGCCTCGTATGTTGCGGAGTGGCCGCGCTGGAAATGACCAAGCGCCGAAAAGACTATAGGTGTACAATTGCAATCGTCGCACTGTCGGACGAGGACTTAGAAAGAACACAGTAATATACGAAAAAACTTACAAGGGGTAATTTGTTTCCCAATTTTCGCGTTGCTCTTTTTTCTCTCTCTTTTTTCCGCAACTCGTACCAGCTCGCTAAACTGTTAGCCTTATTCAATTAACTGACGCGAAAAACGAGGATGCAATGACGGGCCGTACACGTCAGGCGTACGCTCGCCGCGTTAGCATACGTTCGAATAACGCGGACTGAGAATCGCGCAGCATGTTTTTTTTTTTTTCCGGGAGCACAGCTAACGAGGATGCTTCACGACATCAGTGGCTACAAGGATCAGCTGGGTCGACGATCAAATACTTGCGCAGGCTCGATGACGTGAAGAGGCGCCATTGACGTCACGGCGGCCTGCTCTCACTCAGCGACGGGCAGATGAGGCCGTGAGCAGCTGGCTATGTTGGCCATGTATAACAGAAAAGGAGTAGTTATTTCGCGCCGATATGGGCCTCGACCCTCCGTCGCCAGCTGTTGTATTCGACGAAGTCATGTCGAGTTACAGCGCTCTTGAAGTAATCAGCTTATATATGGTCGCCATGACGACCTGGCAGCTATTTGTAACAGTCAAGTAACAGGGCCGCACACGTGTCTGTCGGCAAATATTCACGGGCTGAAGCAACAGTGTGTAGAAAAAGAAGGCTGCCTTTTATTCATTCTTTAAATTCTCCTGCAATACAGAATTTCATGAGTGATGGAAGCTGTAGGTGTTAGGATGAAAATTTCGTGTGTTCTTTAGCGAGGGCAATCAGGTGCGACAAAGACTTGGCACAGATTGCGACGCCAAGAATCATCTCACCAAAGCTTTCGCTGCAGTGTCAGAGTAGTTAAAGGCAAACGCTTCGGGCGATGACGCCTTCTTCTACACCTAGAGATAACTTCAATGTCCGGACGTCGGTGCAAAACAGCGCCAGTGATGACGTCAGTTCTGCTGCATAATTACAATCTCATCATCGCCGTGCCGTCGTCGTGCATACCGTCGCGATCCCATCGTCATTTCTTCATCGTCATGTGAGATCCGTACGTTCGAACCGCACGAGTTTATGTTGAGTGAGGCGTTTCCCGGTAAAAAGGCCTTCAATTAGATCGTGTGCTAAGTCGTCGCTAAACGAGAAAGCTATTGGCAAACACCAGTGAAAGCTTCGCAGAAACAAATTCCCAAAGTGCGTGGGATCCGGAAACTTTTTTTTTCTTGCTGCTTAAAATGTGGGTCCAGTCAGGTCTGTTATAAAGACGTCTAAAAACAATTGCGGGAGGCAACCACAAAACGCCTCTGTTCTGAATGCAATGCGTTTCGTATCTGCACCTCTCGGCGGCGAGTTTCCGAAGCTCGCGGACTCGGCAAGAGCACAGTTTTCTGTCAGTATGCGGAAGCGTCCCTTACGACACGACGCATAATTCCCGACGCGCAGTCGTACCAGCCGTCAACTTGCACGCGTCTGGGGGCGCCGTGTCACAAGGCGAGGCCGCTTTCTCGGTGGCTTCCCTTTCGCTGCCTTCAGCTTGTGTCTGCCGTGTTCGCGCGATCGCCTCGGCACATCCGTTTATTCCTCGCCTTGCTTATTTAATGCGCGCCGAGTCGCGACAGCATTATGCATTCCGCGGCCGTCTTACGTATTCCCCGACGTGCCGCATTCTGCTACACGGGAGCTCGCGCGTGACGTCAGTGGCCCCGTGACGACGACGCTGGCTCCTGCAGCGCGGCGGCTAAGCAAGTCAGTCATTGCTGTAGGTTCCGCGCGTTCTGGGCAAGAAAAAGCGCAGCGTCATGTAGGGTACGTGTGGAAAGGCTTGCGTTAAATACAAGAAAGCGATGTGACAATTTCAGCTTCGGTGCACCGCGAATTCGGATCGCACGTTAATTCCAACGGCACGAAAGGCAGTACAGCACGCACAGTGGCATATATGCCATATCGGCCACTATATAGTAACCACTGAGGGTCCAAATGCTAGCGAGATAAAAGCACAGTGACGAGTGCTTGATGAGACTTATATCAGCCGCTTTATGAGGCTATCCTTGTTCCCAGCGGACCCTCTTCTGCAAGTGAAAGTAATCTGATTAGTAGGAAAAACAAAATATCTGCGTGCCTCCTTGTGCCATGCTCTTGCCGCCGTAGCTGAAACAGCGTGATGTAAAAAAAAAAATGTTTATAAAGCATTAGCTGCTTATACGCGGAGTAAGCCAAGTTTCACAGTCAGGCGCTCGCCATAAAGTATAACATAACTCAAAAAATGTGGCTCTAATGCCACTGTAAGCAGGGCCGCTTCAGCCAGCATGGGAATGATGATTAGTACATGGATTTGCCTAAAGTTCGCTATTCCCACTTTAAACGGCTTCGTCACATTGAAAAGTGATCATTTTCAAAAATGTACCGCGTTTTAATAATTACATAAACATCATTAAAATTGTCCGATGGCAGGGCCTGAAAACAGTACATGTAGCACAGACGCCCAATATTGAAACCATTACGATACGGACGCAAGCCTATAGAAGCGGAACCACTGCAATTACAAACGATTATGCGTGTTCGCAGAGTTTTATTTGTCTTCTGCATTTGCAAAAGTATAGATTGGCTTGAAATTTAGGCTGTGAAAGACAGCTGAAGCGTATCAGGTAAATCCAGAACACCTGAAGCCACAAGCACGAAGATCAGACAAGACCATTTACTTAGTAACCATCATTCCAGTGGGGGCTGAACCATCGCAACGGCAGAGTTCCCTCTAGTAATTGTTGCCGGAAACTTTATGGCTCCAGAAGACTCGCTCATCTCGTGCAGTCGCGTCGATCTCGTAGAATCTCGCGAAACGAAGTTGGTCCCGGGCACCCGACAGCAAAGCAAAACGAACAATATTCTGCGCCACTGGTCAACCGCGGAGATAAACGTATCCCCAGGCCGGTGCTGCGACAGTTTTTACAAGTTATCCGACGTCAGGTTAGTGCGTTTAAGCAAGCTGATGGGTGCTCGTGAACAGCACGGACCCTGTCGGAGCAGTGATAGATAGATAGATAGATAGATAGATAGATAGATAGATAGATTAGATAGATTAGATAGATTAGATAGATAGATAGATAGATAGATAGATAGATAGATAGATAGATAGATAGATAGATAGATAGATAGATAGATAGATAGATAGATAGATAGATAGATAGACTGTGGGGTGTATCCGATGTAATATGTGGAGGTTCGTGTAAGTCCCTGTCTGGAGCCTACACTAGGCAGCGGCATCCTCTGTCTTTAGATTTCGATGTGGTGGTGGATATCGCAAGCGACGCACTCTGTGGTAGTTCACGATGGCTGACTACTCCAGGTGGACAGGGTCCGGGTCTTCTGCAGCCGGCGTGATGAGTGCTCAGTTATGTACGAATCCTTGAGCTGCTCTGCTGGCCTGCAGGTTGCCCGTGATGCCAGTGTGGCCCGGTATCCAGATGACGGTTTGGGTAGTGAAGTACTCAGGGTCCTCCTTGAGTATTTAAGCTAGGACTTGTGCATCAGGTCTTCCAATTCTTCCCTGTAGGAAGCTGCGGCAGGCCTGCTGGGAATCCGTGAGGATCCTCAGTGGTTGGTTTGCGTGTAGGCCCTCGCGGATGGCTAACGCGATGGCCAGCTCTTCAGCTTCGATAATCGTGCAGGGGCGGGTCGATGTAGCGGAGGTAACGTGGCCTCGGTAATCGCATGCCATTGCCACTGCGCCCTTGTTGTTCGTGCCAAACATGGCGGCGTCCGTAAAACGGGCCGTGGTATTGAACCTGAACGCTTTCCTCATGTACTGGGCCCTTGCTCTCCTCCTGCCGGAGTGTAGGTTAGGGTCCATGTTGCGTGGTATCGGGGCAACGTGAAACCTATCCTGGACGTGACGAGGTATCAAGCAGGTTTCTTGGGTTCGTGTTGTTATAGCTGGGAACCCCAAGGTTTGTAGGACCTACCGGCCCCTGAGAGTCCGCGCAAGTCTCTGTTGTTGCGAGACGTAAAGGGCTTCTGTCGGAGCAATGAGTCCGGACGATACGAAGAAATTGCGAGGTCACGAATAATTTGTCGCAGAGCGGGAGAGTATAGCGAAGTATGATAAGGACATTAAAACACGTTGCTGGGCTAGTTGGTGCGGTATTATTTACATAATTGTGGCGCAGCAAAAGATGAGGGGCAACAGAATTGCGACGAGAGAAGCAACGTCGACAAGCGCATAGCAGAGGCCTAGACAGCGCGGCTGTCTATGTTGCTTCTGTCCCCACTCGTCTTTTGCTGCACCGCAATTCTGGTAATTGTAATCAGGACGACGATGACCATTGAACAGTTAAGTAATCTCGTTAAGAATGGCGAATGCGGTGGTTAATATTCCATCGCAGTGAGAAATACAGAAGATATCGAAACGCGGAAATACAGACACCGCCAGCATATGTGAGTCACATGCATAACATGGAGTGTGCTTCATGCTTGCATTTCTGGTAATTGTGATAAGGACGACGATGACCATTGAACAGTTAAGTAATCTCGTTAAGAATGGCGAATGCGGTGGTTAATATTCTATCGCAGTGAGAAATACAGAAGATATCGAAACGCGGAAATACAGACACCGCCAACATATGTGAGTCACATAATATTGAGTGTGCTTCATGCTTGCATCTGCTTCCAGATACAGAACAGAGGCATTCTTGTTTGTTCGGTTGTTTGCAAGCTTGTATGATTGCTTATTGGCTTGTTCGCCCGCTTTTCCGTTTATTTTTTGTCAGTTTGTTGGTTAGTTTTTGGTTAAGTGCGATTGCTTTTGTCAGTATGTTGGTTAGTTTTTGGTTAAGTGCAATTGCTATTCGCATACTTTTTATTTTTTGTTTGCTTTCTCACTGTCCCATCTTTTCTGCTATCATGGCTTGTTTTGTTTTAGTAATGGCAGCCATCCTGGTATATGTTATCGAGGGCAAGCGCTTATGATCCACGTTACGCGAAAAAAAAAACAACAAAATAAACATGTCGTTGCAGGCATGCATGTATTGCAGGGTACACTTCGCGCGAGCACAGAAGTGCTGGTCCTTCGTTCCGACTGAGCCAACAAGCCGAAATGCAGTTTTAATTTATTTTTCACATTTACATGGTTATGAGCAAAATTTCTGCAGCAGAAGTATGGCGGTATGTTGGAGTAATGGCTCATAAGGGCACTAATCGCGCTGCTGGCACTATAGTACCACAAACAGCCAAACGAATTGGAAAAGCGTCACAGTTAGAGAGACAAATAGTGAATCACGCTCTGACGAAAGTCAGACACATTTAATGAAAAGATGACAGTGTACCCCTTTCCTTTTTCCTTACCTTGTTCAAGTAGCAACTCGCTAACGTGAAAACAGCGTGAAGAGCACTTTGAACAAGCATTTTGATTCCCAACCTATATTCAGAAGCGCTAACACACTGTGTTCGCAGTAAGGCTACCGCTCGCGAGCTATTTCATGCGCTACGTACAGTGTCACACTTGTCTAGAGTGATCAAGCGGCCGATCTGGTAGCCATGGCAGAAAAGGTGCAGGCGAACGCCCCTGTAAGATCACGCATGGCCATGCTCCGTACATGCGCTCCATGCACCCGCAACTAGCAGATTTCTCGAACCCAGCAGCTGTTGCCATGTGACACTGGCGCATCCTGAAGCTGGCCGCTCGACCGTACTCTAGGCAATTGCGATTCGCACTACACTGCCTGTACAACGTGTACTGTGTGTTCCGCTGTGCACAGCACACGATTGAATTGATGGTACATTTTAAACCCTCGTTATAAAGAAGTTATGGAAACAGGAAATGGATTTCGCTATGGTAGAGATTTTGTTAACACCAGAGAGGCTCTGAAGAAGCCATTGTAAAGCGGTACATGCTCTCCAAAAGAGAGGGGGGGATAAACCGTATAATGAAACAAAGCCACACTCGATAGTGGCGACATTCCCAGTGATGAAATTCTGCTATCTCCTCTGAGCAGCTGAAGCGCCTGCCGGTTATGAGCGCGTGGTACAGCCATCGCCATGCACTGCAGTCGACTTTGCAGCACTACAGCCTATGTTTGCCTCTCCCGATTGATAGGAATGAAAGCAACGGGTCACCCTGTGTGCATGCTGCACCAAGCGGTCCCATGCGGATTTAGCACTTTGTATAAAGCGGAGTTCCGTGACATTCCAGCTGGAATATTATGATGTAAAATGCATGCGCTGCAGTCGAGATCACGCAAAATTTCGGTGCTAGCAATGTTTCAAATAAAGCGGTTTTCCTATAACGACGTTTGCTTGCATTATTAAGGCCACCAGCCTAAGCATCAGCTACCGCTTGTTCCGCAGTACAAGTGAATAAAATAAAAGTGCAAATGCAAAAGCATTAAAAAAAAAGAGCTAAGTCTGTCTATTTGGCTTGACGTGCGTGTTTGTGGAGTGTGTAGCAGAAAGCTTTCATTCGCGAAGCGGAGCGATTACTCGCGGCAGTGCCGTCATACTCCAGGGGCACGCCAATACGCCGACGCTCCCCGCGGGGCATTCGACGACTCGGCAGAGGATTAGACGGGGACACAAAAGAGCCAGACAATGGGAGGACGGCACGAAGGCAGCTGCACGTTGCGCCAATCGCTGCAGGTCGCGCCCTTAGCGTTTTCGCTGTCGTCACACGGGCGGCAAGGGTCAGCACACCCTGTATAGCTGCGGCTCCGACAGATAAAGCAAGCACGAGCTCTCCCACCACCTGTGGCTCACTTACAACACGGCGCCCTAGTGCGTGAGTGTGTTTGTGTGCGTGAGTGTGCTCGTGTGTGTGCTCGTGTGCGTGCTTGTGTGCTCGTGTGCGTGTGCTTGTGTGCGTGTGCTCGTGCGTGTGCTCGTATGCGCGTGCGCGTGCTCGTGTGCGCGTGCTCGTGTGCGCGTGTGTGTGCGTGTGTGCGCGTGTGTGTGCGTGTGTGCGTGTGCGTGTGTGTGTGTGTGTGTGTGTGTGTGTGTGTGTGTGTGTGTGTGTGTGTGTGCGTGTGTGTGTACGCGCATGCGGATTCAACACCTTCACATATCTTTCCATATCTATGTATTTTATTTTAAGCCAAATTTTCGCCCGTCAGCAAACAGTTACGCTTTGGCGATTCTCCTTCCGCTATTTTCTCTGCGACGCTTCACGCCCATCGGTGTACAGAACATTTACACGAACCCGACAAAGGCGGGTCGAGGCGGCTTACGGGTCTGAACATTATATGTTGGAATTACATAAATACCAGCCAGTGAGTGATCGTCTGGCATGGCTGAATCAAGCTGCGTGGATGGTTGGGTCGACACAGCTTGGAAAGGGTGAATGACACAGCATGGAAAGGGTGAATGTATAAACGCGGTCGTGCTGGGTTGGATTTTCGCAGACAGCAACAAAGGTGAAGGCGAGTTTTATATGCGAAGCATTTCCTGGCGAACATTTGCCACTCTGACAGTATCTATAACTATCTATAACTATCCGTCTGTCTATCCGTCCGTCTGTCTGTCTATCCGTCTGTCTATCCGTCTGTCTGCCCGTCCGTCCGTCCGTCTGTCTGTCTGTCTGTCTGTGCCGCCTACGTCTTGGTGCTCTCATGATCGCTTCGTTAACTTGGTATGTACTAAAATTGGCATAGTGTAACAAGAGTGTATGACGAACATAAATGATGAGTCATGACATGAATGTCATGTCGTGTCACGTAGGTCCTGAAACAGCCGCTTACGTCTTGGTAAGTATCAAAATTGGCATAGTATTACAAGAGTGTATGACGAACATAAATTATTGGTCACGACATGAATATCATGATATGTGTACCATGATATGTGTATAGGCCATGAAACAGTTGCTTACGTCTTGGTGCTCTCATACTCGTTTCATTAACTAGGTATGTATCAAAATTGGCATAGTATGACAAGACTGTATGATGAACTTAAAGGTTAGGTCATGACATGAATGTCATGCCATGTGTGTCATGTAGGTCATGAAACAGCCGCTTACGACTTGGAATGTACCAAAACTGGCATAGTACGACAAAAATGTATGACGTACGTAAAGGATAGGTGATGACAAATGTCATGGCATGCGTGTCATGTAAGTCATGAAACAGCCGATTACGTCTTCGTATGTACCAAAATTGGTATAGTATGACAAGAGTGTATGACGAACATAAACGATTGGTCATGACATGAATATCATGTCATGTGTTTCACGTAGGCCATGAAACAGCCGCCTAAGTCTTGGTGCTCTCATGGTCGTTCCGGTAACTTGATAGGTACCAAAATGGGCATAGTAGGACAAGAGTGTACGACGAACATAAAGGATAGGTCATGACAGGAACGCCATGACATGTGTGTCATGTAGGTCATGAAACAGCCGCTTACGTCTTGATGCTCTCATGGTCGTTTCGTTAACTTGGTATGCACCAAAATCGGCACAGTGTGACAAGAGTGCGTGACGAACATAAAGAACAGGTCACGACATGAATGACATGCGTGTCATCTAAGTCATGAAACAGCCGCGTACGTCTTGGTGCTCTCATGGTCGTTTCGTTAACTTGGTAGGCTCCTCGCACACTGCTTCGCATAATATCGACTCCCACAGGGCATGGGATCTGCCGGCTTTTTCTGTCGCGTGGACTCGCATTGACTCGACTCGATATGTGCCACGCAAACTGGGATGATTTAATGTATATTCAGTCCACCAAAGTAAAGAAAATAGTGTTGTAATACAATAATTATATAAGCACGCATCTGTTTTCCTGTGTTTCTGCAACGCTTTCACAGTGGTACAATGTTCTCGCACTCCTCTCGAAGAGTAATCATAAGCAAGCCTGCAGAAGCGAAACGCACTCTTCCTACCATCGCGAAATCATCATTCAAATCGCGCCTGCAATTGAGATCATGAAAAGCATAGTTACAGAAAAGAAGTTACATTTGAAAAAGAGAAATATAATTTGGATCTGACAACCTAGAAGCAAGCATTTGAATTTGTCATTTAAACCAAGTAAATACACTCACACACTTTGAACTATTCTATCAGGACGTCCCGTGATCATGCAGAACGTATTTCCTTCACGAATCGCAACGTGAGAGGAGAACGCAGGAACAGATCATAGATGGCGAAAACGCCTGCCTACATTCTGGGCAGGAAATACTTTTTCTTCAGAGACGTACAAAACAGAGCGAAGGGTACTGCTCGGACTTATACAAACGCATTATCGATCCGTGTGCGCCCAGTTTAACCTTTAGTCGACATTTGGAAAGAAATACAGCGATGAATTCGGCACATGAGCTTATTGCACACTGTCGCTCTTCCTCATTTCTAAACCGAATCATTTTTTGCCGTTTCCTTCGACTTTCCCAATGCTGCTGCTGTGGCTGCTGCTGTCCGGCACAGCACGTCGAGGTGTGGTTTAGCGTATATATATATATATATATATATATATATGTATATATGGAAGTAACGTGGCAGAGAAGAAAAGAGACGCGAGGAACTCGTTTGGACTAAAGCCCCTTAAACTTCGTAAAGTAGTGCCACGCTTTGAAGAACGCCACCTCCTGCTCGCGCGCTCTGGCCGAGGCCGACGCCACGTCGCTATTGGCCTAATAGCATCACGTGGGCCCTCGCGCCGTTCGTCAGCGCCATTTTTGCTCGAGAAGAGTCTACGGAGTAGCGAGGAGCGCATGTTGGCTCCGTTGCTACGCTCGAGCAGTGTAGGCGGCGCCACGTTCGAGGAAGGAGCGTGAGAGAGAGAGAGAGAGAGAGAGAGAGCAGAAACGAGGAGAAGTGAAGGCGGAGGAGGAGTGTCACTACTTTATGAAGTTTAAGGGGTTTTAGTTTGGACCGCACCGCGTCTAATGTGCACGATGTCCTTTGGAGCTCCCGGGTCGTCGCCACATTAGCCTCTTGACAGCTGTAATTATCCGTGATCATCCGCAAGCGCTTACCTTTCTACCAACGTGAGAGTCCAGAGGGAAGCTAGATAGAATGAAAGAGAGGAGGAGGAGAGGAGGCAGAGAATGGGTAAAACTGACGCAGTTGCGAAACGAGTGAATAACAGCCTTGCCACTCTTCGCTCGCAGTTCCGATACACATATGAGGTGGCGAAATGGAAAAAGGTGATGTGAGAAAACAAGGAAACGCTGGATAAACTGAAGTTCAAGGTACAGTACGGTGAGTTTCTGCTATTTCTGAAAAATGAAACCATGCAAATATTTCTTGCGGACAACTTACGCAGGGCGTGCAGAAGCAGAGCCGCATTAATTAAAGCCGCACCGCAGGGTCTAGGCGACACAACGGAAGCGGTCACACGTCAAATCAACACTAGTGTGACCGCCGCGGCTTTGCGGCTATGGCATTGCTCGAGGTCGCGGATTTGACCGAAGCAGCCGAATTTCGAAGGGGGCGAAATAAAAAACGCTCTTTGCAGAGCCGACCTCGGGACCACTCCACCTCGAGGAAGAAGACAGCACCGGTCCCCCTCCCCCATAGAGCACCCCTTTTCTGCCGCAAGGCTTCGCCTATTAAACGCAGAAATAAAGACGTATTAAAAAAAAAGAAAACGCTCGCGCACTTTGATTTACGGGCACGTTAAGCAACACTACGGTGCCAAAATTAATCCGGAGTGCGCCACTACGGCCTGTCTCGTAATCCGATTGTGGTCCCGGTACGTATAGCTCCATAATACAATTCAAGTTTAATGCTTCTGCCACGATGCGATGTGCCTTGTGAGGCAATGATAATGCTCAACCCTCTCAGAGGCTATGAAATATGGCGCACAACAACGCCTCAAGCAAACACCTCTCCCTTTGCGTTTTGTGTACTACGCAGACAAGCAACAGTGGTGCGCGCAAGGTAGCGTTCAACATCAACTCACTACCCTTGTGTTTCACGAAACGTTGAAGAAATTAAACATTCGCGTCAACATCACCGCTAATTATCATCAATCAAAGTAAACAGCACAGAAAGCTTCGCATACATTGATTCCAACAGTGCGTGGGATCCGCATAATTTTTTTCTCTCTATTTCTTCTGCTCGTTCCATCTGGGATTGAAAATCATTAGTCTGAAACGTGCCTTCTCCTTTGAAAAATTTGAGAGTGGGTCGCGTCTATAAAAAAGCAGAAACACGGGAAACAACAAAAGCAAGATACATCACAGCTGCACAAGTAAACTGTCGTGTATATTGTTGTGTATTCGCTGCGTACTTGTGTAAATGGGGCCCGAAACCCCGTCATGCACTGTTCGCCTTTTGTCTCAGCCTCCTCACAGGCAATGTCTGGGGAAAGAGATTAAGAGAACAACAACAACCGCTGTGGCCTTCCTCAAGAGAGTCAGTTTTCAATTTGCCTGATGGGTCGCTCATAAAGAAGAGGAAGGCAGGCGCCGTGAAAGCGCCACCGCCAACGATGTCGTTAACGGGAGTCGGCGGCTGTATAGATACATGCAGTGCCGTAGAACTTGGAGCCAGATTAATTAAGGGCAGCGTACCGCTCAGTGTTCTTACAGAGGCTCACGAGCTGCTGTAGTCTTGCCTGTATAGTACGCTGATGACCGGCTATAGTGCACTGGTCTCGGTCAATCACGAACCTCGCGAGCCTTACAGTAAACGCGCACACATTGCCTATGCGCGCAAGCACAGCACGCAGTCGACGTTCATGCGGCGAAACTCGGCTGTACGTATATACAGGGCGCTGCAAGGATCAAAGCGACCCCCTAAGTAAGCTGCGTCTGCGGAGACCCAAGAATACATATTTTTTTTCCATCGTTTATCTCCTTTCCACCCGTTGTCGGCCGTGAGAAGCATCGTCTGGTGAGGAATGAAACGATCGTATGATACAAAGACCTAAGAATACAAGTAGGCAGGAAAATCTGTTGCGCGGTATTTCAAGAAAGCAAGCCTAGTGTTCTCCTAATTAGTTTTGTCCCGCGGCGCTTGCGGAAGCTTCGTGGGAAAACGTACGTGTGGAAAGAAAATCCATTTTTCCTGAAGTTTGGGGACGGACGTCTCGAAATTAACAGTAAGTAAGGTTAAATGGAGTTCATTTGCAGCTGTTGGGAGCAATACTCATCCGGCTACTCCTTCTATTCATAAGGAAATATGTAAGGAGTTGGCATGAACACTGATTTCAAATATTAAGTTTACGGAAGCAACATTAGTCCTATAGAAATGTCACGCTATGTGAAACTTGCCTCTACTTCTGCACCTTAATGCTACAGTATTTCCATATGTATAACGGATGATGATGATGATGATGACGATGGCCAAAGAAGCGCAGTGCAAGTGATTAGACACTGTGCAGCGGAGGACAAAGGTGTGTGTGTGTGTGTGTGTGTGTGTGTGTGTGTGTGTGTGTGTGTGTGTGTGTGTGTGTGTGTGTGTGTGTGTGTGTGTGTGTGTGTGTGTGTGTGTGTGTGTGTGTGTGTGTGTGTGTGTGTGTGTGTGTGTGTGTGTGTGTGTGTGTGTGTGTGTGTGTGTGTGTGTGTGTGTGTGTGTGTGTGTGTGTGTGTGTGTGTGTGTGTGTGTGTGTGTGTGTGTGTGTGTGTGTGTGTGTGTGTGTGTGTGTGTGTGTGTGTGTGTGTGTGTGTGTGTGTGTGTGTGTGTGTGTGTGTGTGTGTGTGTGTGTGTGTGTGTGTGTGTGTGTGTGTGTGTGTGTGTGTGTGTGTGTGTGTGTGTGTGTGTGTGTGTGTGTGTGTGTGTGTGTGTGTGTGTGTGTGTGTGTGTGTGTGTGTGTGTGTGTGTGTGTGTGTGTGTGTGTGTGTGTGTGTGTGTGTGTGTGTGTGTGTGTGTGTGTGTGTGTGTGTGTGTGTGTGTGTGTGTGTGTGTGTGTGTGTGTGTGTGTGTGTGTGTGTGTGTGTGTGTGTGTGTGTGTGTGTGTGTGTGTGTGTGTGTGTGTGTGTGTGTGTGTGTGTGTGTGTGTGTGTGTGTGTGTGTGTGTGTGTGTGTGTGTGTGTGTGTGTGTGTGTGTGTGTGTGTGTGTGTGTGTGTGTGTGTGTGTGTGTGTGTGTGTGTGTGTGTGTGTGTGTGTGTGTGTGTGTGTGTGTGTGTGTGTGTGTGTGTGTGTGTGTGTGTGTGTGTGTGTGTGTGTGTGTGTGTGTGTGTGTGTGTGTGTGTGTGTGTGTGTGTGTACGCGCGCGCGCGCGTGTGTATGTGTGCGCGTGTGTGTGTATGTGTGCGCGCGTGTGTGTATGTGTGCGCGCGTGTGTGTGTGCACCGCGCCACGGCTAATGCACGCAACATCCAACTGACCCGCATCAAATAAGCTTTTCAGTACGCTGCTGTAGGCTTCTCGTCGTGGGTAATAGCGTAACCAGGTAGAGAGATTGAAATAAGCATTCTGGCGGCACATTTAATTCACTTGCGTGCAAACCGCCGAAACAGAAACAGTCCCCCCGAGAGGCACTTGCCGCTCGCTCGCTCGGATCGTGCAACCACGGAGGACTGGCAACGCGACCGGCAATATAGCGGACGGATTCATCATCAGCGATGTGGGACGCTGACAGGCGAATTTCGGCGAGAAATGAAACAAAACAATGCGACAGCTGTGCTCGGCCAGAGCTGCCAACAATATCGCCAAGGGTAAACGCTTTCCTCTTAGTGTTCTTGTTTTTCTATCGCAAGGTGCACAGCTGTGCGGTACGAGACATCGAAAGCCACATAAGGCGATGCACACACATCTCTGCGGAGGCAAGCCGCCGCGCGCGGACACCGAAGGTCGCGCGCACAGAGCACGTGTTTGGCGCCGCCCAACGACGGCTTACTTTAGAACACCCTTCCTCGAGCTATGGAAAAATATTCATAGAAATATACGCCTGTCAAATGTTCGTTCAGGGTGTTTGCGTGTTATACAATAAATGATAATAGAAATGCCGTAACACGTGACGCACTGAGATATGTACACTGCGCGTGTGGTGACGCACTCTTGCCAACAACGATAATTGTCATCATTCAATTTTACTTTTCCTTTCCATAAAACGTTGCATTTGAGGTACTTCCGGTCAGGAATGCTATGCGCGTCTAAGTGTCCCATAACGTTCCCGACAGGAAAGCTCCGTGCACTAAATGTTGGGGGAAGAAACAATGCAGATAGCCATAGCTGGGAGACAAAGTTATACCGCAGAAGATGCACAATTCTCGTGTGTATGTGTTGTGAATATACTTAAAACCGGGTAATCTAGTGTCTAGAAAAACACTTGGAAGTAAGCGTCCTGTGTGTCTGCTTGCTGCTCGCCGTATCCTATGTTTTGTGTGGTTTTGTTCAAAGACCTTATGTGTATAAATGTAATCCGAAGAGCAAGAAACGGAGTCTGACGTTGTTTTCTGGCGACATGATAATCCGCGGCTAGACCACGCTAATTTTAGCAGATTTGCATTTTGATATACTGAGAATATGACGTTTATTGTAAACTTAACCCTCATATGCGGGGTGATAACATTTAGGCATCACGGAATTTTTAAATATCGCATAATTTTAATATCGCAAAATAACATAATTCTAGTCCTCGAGCTGGATAATTCAGAGAGACAGCCATTATTTGCACAAGAAATCGCAACACGTATTCAACTAAATAGAGAAAATTCACAAATTAATTTCCTAATTAATTACTTTACTGCACATATTGCGATTTACGATTTGTAGCAGTTGAGCTTGCAAGGCGTGTTATTCTACGTGTCCACTTATAATGAATTTACAGAGTGACACCAGTTTGAACTCGCCGTAAAGATTCACTGCTGTTCCACTTACTTTTTTAAGAAAACGTGCTCTTATGTATTGAAGCACAAATGTAACTGGAACGCCTATGTATTTCGTCCACACTTTTGGAAATCTCCCGAAACTGGCGTCATCCTGGAGATCCATTGCATGCAAGTGGGTAGGTCTTGCAAACTCGCCGGCCACAATTCGTGAAATGTAATACGTACCTTAGGGTAATTAAGAAGTTAATTTGTAACTTTTTGTTAATGATATGTACGTGTTTTCATTTCCCGTGCTATAAATGCCGGCCTCTTCGAATAATGCAGCTCAAGGGCAAGAAGAATAGTATCTGCCACAGGCGATATCTGAGAATTCCGGAAAGCTTATAAATGATCTCCCCCCCCCCGTATAATGATCATACATATCAGTAATAATAATTTAATTACATCTATGTCTTTCTTAGTTTCATTGAATTCTTGCTTCATGCGGTTGTTACTAAAAATCGAGGCTCTCAGTTTCTCTTATTCTTCGCACTGGGGGAGTTTTGCAATAATATAGCATTATTGCAACCAAGCAGAACAGTTATCGGAGTGATAGCAGTTAATTCTATCAGTATAAGTGCAACAACTGCCCTCGAGAGCATTTTTTTATACCCTGATGCCCTTTCCATTTGTGTAGGATAGCAAACTGGAAGTGAGCCTGGATAACCTCCCTGTTTTTCCATGCTGCTCTCTCTTCCCTTTTCTTCCGACCAAAATAAGTATTGAATAAAACTACCGGCGTCTTGCAGTGGCCTGGGCGGGGGGGACTAGCTTCTCATTGCGTGTAGTAAATAAATTCAATAAAATGTTAAACATGTTAGATGTTGTTGTAGTCCTTACTATATTGCTGCCTCGTCGCTACATTTACAGTGCTTGTCGCTGCATTAAAGGAACATTCACTGAATTTTACTGAACGTGTGCAACAGTTGCGCACACGTCATGAACGAAAACCGCCACCTTAGGGCTATTCAGTACAATAGGAATATTGTGTCATGTAATAAATGCACACAGATGCCATAGTCGAATTGAAATTTATTTTAATACACAAGTACCCTTTAAGCGGTAGGGATGGTAGTATAGAAACAGCATAACAGCAGCTTTACTGGTCCGACCTCCCCGTGAACAACAGGCAGCAACATGGCAACATATTCGTTGTGCATACTTGTGGCAAGTTTACCGCATTAAACGAATATTCCGCTGAATATGGCAAGTCAGGAAACTTTCCCAAGATCACTGATGCAAGCCACATTGGAACAATATAGTCATCGAAAAATTAAAAACCTGATCTACCGATTAATAGAAAAAACCCGTATGGCGAAATAAAAAGGAAAGTTGAGAGCGTCCAACCTCATAGTTATATACTTCTAATAATAATAATAATAATAATAATAATAATAATAATAATAATAATAATAATAATAATAATAATAATAATAATAATAAATTGGAAAGAGATTCCTTTTTTTCGTGTTTGTCTACGAGCGCGGTAGCCTCGAAAAACCAAACTCTTTTGGCGTTTGTATAAGTACCGCGAGACGCAATGTATTTAATTGTACGCAATAACAGGAAAGCGTTCGCAATAGCAGTTCGACATGGCCATGTTCTATACTCGCACTTACTCTCTACTATAGGCACATCGATCAGCATTCTCAATTTCTTTTTCTTTTCGATAAAGGGGCCTTATTTTACCCATAAACCTTACTATCATTAAGTATCTTATTTTCTGCGTTTACTTTATTCACACAGAAGCGTGCCTGTGTTTTTCAATGATCATTAAATCACAGTTAACCTCTCTTTCCGGGTAATTTCAAAGCAACGTTTGTACCGCATGTTGCGACTGCTAACTTGTCACCATTCGTTGAGAATGGCCGTGCTCGTAAACAATGCGCACGAAGCCTGGTTGCGGCGATGCCGTCGCAAGACAAAGAAAAGCGTGGCGTGTGCAGGCGATTAACGTGACCTCGTGCTGCTCGTGCACTCAGAGCAGGGCCATACTTCTCAATTTCGTTTAGTACACGCTTGGTTCCCAGTGGAGATGTTTCCTTTTAGCATGTGCGCAATTAATTACTCGCACGCGCCTTCAGCCGTGTTGTTAATTACGCGCACCTTCTTTTCCACTAGATATATTGGTCTTTCATTCTTTAAAATTGGTTTCAAACTCACGAACTTCGAACTACTATAGCAGGCTCGCCACCATAAGACGGCGCCAGTTCGTAACCGAGAAGCGAGTCTTCGTTCAACTGACAGTTCTCAAAGAGAGGTAATTGGTCGCAACGTGGCGAGGAGCTTTAACGATGTCTTTTTCTGCCGTCTACAAAATGCAGACCCGACCACCGTACTTCAAAGCGTAAAATAGTAACCTGTTCTCTCGCCTGCATGAACATAAATGTCAGTCGTTTAAGGAGCGACAGCACTTGAACCGTGATTTACTACAACTCCTTAACTGAACGGGGCACCGGTTAGGAGGATCTGCTTAACGACAGTTTGCTGCAACGCAAGTTTCAGATACGAGGAATCTACAACTGCCATGCCCACTCAGGCACAGGTACAGAAATTGCGTTCTTCCCTGACAGCTCTATTTTCACTTAGCACGTACGCTGATCTCTCTCTCTCAAGCACACAAACATACACCCTCATGCGCCGCCCGCACACACTCACGCACGTACACGACAAAAAAAATGTTAGGACGGTTAAGCTTCGCCTTTAAGAGTGGAACGCGACAGCATTCAAAGGTTCCTCACTGCTTCTCATGCTTACCGGCAACTGCAGCTTATGTAACTGTGGCGTTTACTGGGGAACGCTGTTGGCGAGCGCTGTGCACGAAGGCGAGCTTTCTGGTAAAAACGCGACCTCTTGCGTGGGCCGATCCCGAAAGGTTGCACACAGCCGCGCCAAAAAAGTACGTCAGTTTCAGGTTTCTGTTATCATTTCGCACTTTTCGTATTTAGGTCTGAGAAGATTTACCATAAAAGGCATACGATGTCGGTGCTTTGTTTTGTGGCATTTGTTTGTGGGCTGTCATTCTCAAAATTCCGCGGAATCTGTAAAGAATGTAAGACAAGGTATGAACAAGTTTAGTGATAGAATTGGTGTGATAATATAAACCGCATATACCGCATGTCATATAGCAAGGCGTGGCATATACATATACATAAATATATACAGGAATTTTCACTCACGAGGACGCCGGCGCCGGACGCCGAATTTTCAGCGACATGGAGCCCTCAACGCTGTCGTGTTAAAAACGCACACACGCAGACACCCAAGCACACACAGGAGCGCCGATTCACACGCACACAGGAGGTTGATGAGTGGTGAACTTGCCCTCCGGCGATAGAGAATCTCGATCCGCGAGTTGTCGCACTTTGTCTACTGTCGACCTATACGTGACCCGTAAGTTTAAGCAACGACCAGTACGTATGTCCCAGTACAACGGTCGCGTAATCGCTGTGTAGGCATGCGGTGTTGAAAAATCCGCGCCACCTGCGGTATACAATCTACAGCGTGTGCGTGAAGGGCAGGGAGGACAAGAAATAGTGCGCCTATGCTGCGCAAACATTTACTGCCCATACATTTATCGCTATTTATAGCGTTCGTCCTGTGTTCTGCTTGTCCCTGTGTCAAAATTTTTGCGCTATGTATCCCAGTCTGAATTTATCGGGAACTCAGCCTGGCTTATTCATGCGTGAGCGCTGACCCTGGGCTGGCACTGGTGTGATCAATTAATCCGTGTTGCAGAGCTAAAGAGGGGGAAGAAACGTCGAAGATGAGCGCGAAATCCATCGTCTCATGCATATTCATAAGCAGCGGCACTCGTAACGACGCTATACATGAGCAGCGGAAATAGAGGGATGAAGGAATGGGGGGCGACATCGTGGGGAGGGTTCCTGGACAACTGCTTGAGATGAGCCATAGATTGTAAAGCATATTTTTTTACCCACTTTATGAGGATAGTGGAGAAAAAACGAATGGAAATTAAGATGATTTGGGTACGTGGAATTTTGTTGCGCGGTACTCAAATGGCAAATCTTTTGTTATTGCACCAACGTCTTCAAGTGCGTTTGTCTTCGCCCACTCGAAGCCATTCAATGAATGATAGCGCTGTAAAGTCACGTTGCAATGTAAAGTCGTTACAAATTTGTGGTTTGGATTCCGTAGAGTCTGGTTACACGGCTACAGAGCAAGAAATTACAGAGGAAATGTCGGTGTGCCGAAACATAAATAATTCTGGAGATCCAAAATGTGAAAAGCCGAATATGTTGGCGCTTGTACAGGAAGCTGAGAATGGTTGCATGACGAGTTAAAGAAGCATTAAACTATGTAGTTTAACGTTTGAAGCTATAAAGTGGACTATAAAGGACGTCGGAGTGGAGGGCTTCGGAATAATTTTGACATAGGTCGGCATGCATACTCGTCCATCAGTACACTGACTCAAACTCGCATCGCACTGATTTCACACACGTGGGATAGAGTGTGAATGGGTGACGAAAGTGTGATTAGACATAGGTATGAACAAGAATGAGTTAGAGCGGACATGTGTGTCAACTGCAGCGGGTACCGGTTAACTTATGAGTACTAGGTGTACGCAAAGTAACTGCGCAGTCAGAAAACGAACAAAATTATGATGATAATTGTGAACGACGTCGCAGTTTCAAGAGTGATCTGATAGCGCGGGACCTGTAGTTTGTCTGAGAACGTGTGCGGTGAGTACTCATAGGACGGGGGTACGAGAAGGACCCTCACTACCCAGCACATTGTACAAATAACTCCAGCAACCCTACACCGAGTGCTTAAAAATATGCAGCGTCGAGTGCATACAAGTGTTGAAGCTGGTGGTGAACATTTTCAGCATCTCCTGACGTAAAACGACAAAATTTAAGACACCCATTTCCAACTGCGCAGTTACTTTTCGGACACCCAGAATCGAGGAAAGTCAGCGACAGTGAGTGCGAGTGGACGCGAGCACGAGCGTTGGTGGGTGCCGGTCAATGAAAGCAATTACGAACACGACTCGTTGGCTAGCATTCGTGGACGCGTGTCAGAGCGTGAGCGAGTGCTGACGAGTGTGGGCAGACAACAATGTGAGGATATGCAGCGCAAAAAGAAAATGTATGTGGGTATTAGTGAGCATCGAGTTATTGTGCCAACTTTTCAGCTTTGATTCCCGGTGATTCCACTGCATGCCTCCTGCATCAGAATTCGCTCGCAGTGGCCAAAATCAAATCAGCCGCCTTGCGGTCAGCAGAATTACGACATCACCACTGATCACTTAATGACTGTCCAGGGACAAAATCTACAAGAAAAAAGGCGTTTAGAGGGGCCGGTACACGGGCAGACCAGCCGACGGACTACGAGCAGTTAATCATGGGCCACAAGTTCCGCAGGCTACTCATGAAGCTTCTTCACGAAGGACTGCATGCAATTATGTAGGTATACGTGATGCATGGCTAACCGTGCTGTTAACAAAACGAAAAAAAAAGAAAAAGGAGACTGAGCCACCGCTGCATATTAAAGGAAGTGAGATAGAGGGCCGGTTACGGTAACTGACAAAAAATGACTTGTTGCAAACAAGCTAGGCAACACATTTTCCAGCGTGCTTGCACACGACACCCACATCGGTTGCGAATTAGACGTAGAGACTCCTTGCTTCCATATTCATCCAGCTAACTAATACAATTGACTTCCCCAGGCTTTCCGTCTCTTATTTCAGACAAGCGCACTTCTATTTCGAATGGCTTTGTTGCCGCCTACGATCAAATGCGCCAACACAAACAGGAGCTGAACCTGCGGCCCACCAGCCGCCAGCAGAGTACCAGCCCGTCTGGAGTGGTTATGCCTGCCAGCGCAAAAGTAATCAGGGAAAACATGCGCCGTGCGTCTGGCAAGGAAAGTACACCGCGAGCACAAGAGTCTCACTTACCCTCTCTCTCTCCGTTCGTTCCGTAAAAATGGGGAGGAGGAATTATGAGGGGGGAGGGGGGCGTGCCGCAAGGGCCGCTCGAAGATTAAAATCATGAGGCAGAGAAGTGCGCTGCGTGAGAGGAAAGTGGTGGCCCTCGTAATGTAGGCTTTGATGGATAGCCGCAGCGACGGACACCCACGGCGAGGCGGAGGAGGCGTACTATAGCTGCGTCATCGACAGGCACTACTCGAGGGACGCAGAGACTATACAGGTCTCGTGAACGTAGTATGTAGACGACGTGATGCGGACGAAGACGTGCATACAGAGTGGTTCGCGCTTGCGCCACGCCAGGGAAATTGTGTGAGTACATATATATATATATATATATATATATATACACGTCGCATAGAAGAAGGCATGTCGCGCTTCATTTCCGACTCAGCACCACAAATGACCTTTTTATAGCCTCAGCCTAAATGAACTTTCTGGCATATTGGGAAACTCATAAAGCAAAGCAGATTCCGCATACAATATTTCTTGTTATTTTTTTCGTCGTTCCTTTCTGCACTAAAGTTGCAGCAAGTATTTGCGAAAGTTATCTCGCTCTCTGACTGGTGCGACCTGTCCATCTGTCAGCAGTTGGTGTAAATCAAAACAAGACAAATTTCACAGGAAGATGGAGGCTGGTTGATCAAGGAATGAATCTGGAGCGAACGTTCCGAGAAGGGGACTTGTGTTGGGTCTGACGAAGAGAAGTCTTCTTGTCGAAACGTTGAGCCCAGAGACATTTACCTGTGTGTTATTCGCGGGTAGTACAGTAGCAGTGTCGCTTCAGCGATAGCATTAATGCAAACTGGCATAAAAGCTACAGAAACAAAAAAGTATTGTCTAGAATTTTTTTGGTGTCCAATTTACATCTTCACTGCGTCAGCATTTACGCCATCGTAGCATTACCTTCATATTATTCGAAAAGGCGTGACAACCGAAACTTTTCCAGCGATATATTATTCAAGTTATTCAGATAGAATAGCAAACGTTGGCAGCTAATGTGCTGCAGGCTTCTCTGCAAACAAAACTGTTCAACGATCAAAACACGACAACTTGAGGTGATACGAAAAACATTCGGGAAATAGCTATCTTGCTCATAGAAGACGTTTCCGTCGGCGCAGCCATATTCGAGGCATTTTTTCCCCTGGCTGGTTGCCCGAATGGGCACAAACATGGACTCCACAAGGCTTGCTATAATCGGCCTGCACAAGCATAGCCATGCGGTGCCCTCCCATAGACATTTCGTCGATATCACGTTTACTGCTTGCTTTGTGTGTATTGCTACACGTGCACTGCGCTGTTATCATTTGTATAAGTTCACCTTTGCAGCTAAAATACATTGCTTTCCTTATTTTCATGTATGTGCAATTGCTGCCGTTTAATGGGACCTTATCTGGTGCAAGCTGACGTTCAACGCACTATATGTTCTTATATTAGAGCACTTCGTCCATTATTTGTACAGACCCAAATTTTCTAGAAAGAAGGCAAGGTAACGCGGCACACACATCGTTGATAATGATTACTAAAGGTTGCATGAAAGCGCGCGAGTATATCAGAGAGGCATGGCTTTCGCAGCTCACGTGAGCAACTAAAGCTATTTTGTTTGGTCATGCCCATGCTACCATGTCAAAAGGCAAAACCTTGTGGTAGAACGGCCGAACACGTGTGCGCAACATCCGACGTTTCCGGTTTCGCCGTCCGTCGCGCCTACCGCTACGCGACTCCGGATTTCTTGACCCTTCGCGGCTTTCGTCTGCGTTTTCGTAAGAAACGCTCGGGGGGGGGGGGGGGGGGGGAGACTAGCCCATACAATTAACTACAAATATTACTAGCGAGAACTCTGGCTCCTGTGTATACGGGAGCTGCAAACAGGGCGGTTCAGCGAGCATGGGAGTGATAGTTAGCACATGGATCTACCTAAACTTCGTCCTTATGGCTTCAAACAGCTTTGCGACTTACAGGATCGGTCATACTCACCAGCATACTGCGTTGTAAATGCCACATTTCGCATTGTTTGTGCATGCGCGCAGAGACCTATTGCCTTCTGCGTTTAGGGCAATACGGTTGCTTCAAAATTTAGGTCGATATAAGTAGATAAAGCGTAGTGAATAAAGCCACGGAAGGTAGGAAGCCACAAGCAAGGAAGGCCAGACAAATCCATTTACTAACCATCATTCCCATGGTTGCTGAGTGATCGCAGCTGCAGAGCGCCCTCTAGTGATTTCCCTGGGAATATTTACGGAGCAATAGTCCCACCCCTAGTGCCAGGCTGTATACGCACGCAATTATATACTGTCACCGTCATTGCCGTAGAAGAGTCCTTGCGTTTTTACATTTGTGCACAGTTGTGTTTTGTTCGTAAATAATAGTAGTGCCATGAGCATCACAGGAATCCTATTCCTGATTACATTTAACGCGCTTAGGATCCTTCGGGAACCTAACGCATTTTTTTATGCGATTTCCGTTCCTACTCTCTTTCACGCCAACTATGTATGTGCCAATGGGTGCCCAGATAGACAATTTGGGAGCAGACAACTTCGGCCATTGTTTATGTGCAACTGGGCATGTGATTGAATAAACAACTTGGGTTTCTGGGTATGTACATAATGACATATTGTAGCGCGAAGGCACAATAGCAAGAGATATCACTAGTCCAACGCCCAGACCAAACACTATCCCAACAACAAGTCTCTGTTTTCTAGGCCCATTTACAGCCGTATTCCGTCTATATGCTTTGCACTTCATTGCTCGATTGAAAACTCGTAACCAATTTCACGGTGCTCTTCAGCTAGACCTGACACTTGCGCCATTAAACACTACATATCATCAATGCGGCCTGGTGCGCACCCTTACTTCCACTACGCCCGCGAATTTCACGGAAGCCCATTGTTCCGTCGACATTTCGCGCGCATTCTACTGAGATATTGCCGTTGGCATACGAGATTAAATCAAAACTAACTAAATAAATTGGCGTCGAGAATGTCAACTCCACAACACCGACGCCATCGGCGGTTGTCATGCGCGGACGATGCAGCTACTGCAGCCGCGCTGCTGGGGCAGGCGTGCAGCCCGTGCGAAAGGCACAAGGACGCCGGCCCGACGATAACAGCGCTGCAGCAGCTGCCGCGCTCTTTGATTGACGCTCGCAACGGTCCCGGCTGCATTGTGAGTGCGCGGGCCAGTGTGCCGCTACGAGAAGGTTAACTGCGGCTCGTGTGCGCAGAGGCGCCTCGGTGCCTGCAGGCTGCTTGCAGAGCTCCGCAACAAACGCAAGCTGCTCCGAAGACGACGCCTTCAGCACCAGCATTGACGCCGCTTTAACGTGATGATACTGACAGTTTTTTTTTTTTTCCCCGCTCGATTCATGGCCGATCCCCCATGCAGGGTGGGTCGCGCCACTTCGCTAAGGCACAAGAACACGATGACTGTTACACTTTGAACACCGAGCAGAATACTTCTTTTCCCGGTATTTATTTTTGCAATACTTCTTTAATCCATTTCCTGCAAAGTGCCCAACTCTTGGCCGATCCCCCAGGGTGGATGCGTGCTATTTGTGCAGAGGAACAACAACAAGGTCGACGCTACAGCGGTTTTACACCGCTGTTGTAACTACCACAAGTAAACGAACAAGCAAGCAAGCAAACGACTGCGAAGCCATGAGATTATACGTATATTACTTCGCGATAGGCCGGCCTTTGGGATGCATTATCTGTAGCCACCATGATTAGCTAACGTTGTTGGCACACGAACCGTGATCACTATGGATCAAACTGCTGTGGCACTGATGTTGGGAGGTTGACCTCGTATTCTAGAACGCTATGCCATTCCACTCTCATACTATATTTTAAAACTAAAGTAAATAGGAGTGCCACTACTACTCCAGTGAAATTCCGTAACCAAGTACTTATATACAAGCGTCTGCTCGGATGCACAAGAATGAAGGTGGGCGTTTTAAGAAACTTCTAATCTCCGTGAAATGCTACCTGACACCTATTGTGGGCTCTTCAATCAAAAGGCGGCATTACCATCGATTAAGCGACGTAGAAGAGCTGCTAGTCGAGGGTTCATTTTAATTACTGGGGTTAGGCTTTACAGCTTCGTGATTCTTGTCGCACTTCGGCTAAAGATAGCAAGCTCAACTCGTCGAGCCTGTTATCCGAACACGATTCGGCTAAAGATAGAAAATTCAACTCGCTCAAACGCAACGCTCAGGCGAGGCGAGGTAAAGCACAAGCATGTGCAACTGCAATGATAACTTCTCCGACAATAATAAGTTCACTCGGGGATAATAGTAATAATAACAATAAACGCTACAGACGGACTCGACACCATTCGCGCATCGCCAGGCGTTCCGCTAACCAGGTTCGGCGCTTGCGAACAGTCATCTGCCACGAAGTCACAGGCTTGCATAACTTAAAAGCACGCAGCATCACATAGAATGCTTTGATTCTTAGAAAATAAGTCCACTGCATGCGTAGCCATAGAGGTATAGTGAAAATTTTGCCATTATCTGATTCCAAATTGCGACCCCTATTTCATTCGCAATAATAATAATAATAATACGACAGAGCGAAAAGATGAATACGGCCGCATATTTAGCGTGCATAGTCAGTCATTCACCGAGTTTCAATGATAAATAACCTGGTATACGTCACTCATTGCCAGGTTGTCAGCGTATAGGCTGCTTCTGCTTTCATACAGCGTGTAGAATGCAAGATATGCAAAGCTGCTGCTTAGTCAATCATTGTCACGGTTATGCAAATAGTACACTTTTCCCCCGATACCTTTTTTGTGCGTGTGCGCCTTAGTTTTGATCTTTTTATTTATTTATTTATTTATTTATTTATTTATTTATTTATTTATTTGCTACAGAAAGCTGGAAAAATGTATATACAGAATAACTACATATGTTGTTATTCATACGATCATTGCAGGAACAGTCAATTTTAACAAGCGTACCGAGGGCAAAGAATAAACACACGCAAGAAAACAGAAAAAATACGGGCACGCAGCACTGCAAGAAATATAGGAAGAGCAGCACACAAAATACTATAGGCAGCGAGAGAAATAGAGGGGAGGGGGTAGCGCGGGCATACACTTGAAGGGAACCACAACATCATTACAATGTAATGAATCATCGCGTTGACTAAGAAAAACGCAGCAGCGATCTTAAAGCCCGCGATGTTAGTACTGGTCGCGACCATTGGGCTGTCCGCTCTGTCAGCGTGTAGTCCGACTTCTCGAGGCCGATGAAGAGAGCTTGTCTCAGAACAGGCAAAAAAAAAAAAAACGAAAAAAAATATCGGCGAGAGGCTCCACCCATGAGCGTGAACAACGAGAACTGTTGCGTTTCGAGTTGTGTGAGCTCAACAAAAATGTTTTTACAAAATCCCACGAAAATTGAAGTTTTCAAGATCAAATACAAGTACTAACGTAGCGCAAAACTAGAAGAGGACACGTGATGAGTACATGAACATACAGACATGTGTTTATTCGCACTTGTCGTGTCTTCACCTTGTTAGCGCTGAACTGTAGTATTCCAAGATGGCATACCGAGAAGCCTCCACCGCGACACCAGACCCCGTCATGTCTTTAAACGCACTGATGAATCGGGAACTTGATCCCAACTGCTATTCGTTGTAATTGAGCTAAGGGAAATAAAACTCGTTGGGGTCTAGTTACGTTGTATTCGCTCGCACAAGGTGGCCGTAGGGTGACACCTGGCATCACTCTATACTCAATTCGCTCTACCTTTTATAAACCCCCTTGACCAACAATTTGATAAGTTTATTTACTTGGCCTGCGTAGCCTCTGGCGTAGTAGAATGGGTGACAGGCATGCCAAAGCAACTAGTCTTTCTTTCGGGAATCAGCTTTCGGGAATTCGCAGAGAGTATGTAACTCAAGAACCACGACCGGACCGGGTATCCCTATTGGACGCCTGTATTTGCTTGCCCGAGTTCTGATTTCATCTGTTTAGAGCTACTCTCACTTCCTGTAGAACTTCTTTTTTTGCTAGATTGGTTTCATTGCGATGTAATAAATAAGGCGGCCGTGGCGTACTGGATATTCTGTTAACTAGGCTCGAACAAAAACGCAACATTGTACAATCAATCCAAGGTGGGATATCTTTTTTTTTTGCAGTCTCGCCGTTGTCACGTGCTTCGCAGGGAGCGCTCGCGAACGCCCAACGCAAAGCCTCCTTCAATTTTCATTGTCGGCTAGAAGAGTGTTTGTTCTCAGAGTAAATTGCTTCCATGCGACGCTACTCCCGTGCCAAGCGTCTCAAAGGGCTGCCTTCCATTGGATAAGTTTCTTGGGCTGCTATGTGGAATTTCTAGGCGTGCGCCCACGGTCGGGGAACAGCGGTTAGATAGCAACACACGAAATTGCGCTCAGTAGGCTAAGAATGCTAATCGCCTTAACAGACAAAATGCCTTGATTGTGATGTGTAGCTGTTCGTTGCGAGAAAAGCAAGACAGGCAAGAATGTCTCGGGGAGTACGGAAGCCCCCATGCCTCCTCTGTTCTCTTTTCTACTTCCGCCAGCATGCCAGATTCTTGGTCCATCCCCAGAGTTGGCGCGCGGGTAATATTTGAAGAACAATGGCAGCAACAAAGGCTCCGTGCGGTGGGTGACCTAGTAGTCAAGCGTTCCACACAGACAGCATTCTGAACAGCGTGTGCGGTGAAAGCAAGCGATATACCCGAGCACAGAAGCGCAGCGGTCGCTAACGACGCCCTCCCGTCGTTAGGCGGCAGAGAAAGAGAACCTGCTTCCTCGTTATCGATTCTTGCCCGACCTAACGCTTTCTTGGCTGACAGATATTAAACAAAGGTCGAGAGGGTAGCGCATTACGCCTGCCGTATTGGTGCATTTACGTAGGTCTGCATAAAAATTTATTTCATCATGTTATCCCCACGCTCCCTTCATGCGCATAAGACCAGGGTGTGTCTTCGCCATCATACAACGGGCCGCTACACTACTCGATTGCTAATCGCATCAACGTCGACAGTCATCGTCAGATAAGTTCTGTCGGAATTTCTTTGTTCGAGCGACTCTATCCTACAAGCGCCTAAGCTCAATTCTGCCGAAACAGAAAATGGTACAAAATATATTACAAGTGAATATCGAAAGCAAGGGCCACAGAAAACGCGAGCTTTCAAAAGAAGAAATACGGAACTTACGTGCCACCTGAAATGTTAGTCGAGAGAGTGGCATAACCGGAAAAGAGGGGGTCGTGTAGCGACACCACATCAAGCGTACAAGAGTGACTTCCGGTCATATTTTCGGTGATACTCTGCTCTTCTCGCTTCACCAATAAACGTGCCTGGTTTTTCGTTTAATCGCGCGCTGTCGAGAATGTAGAATTGTACTCACTATCCTCACGTGTCCGAAATGTAGACGCTAGCGTTATGTCTACACTTGAAATTAATTTTTGGCTGCCTTCTATAAGGTTAAGTTGAAAAACTGCCTTTGACCTCTCGAAACAGACAACGATACCGCCGCCGAAAGCCGCTACATTAGGCAGCTTTGAGGACAGACGCAGTGCCTGAGAACGCCTTCCATATTTGTATCTTCTCGTTGAGATTTGAGCAGTTTCATACCCTTCGAATTCACGCCCTCTACAACGTCAGCTGTCAAACTCTAAAGGCAAGACAGCGCCTCATGATTTTGTGCCTCGTCACAGGGAAAGTTTGCTTGAAATCTGATACTCCAACTTCGCTGACAAGAACGTGAAGGCGCGATGTATTGTCAGGTTATCTGAAACACATAAAAACCGCGGGCTCTGAAAGACGCGTTAGCGGGTGACAAGCACGGACAAATGTCACCACACTGTCTTCTCTTCCAACTGTTAAACCCCCAGCGTCGCTCATGTGCAAAGTAATCATTCATCGGTAGAAGTAAGATCTATCTCAAGTTTCTCGTTTCGACCAGAAAGAGAAATCGCGTGACACAGACTGAAGTTTTCTTCGCTTGCCAGGTCTGGTGTCCGATAATACTGTGCACGCGTAGAAATGATCACAAAGGCAAGCAGCTTCGCATCAAAAATCGTTATTATAGCTCGCTTGCTTGCTTGCTCAAAAAAAAAAAAAGAAAATGTGTGCACACGGTTGGCTTTGTTCAAACTGTGGAAAAGGTTTTAAAATATTGTTCTGCTATATATAGTACAACAAACTCGCTTTAGCTAAAATCCTGAGTACGGAAATATCGGACGTCACAGCTATAGTAAAGCCAAGAAATCCACTCTTGTCAGTTTGTTTGAAAAATCAATGCACCTTTACCTCGACCTACCAAATTAACCGCTATGAGAACAAAAAAAAAACACTATAGCTCGTTGGTAGCAAATTTCACCTACTTGGAAATATGAATGTTGCTGTGTGTGCTTCTACTACCGCATTTGTATTTTGTTGTGAATCGCAGGTTGTGCACACTAATTTTATTTTGTATCTACATGTCTGCAAGGCTGTGATTGCCAATGCATTTACTGCATTGCAACAAATATTTTCCACCCTGTAACGGCCCAAAAATGGGCTAACAGTATTAATAAATGAAATGAAATATATCCGTTATTCCGTTACTCCGCACGTAATCACTTAATTCACGTGCTGTGTAGTAGAGTGCAGAAGCGATAGCATGACTTCTATAGACCACCCGTTATTGGCAAAATGAACAAATCAATATCGCAACGCGGCATGTTCAAGTTTACTTTGCGGCCATCTATATTAATGCATTAATTAATGTATTATTATTCAGTATTAATGCGCCAAAGCAAGGATACATTGAACAATGTAATTTCTGCGAAAATTGTCAATGTCAAAGTCTGTGAGATAAAAAATTGCAATCCACCTAAAGCGTCAAACAAAACCCGACAGGGCTCCAAAAAGAAAATCAAAAAAAAATGTATTGTTTGAAGAAAAATTTGTCCATGGTGCGGGTATCGAAAATGGCACCACTGGCTTTTCCGGACTGTGTATCCTGCGAGCTAACTGCTGAGGTACTCGCATTTTTTACTAAGCCGCCTAGCTTTTCTTGCTAGGTAAAGACACGCCGCGCCATGGTTGCATGGGTCAATAGTAAAAAAGCAGCGAGGAGAAAGAAAAGTGATACGGGGGCCACTGTTCGCTGTCCGTGGTGCACAGCTGCCGAAGGTTGCGCAGAGGTTAGCTCATAGCAACTGCACACTGCAGATTACTTAGAAAAGGAAGCATTACTGCGATCTGCAATCCGCGGTCCTTGCCTCAAAATTTCGTTACAAGCGTATATTAGCCATCTTTAAAGCCAAGTGATTTAACATGAAACAGCGAACACCAAGCGTCATGGACAGCGGCTCCTGTCGGGATTAACATGGTCAGGAAGTTCCGAAAAACCTCATCATTGTGAGGAGGCGCCGTATACAAGACATTCTAGTTCATTGTATTTCCATGAACAATGTTACTCTACACGCGACTAAAGCGACAGCACTGTTCACTTTTGTATACAGTACGTGCAGAATTTAAAGAAGAAACAAAAAGCCAAAAAAAGAACCATCTAGCCGTCGCTGAAGAGAAGGCATAAGCCGACTTGCTCTTTAATAAATTTACCACGCGAGGTGACTGCTTTCTGCGTACATTAAGGATACATTCAATATCTGGTTATCAGGAAAAAGAAACAAATTCAGCAGAGCGACGTCAGAGCAAAGTCGGTAAGTATACCTTTGCCAAAGGTCGGCCGTGTATCATCGACAAGCACACAAACGGAGAAACCACGCAGCTTGGTTAATGAAAAAAATTGTGTTTGCTGCGTTCCTGTAAAGGTGAAATAATGCAGCGGCTCTCTCTTTCCAGATCAAGGAGATACAAACACTTGCCATTTCTTCAAGTTATCTCCCTCAGTAGATCCAGATAAGATTGAATGTGTATCGGTCTAGAAGTTCACTGCTGTTTCCTCCGGAGCCAATATGCGCCCAAAATGTTAGCTCCGAACAGTTTGCGACCGTGGCGTACGCCTGCACTACAGTCAGTGCGACAAACGCTCCAGTGTGGCAGCTCTGCAGACTGCAGCGAGCCCCCCCCCCCCCGCCCCCCAACGCGCGTCGGAAGAAATACGCGACATGCGTGACAACAAATTGTCACGCGAACGGTACTCGGTGTGCGGGTGCTACGCTCGTTCTTTTCGATGCGACTGCTTACAGTCGCGTTATTAAGGGAGGCCGATATGTTTTCGATGTCATTCACTTGCATTTATGGCCTCCAAAGGTGAGAACAAAATAGCGAAACAATCCTTAATAAATGGGCGAACTGCGCTACAGCCCACCTCCTTTGCCTGTCGTTTGAATGTCCCCTCCGCGCCCCCACCCACTCCCTTTCTTTTTCTGAGAGTGCGACAAGAACAACCGAGGACTAACAAGGGCCAGGCATGCAAACCGGTCGAAGCATAAATCACTCCAAACAACGACAGCTCAGTTAAATAAAAATGCCACACTTCCGCAGGAAAGACGAAACATCGATTGCGATAGCAAATTATTAGACAACTATACGAAGTGAGGACGGTAGCTTTAATGGCCGTACAAACTTTTAAACTTATGCAAGCTAGCTAAATTAACAAACATGGTGCCACAAGCGCACAAGAAAACGTGAACACATCTCACTCGATGACCGAGGACACCCGCTGTCAAAACAGCGGCGTGAGTAAGAGTGGCAGCAGCAGCGAGCGAATTGCCCTTCGTGTTGCCTCTCGTTTCAACGCGAACTAAGTGGCGAGAACAGCGCGCACACGAAGCCACAAGCCCTCGGCGCGCCCAGACTCTGTACCGACCGCAGGTGGCTTTCACTATTGGGCCCACGCGGTCGCGCTCGGCCGCGCGGATTACGAACCCGCCTCCGCACCACTGCTGCCTCGCGCACGATGGAAGACGGCACGGTTCCGCCTTGCCCTCCTCCCTTGGGCGCGCGAACAGCATACGGCGCGCGAACGCCAGAAGCGATGTTATCACACTTGGACTTCATATGAAACATATGCGCCGGGAAATGCGCCTGGAGTGTCCATATAATTGCTGTCGCAGAAAAACAGTGTATGATTCAGTTATTATTCAGTTATCTTTATTAAGACATTATTAAGAAAGTAACAAAAATATCGCGCTCAGAAGGCGTGTGTTATTGTGTCAGGTCAAAAGCAATTGTTCAAGCCCTCGCATTCGGAGTACCAAGCCCATCTTTCCTACGAGAGCGAGGGCCATTCCTTGATGGATACTGGAGAATCATCGTTTTGAAGCACCAGCATGGAACCGTACGCAACCACAAAACAAGCGATCGTCACGTGTACTTACTATTTAAGGTGGTAACAACTATTTACTCGACCCTCTGCTTCGATTCAAAACCGCAAACGCCGTCAGCAGCGTCTCCAAAAGGGTTTAGTAGCACGCTATCGCGAATATGTGGAGGATCCTATAAGCCAGCCGCTTTTGCGCGCACTCACGAAGCACTAAATTTCACCGCCCATTCGCTTCACGAGACTTATTGGTGCCTCAGCTGGCACCTACGAGGATATTCGCGGTGCGGCGAAGCCGTACAGAAATGAGATACGTGAATAAGTAACTAAAGAGGCAGCCCGCTAATTTTAATGCGAGCATATAGTAGCTCCAAAAAGCCTTCTACGCCTCAACGTATACGTCTTCACCGCTCACGCTTTTTCTTTTGTTTGTTTATTTCCCTTGTACACTGGCAGGGGGCGCGAGATGTGAATGCAAGCAAACGCTCATCAGGGCGCAAACTCAGTGTACAAACAAAACCGTCGTGCTAATTAAGGCCGGTGTAACCGCATTAATTATGCCACAGGTGCTTTGTGCTGAGAATACGCTATACATAGTGTATAGCTGCAGTCAGCAGCGTTTCGGCGTATTTTGGCGCTCCAGTCAAATTCGAATCATTGCGCTGATCTCCACTGTGGCCCAAAGTGCATCATGTCAAACATTTTAAACCTCGCATTGTGACGCATTGAAATTGCAATGAAAGAGGCACATGGGTTTTATCGTATGGCTACGAGGTTCGCTACGCCCTTTCCGAAGTGCCGCTCTGCAGGCGACCGCTTCTTTCACGTTGTGTGCCGTAGCAGCCTGTGCAGTGCCACCTTAACACGACGGGTCGATGTGACAAATACGGTGTTACTCTGGGAAACGTGGAGCGTGTCAGAGAAAGAGATAAAATGCAACTTAATGAGCACATTTTATGAAGTACCGCTTCAGCGATACATCGCACAATGATTTTCGTTCCTATTTGATGTCATATTGGCTACTTGTAGCTCGGGAAGCCATCAGCCAACCAACGTAGCTACGTTTTCCGGCACTCATTTGCGTAATTAGATCCAGGCAAATTAAAACGCGTCTTGCCATACGAGTGAATAATATGGCACAACGGAGTGTGCCCACTGACGATCATTCTTAAGCGCGATCCCTTTACGACACTTGTTTTTTTTTTTTTTTTGCAGCTTATTGTTAGCGGCGGAGGCTATTTGATACGCTGCAGTTCGAGACCTCAAAATTCTTATTTAGGCACGGGAAACTAAGTCTTTATGTAGTCGCATTGTTGACATGCTAGATAGCTTTGAGTCGTGGCTAATTCAGCAGAACAATCATTAATAAATAATGTATTCACTCAGGTGTAACTGAAATAACAATCCATTGCTTTATTTTGTTTTCACATTATAATCACGAATTAATTCGTTATGAGCTGCTAATTGATATTTTTTTCGGAGCAATATTAGAACTGCTGTTGAAGTAGGTCAGGGTACGAGTATATAGACCACTTGGCAGGAATCTTAAATGTTTATCAGATGTATGTAGATACCTCCTTCCCCGAACTTGGGGAGAAATGCATTTTGTTCCGCTTGTTGCTTTCTCACAATGCATTCCTTCCGCACACAGGGACAAGCTGCATGAAACATCAATGAACGAAAAGAAACAGGGTTAACCGCGTAATTCGAAGAGGTGGGATTGCTCCCCACCTGCTGCAAGTTATTTTTTCATGCACTTTCATTGCGATGAATTTGTCATTTCTTTAATTCAGTTAGTAAGTACAAGTAATTTCCCCTATGTTGTCCTCGCAGTCTTTGTTGGCTTATCATGATATGAAACACCAATGTATCTTGTAACAGGGCTTGGGAGAAGTTGCTCAAGCCTGCCTTTAGTTGTTCGTCAATGAGGGGAGAATACCTACACTGGCAACGACACGGAAGGTTAAGACTTGGAGGCTTAAAGGGAGATTGCGATCAACCTCCCTCGCCCTCTATCCTCTCTGCTTCCCACTTCTGGCGCCACTGAAAAGATCATGGTCTATCCAGTCGCTTAAGCAGAGTGATGTAATTATTACAGATTCAAAGAAGAAAGAAATTTGCAGTCTAAACTGTAGCTGATGTCTACGTAATGCGAAGCAATTGTGATTTGTATGGAACGAATAATGCGAATAATGTAACGGTCGTGCAGCGAACGGTTATAAGGAGATTATGGGCTGCAGTGTTTGTCGTAAGGCAGAGTGTCTGTAATGGCAGGACATAAGGTAGAAAGCATATTGGAACCCAGTGGCCTCACTGCTTATACACAGACCCGGTGGCACATAATATTACACTGCACTATCATCGGGATCAGCCCACAAGAAATCGCGAAATAGCTGCGCTATCACCGGGGTCGGCTCATCAAAGCATCGAGACACGCGCCCGCTCCCCCGCGACAAAGTGGCTGCACTCGGAGAATGCCCTCACAAAAATGGTTCTTGAATTTCCTATTACATCTTGCTATTTTTTGACGACGCATCCAGGTGTTATCATGAACTCAACAGCTAATGACCTTTAACATCAAGTTAGCAGCAGTCACTCGGTAGAGAATACACATCACGATTTTTGCAGATCGACTTATGCAAATACACAGCTTGTATGCCTGATGTCTAAACCCTAAAGACGTTTAACATCAAGTTTACAGCAGCCACTCAATACAGAATTCACACTAGATTGCCTTGTTCCTATACTTGTTTTTGCCTTATACATTTCCATTCACTAGTATTTATTACCGCGCGCGGTAGCGTCGCTGGCCCGCTTACATGCATATGCGCATATATGACGACGTCACATGCATATTAACCTTATTGCAACAAGCAGACAATCGGGAACCGCGGCTCTGCTGACGTGCGTGGGCACAAGCAAACAGAGTGAGCGGCAACCTAGCACCAGTGTAAAACCTTTAGCCCGAACTAGAGCTACGATACGATGAATGTTCAACTCGGAACCAGCGTTCGTTGTCGCCGGTGCACAGCGAGATACTCGCATTCAAAATAAAAGGAAAAGAGAATAAAGCGCTACAAAGCGTGTAAAATGTACGATTCGCTCTGAGATACCAAAACAAATGGTTTCTTGTGGAGCGACTCGCCGATTTAGATCGGCGCTCAGAGAAAGAGAACCCCTTCGATCTTGTACCAACATACAGGCTCGCCACGCAGTCCTCGCGTGCGTAGCAGCTACGCTTGTTAAGACTCCCGTTTCAACGTCCGCGCCCTTTCAATCGCTGCAAGCGTCTACACACCTATTTTTCTTTTCTCCCGCGCCAACCATCTCCGTCTTCTATCTACACGTTCAATCACGCACAAGCGCGTGCTTTACGCAAAGCTTGAACGTGCGCCAAGAGCACCTATAACAAGACTAAGAAATAAAGAAAAGCTTGTCGCTTCCTCATTCGATTCGCTTTAATCTGTGTCGTCCGCTCTCCTTGTTTTGTTTTGCGTTTACTGCTTTGTCGTTTTTCTCTTTGCGCTGCTCGCTTGCAAGCGTGTCGTCGTCACCTGCGGCGCAGCAACCGCGGAGCACGCTATCCGCCGCTGTGGAATGCCTTCGTATTCCTCCATTAGCGCACCCGGAAAGAAGCGCTGATTTACACGCACGGATTCAATTCGCGGTGGCCCCTCAATAACAGGCACAAATCATCACAACGCACCGCATCTGCGCCGGTGGAGGGCTAGCACGCGCTGCATCGCGGCGCGGCGTATGTATACCGGCGGCAGCGTATACGCAAGATTTATCCTATGCACATCCCCTACACATCAAGGAAACTACACAAAAACAAAAACAAAAAAGAATTGTTCTTTCAGTCATACCTAAATTAGTACATTAATTAGTAATTCTATTGCTGAACTACCCACAACTGGAAACTTTCTTTCCAAACGCGACTGCATACAGGCTGTGTGATTACTTTCCCGTGCCTAAATCAGAATTTGAGGTCTCGAACCAGCGTATAGCAAATGGGCTATATGATACGTTGGACATTACAGAGTTAAAGCTGCACTTAATCGTACCGGCGCTTCTTCCTCGATCGTGCCCACCACTCGTCCAGTATAGGCGTTTCCTACCAATTCTGGTTGAAAGGGGCGAGGACTCGCCGTGCACGAAAACGTGCCCCGTCGGGGAGTCAGCTTCCCGCTGGAGTAAGTCTTGGCCGAGACCTCATGTACTGGTTACTCCTCACGCGGGCTGCTCGGCGGTTGTATACATACAGGAAGAAAAGCTGGACCGTTTTATTGCGAGAACACTTATAAGGACACTCCTAGTGTTTTCCTACCATCATCGTGATGTTCCGGATAAGGCCCAAGAGCGATACAAACGTCACCGCGCGCCCCGTGCTGCGTGTGCGAGTAAAAGCGTGCTAGGGTGAGCTGGCGATCGCGGCTCGATCTCGCGCACGCAAGCAAGGAAAGCAGGGATGGAAGCGTGCCGTCTTCCGTCGCGCGCAAGGATCCGCGGGGAAGGTAGGGAGCGGGGGGGCGCGTTCTACTCCGGGCGGCCCGGGGGCGGCCGGAGGCCTTCCCCGGAAAGCTGTATCTTGAAAGCCATCTGCGACAGGGACAGAGTCCGCCGCACGCTTTGTTTTCGCGGCTTAGTTCGCGTTAATTCGAGACGCAGCACGAAGGTCAATCCGCTCGCTGCTGCTGCCGCGCTTCCTTACTCGAGCGTTTTGTCAGCGAGTTTCCGCGGTCATCGAGCGAGATGTGTTCATGTGTGCCTGTGCGCGCCCGACACCATGCTCGTTCATTTAGGTAGTATGCCTATGTTTACAAGTTTATAAGGTCGATAAAGCTACTATCCTTACTTCGTATAGCTAGCTGTGCACTAACCTGATATCTCAATCGATGCTTCGCCTTTCGGGCGAAAATGCAACTTTTTTTCTTGATAACAAGCCAAGGAGAGCCCGACAACGTCTCTTAAGATACTGCAGTGCTGTAGTTTATGGCCTCGTTGGACCGCTCAGACAGCGACAGATCGTTGCTCGTTATTGCGCGCTGCGAGAAATACCGCGAATCTGCGCTTTTACTCGGCGCCTTGCGAGTGCCCTAAACAACGAACATTACCGTAGAAGTTGTCACAACTAAATGTGCGAGATACTTCAAACACAAGTGAGAGCTTGTATAACCCACTACTCGCAAGAGGTGATGAAATATTTGCTTTTCCTTGAGCATAAGTATTCAATGGGGAAAAAACTTCGGAATGTTTCGAGTGCGTTGCTTAATGATATATAAGAAACTCGATAAGTGCCTACTTTTTTCCCAATTTATGGCACTTGTACTCACTACGCTAGGTCGACCATAGAGACGCAGGTGAGAGGAAACAAAGAGATAAAAGAAAAATGAAAGCATCAATAAGGTACCAATGAAAACGTATCATTCAAAATGAAGACCGGCGCTGCCGCTGAGACGCTGCATTTCGCTAGCGGTCCCTCCTCCTCTATTTGTTCGGATTCTGCGCCGCTTGAAGCATATTGGCCCCGTTCTTTTTGGATTGCCTAGAAATAACCTTTTGACATGGGCAGCTGAAAATGGCAGGCGCTTTCTTTCTTTCTCTCTTTCTTTCTTTCTCTTTCTTTCTTTTTCTCTCTCTTTCTCTCACTCTTTCTTTCTTTCTTTCTTTCTTCCTTCCTTCCTTCCTTCCTTCTTCTTTCCTTCTTTCTTTCTCCTTATAAGGGGTCCTCTGTTGTTGTCAGAGTTAGATTTGACGAGCTACTATAGTTAATCAGTTCCTAGCGTCAGTTTCATTATAACGGCATACAAATATCCAGTGCTGTTATCACGAGTTAATCGGTGGCGTAGTCCAGTGTCACAGGCGCTTATGTAAATTAGAACCCTCTTTTTTTTTTTAAGCAAAGCTTTCCTTGCCTAACCCTCCCCTACCTCCCAACCCCTTCCGGAGGCGGATGGGGAGTTCCTTTACGTAAGTACGTACGTAACGTTCCTCGCCGAATGAACAACTTATTCCTCCATGTATGCTAACAATAAAGCAATGCCAGTGACGCACCCGTGTTAAAATCATGATAATAAATCCTGATATAAAACCTATACATATAATGTCAGCTCATAGGTATCTAGAGCACTTAGATCTCTTAATGAAATAACGTATAATATTCGAAAGCTTGTATTATTTTTATTGTTATTTATTATATTTTGTCTACCCCATTCTTAGGCTACTGCGAATGTACCACTGGGCAAGCAAGCTACCGTCCTCGGCCGGTCCCCCAGAGTGTGACTATGGAAAGAAAGGAGGATATAAACCTTATATATGTATTTAGATGTGTGTTGTTTTTATGCACCTATTATCAACAACATTCGTTAGACAAGCATCGTATACCACCTTCGTCCTCCTGACATGGAGAGCTACAACACAAAGCTAACAGCTACATACAACAAAACCGTGCGCGTGTTATTAGCTTTACCTCTCAAACTCAAACAAGCTTCGCGTCATTTAGATGCCAACATTACGTTGATTCTGCATGATTTTTACCCAACTACCGGCTGCCTTGCTTAAATAATAATAATAATAATAAATAATAATAATAAATAATAATAAAAAAGGAGGATGGCATGATCTCATGGTAAATGCGCTTGTCTAGCATGGAGAAGACCCAGGATCGAATTCTCATGAAAATGCTTATTCTCTTTAAGCCCTGCGGGCGGTATCGGTTACGCTCAACACTGATACGAGTTTCATCCGGCGAAAAAAAAAACAATTCTCATTATTTATATAAGCGGTCATAAAACAGATTATCTGCATTTCATGTGTGTCTAGTGTCTTAGTTCTTCCCTTCCTCGTCCTACGTACTGCTTCCCAGCGCGATGCAACACCATGCCATAAAAGCTGTCCTCGTAGGAAACAAAAGCAGCGCCGCTTTCACACGTCTCGCCAGGCTCATTTTCCCGTCCCGAGGATAGAATTCCACACGAGCTACTTAGTCAAAAATGTTTTCCTCGGCTGCTGAAATTTCTCTACACTCTCCCTTTTTTTAATTGACGTGTCGGTGGGGAAATCAAGATCTCGTACCATCACTTTTAATTATGTTACGGGTCATACCATGCCAAATTAACCAACGTTTTTTCAACCATCACAGATGTAGCCGAAAAAGCTTCCACATGTTTGTTGAAGCTATTAGCTCGTTCTCCACGTTAATTTTTCTTGCAAAAATTTTTCTCGCATATTTGCGAAAATCTATTTTTCTTGTCCAGCTGAGCTAGAAGGCACCAATGAACAATTTTTTTTCAAGGCCGCATTAAAATTACGGAGCTTTACGTGCCAAAACCACGATCTGACTATGAGGCGCGCCGTAGTGGGGGAACTCCAGATTAACTATGACTACCTGGTGTTTTTTAACGTGCACCTAAATCTAAGTACACGGATGTCTTTGCATTTCGCCCCCATCGAAATACGGCCGCCGCGGCCGATATATTCAAAGGCATGTTGTATGACCCAGACATTCGGATGGTGCATATGGCAAGACAATTAGGAGGTGCGACTACCAAAACAGTATTACTAAAAGTTAAAAAATAATAATTAACTTGATTATTTAAAAAGTATGTCGTGCTTTCGCCCGAAATGCGAAATATTCATTTTGATAGCAAATTAGTAGACAACTATACGAAGTAAGGATAGCAGTTTTATCGGCTGTGTAAGCTTGTGAACGTTTCCGTACTAACTAAATAACAAGCATGGTGTCACGCGCACACAACAAATGTGAACACATCTCACTCGATGACCGCGGAAACTCGCTGTCAAAACACTGGAATGAGGAAGTGCGGCAGCAAGCGAACTGGCCTTCGTGCTGCCTCTCGCTTCAACGCGAACTAAGCGGCGAGAACACATCGCACACGAAGCTATCACCACTTGGCGCGCTCTGTCGCCATCGTAAACCGCTTTCAAGACAGGGTACCGCGAGGCCACGCGATACGCAGCAGCCGCTGGATAAGTAGTTACACGAAAGCGGATGAAAAAACAACTTTGATCCGCTGTCATTTACAGTAAGTTATTTCTTTAATTCAATGAATAAGTACAAGTACTTTAGCCTATGCTGTCCGTTTTATCTTTGTTTCTTGGCTTCTTGTGATATGACTGATAAAAATCGGGTCCCTCGGTTTCCTTTTTTTGTCTCCTTCATTAAATGGTGAGGGTCTCGAATCCGGCAGCATTGATCAGCCTGTGCGGGTTTACTGACCAGTTGCCTTCAGCCAAAAAGTTCACGTAGATGTGACGCTTGCGGCAGAAAGGATGTTCCACATCCGCCGCCAAGGCTTGTGAGTGGTGGCGCTGGCTAACACTCCCAGGGCTAGTTCCAGCAGATAAACATAGATACCCCGTAAAGTGGATGGGAAAACGGCTCCACGGTAGCTCAATTGTTAATATCGCACGCGTAATGCGAAGGCGTGGGTTCGTATGCCACCTGCGGCCAGTTGTTTTTTCATCGACTTTCATTTCCATAATTTTACCATTTCATTACTTCAATTAATAAGTACACGTACTTTTCCCCTTTACAGTCCTTGGTGTTTTTGTTGGTTGGCTTTTAATGATATGACTAATAAAAATTGGGCCCCATCGGTTTCCTGTCTACTTTATTTATTTATTTATTTATTTACCTGATTGAAACATCTACAGAAACCTTATTCAAAAAGAAATTGCAAGTCGCGGTCACGAGCCTTACTTCACGTAGCACGACAGCGAAAATCCGCCAAGTTTGGTTATTTTGTCAACACCACCTTGCAGAGATGCTTGTAGCTCTCAAGAAGTCCTTGGATAAAGCCCAGAAAGATAAACTATAGCAGTTCAAAACAGAAAATATACAGGGCGTGCTTTTGTTTGTACTTCTTTCAGGTTTACAGAATCTTTAAAAATTGCCTGTGGCAGATAGCACAATTCTAGTCATTGAGCTAGATTGCTCAAAGAGGCGGACATACTTGGAGAAGAAATCGGAATCTATAATCGACCAATTAGTAAATTCACTCTCTTATTAATTAATTACTTAAGGCGCATATCGCTATTTGCGATTGATAGCCGGTGAGTTCGCAAGGAGCAGCCGCTTAGGAGTTAATATCGAGGATGGCACCAGTTTCGAGATATTAATTGCCAAAGTTGGCGACAAAATACATTGGCGTCCCAGTTAAATGTGTGATTCAATGCGTAAAACGATGTTTCCTTTAAAAAATAAGCGGAACAAGAGTGCACTTTTAATGCAAGTATGACGGCGCGTATATATCGAAACCGGCGCCATCCTCAGTATTTGCCCCCAGTGGATATTCGTTGCAATCTCACCGGCGAGGACTAGTAAATTGCAATATGGGCCGAAAAGTAACTACCTAAAAAGCTCATTCGTGACTTCCTGCTAATTACTCAATTTATGCGTTTCGATTTTTCGTGCGAGTAATGTCCGCCGCTTCGAGTAATTCAGCCCTAGAATTACAGTTACGCTATCTGCCACAGGCGATTTATAAAAATTGTGTATGGTACAAAAAAAAGGAAATCATCCCGTATAGCTAGGTATATCGCATATCATGCACACGTATTAAGCAATGTTCCTTGCTACGTTAACTGAACTCTCTATCTGGAAACCGTGATTTGACCTTGTCTCGTGACTTCATGTGCCCGCTATATGCTATCAGGAAAGTGACAAAAAAAAAGAAGTCGCAGTTTCGCCGGGAAGAAGAAGCATCGGTTGTGATAGCAAATTAGTAGACAGCTATATGAAGTAAGGATAGTAGTTTTATCGACCGTATAACCTTGTACACATTCGCTCACTAACTAAATTAACAAGTAAACATGAACACATCTCACTCGATGACCGCGCAGACTCGCTGTGATAACGCTGGAATGAGGAAGCGCGGCAGCAGCAGTGAGCGAATTGACCTTGGTGCTGCTTTCGCTTCAACGTGAACTAAAGCAGCGAGAACACAGTGCACAAGAAGCTATCAGCACTCGGCGCACTCCGTTCCTATCGCAGATCGCTTTCGAGATAGGGCCCGTGCGGCCGCGCCGTACGCAGCTGCCGCCGGTGTAGAACCCTCCCCTCCCCCCGCCCAGTGCGTTGCGCGCGATGGAAGACGGCGCACTACTTCACCGTTTTCCTCCCTTGCACGCGCGATTGAGCCGCCATCGTAGGCTCACCTCGCACGTTTTCACTCACATGCAGCACGCGGCGCGCGGCGACGATGTTATCGCACTTAAGACTTTACACGGAACATCTCGGCGACGCCGGCGAATATGAGCCTGGAGTGTCCATATATTTGCTATCGCAATAATGAGAAATGGACCCGCACTATACTTGCGCATCGCATAATGCGTCATAGCTCAGTCTTTGTCGTCCTCTGTACGGATCAAGATGTGAGCCAGGCACGCTTGTTTGCTACCGGACACCTGAATTCCAAGCATGAAAATCCACCGGCGGCGTAAACATCTGCGCCATGAGCACAGCATCGATGTTTCGACCGTGCAATGCCCCGCGGAAAGGCAGGACATTCAAAGATTAGTAAATGAGAAAACAAGGAAAACGAGTCTCTTGTTTTATTCTCTCTCTACCTTGATCTGGGATCCTATAACGTAAAACTATTCTAGTCTGTTTTTTTATTCCAATCTCCTGACGTGAAATTCACTCCACCGCTCACCCAAGCATCGAGCGGTGATCCGCAGCGTTGTCTAAATCGCACAATCAAACGACCTCCTCGTTTATAGGAGGTCACAGTTGTTCGTTTTCAAAGCGAATAGCACTGTCTGATTTGACAGGTTTCTCTTATCTAATTAGCTGACAAAGGGCGAGGACCACACAGAAGTGGAGACACTTTCGGTGGGGCCAAGCTAGCGCAGTGAAAGTAGATAAGCGGATGAGGAGGGTGCTGCCGGCGTCGGGGATTGGCCTGTTTCACCTGGCAAGCTTGCGGCGGCTGGTCAAAAACGTGGTGTGCAGTGGAGGGCTAAGAATACCGCTAAAATGGGTCCTCGATGAAGAAGAGTTGGCAGAACGACGTGGTATAAGTGCCGAAAAGCCTCGACAACGTTGTACTACCACCTTAAAAATGTGTGTTATACGCAAATGACTCTTCTCTCCAGCAGCTCCACGTCGCCAGTTTCATCCACATAAAATCACAAACTCAAAGCCTTTTCTTTTACCCGCTCCAAACGCCGATTTTGTTGGCCTCGAGGAAGCACGCGCGGAGCAACAACTGAACGGCCTGTACCGATCGAGCGAGTAAAATACCCGCTGTTCGCGTACTCGTGCCGCAACCTGGCCGTTCAAGACGGCGACGGTGCGCGTAGCACACACCTCGATGCGAAGTTGTTCGCCCACGCCCGGTGAGCAGTCGTCACCTTACGTGGCTGAGTTCCGAGCACTTCAAGGCGACCAAGCACCGCCAATAGACGGCGGGCATCCAATCGACTTCTCGAGGCAACAGCCCCCGGAAGTATTCAACAACTGTTTTACCAAACACTAATTCGGCCACAGATGCTGCAGCGCTATGGAATCCTCCCTAAAACACGTTAATTGACGTTTTGGAAGCTGTACATAACCGATCGGCTCGATTCTATTCTAATCTATTCTTACATTCGTTCTTGCCAAAGATGATGAAAGACCGAATCACCTTGCCTCCTTTGTTGTTACCGCAAGGATAAGTCTTTCAAGACTGCCATCGCGAACTAATTTTATATTTACAATGCACCTGACTTTCCTGCTTGTTTACTATTATAATGACCATATAAGCCACCCTTCTAAAACACCCTCTACCCGCCGTGGTTGCTCAGTGGCTATGGTGTTGGGCTGCTGAGCACGAGGTCGCGGGATCGAATCCCGGCCACGGCGGCCGCATTTCGATGGGGGCGAAATTCGAAAACACCCGTGTGCTTAGATTTAGGTGCACGTTAAAGAACCCCAGGTGGACAAAATTTCCGGAGTCCTCCACTACGGCGTGCCTCATAATCAGAAAGTGGTTTTGGCACGTAAAACCCCAAATATTATTATTAAAACACCCTCTGGACCCTGAGCGTATTCTAATAAATAAATAAATAAATAAATAAACGCGTTTTGTCATGCTGTCCGAACATCGACTATCAATGATATGCTCTGCGTGCTATAATTAGTCACAACCCTTTAGACTACAAACCGTTCTCGGAAGCAAAGATCCTAGGACCACGGCAGGACCCCAATATATGCATGCACAAGGCCACCAAAACGATCAAGGCAGAAAGCTGGGCTAGTTGGTGCGTCATCATTAATCAAAAGACTAGCGCATATAACAGGGACACAGACAGAGAAGACGACAGCACATGCACTAATTCGTCACTGCGCTTGTTCACGGCAACTGGGCTGGGCGAGTGTGCTAAGCATTCATTTTCAGATGTGCGCATATTGAATATCCTCCTTCCTTCACTTATATCTTATATATCCCCTCGCGTAGGGTAGCCAACCGGGTGTGACCTTGGCTAAAGCCTCTCTGACTTTCCTTCTGTGGCTCTCGCGTGTCGTTTAGGCGCGGCCTGCCCGTTATTCGCCACGAGTACGGCACCTCAATTTTCTCCATTTTCCGGCAGCGAAAATGATTCTACGACGGCAGACAATATCGCGCCAGCTCGAACGAAATGTGACAGATTTATCGGGTTTAATGTCCCAAAGGAACATCAGAACTACGACAGATGTCGTATATAGTGGGTGACCATGGATCAATGTTCGCCTCCTATTCTAATTAGATCGTGGTTTTGGCACGTAAAATCCCAGAATTCATTCATTCCCGTTGTTCTGGAATGTGCCACTGATAAAGCACACGAGAATTTTTGCATTCCACCAGCATCATAATACGTGTACAGGGCGGTGACTTGAGCTAGTTGGAACAGTTTCGTTGTTCGTTTTTTACAGCAAAGCTGTATTTGGCTAGGTTCTGATGAAACATGTGTCCGTGGGCAAGAGCCGTGTAGAATGGATATATATACAGTCGTCCAACTGTTTCCGCGTGATGTTATCAGACGCGGCGGTCGCTCTGAATGATGTCATATTATCGACCATGTTATAACGCGCGAGACCTTCATGACCATGTATAAAACGTGCGATGGCGGCACTCCTTCGCTCTCAGTGGAGGGTCCAAAAGCGTAATAAAACGCAGCCGTGTACCCACCAATCGTCCACACTAACGTAGACCTAGCGGGCCCCGACGGCAAGTAGATTGTATCCTTCCTGTCGAAACGGTTTGGAATTGAGTGCTACACGGACCTCAATGTACCTGCCACGTGTCACCGGTCGTCTGTAGACTTAACCTTTGGCAAGAACGTGTCTAGCATAGCAGTACAACCGATCGCGGTGTACCACAGCGACCCCAAAGCTATGGTCACTGTGGTAACGAATGAGGCAAAATAAGCATGATAACAACCACGAAGTTAATTGTATGTGTCTTTATTCAATCGATATAGCAGTAACCATATATATCAATATAGTCAGTATAGTCATTCATCCCAATACAGCTTTGCTGGTTATTCTTCAGAGAGTGGAAGGGCACAAATTTTTTTTCGTTCTAGTTTTCTGCGTATATAGCGTACTGTTGTCCAATAAAATTGAGTTGGAAGACAGCGCTGTCCCCTCGGTAGCTCTTTTTTTTTTTTTTTTTGCGCAGTGCGCTGATCGCTATGATGACTGATCAGAATGCGGTCAGGAATTGAGGCTAGCTCAACCGCAGAACACAATGCACAATGACAGCCACTGTGGCGACGTTCTCGAGAGAAAAGGTAATAAAGACAAATTAAAGGCACGGCGGTTGGCCAAGCAGGACGAAGAGAGGCAAGCTGCATATGCGTGAGGGGGCATTCACACCGTCGATTAGCAAAGGTCAAGCGACCGACCGCGACTGGCGATCAAAGGGCGGCTCACTGCGACCCATGGTCACACAGGCAAGCGCGACCTGCCCGTGGCCACATCGAAACGCCTCGCAATTGACGCCGTTCACGCCTGTTAGTGCCGCCATCGCCACGTAATATAGGCGTCAGTACATACAAGCATCGTGTTCCTGCGCGTGTGATTCATCCGGAGACTCTGCGACTGCAGTCGCGAAACTGGAAAATCGAGCAGTGAGGGAATGGACCACAAACGGTCATTCTTTTCGACCAAAGCGGCCATTTGAGTCTTTTTGCGACCAACTTGGCCGCCGCGCGATCTCTGCGATTCACCGGTGTGAGTAATCCCTTAGAGTGAGGGAGATGCAGCTGGTGATGAACATCAGGCAGAGACAACGAAAAATGTGTGTACCAGTCAGTCAATTCAGTCGCTCTGGTCAATGTTGCTTAGAAACGATAGCATCTATCTTGTGGCTTCGCATCGTCAACAAATGCAGATGTCAAACGGCTCAAGTGGTATGCCAGAGGGTGACGCTCTCGCACCGAATCGGCGATACGGAACACACTGGTTGTGATGTTCGTAGCTTCATCGTATAACGGCGTACAGCGCAAAGTAAGGTTCAGTTAAATAAATACGCAAGTGGTATTCCATCAACGACCAAGCCTCAATGTCGATAATGTTCGCCCCTGTAACCATCGGAAAAATCGGTGCGGTCGACTACCCCGTACTCCTGTACAAGCCTCGTGGCTATTGAGTTTGCTGTGCGATGACTCCATGTCGTCTAACTGCACGTTAACACAATATGCATCGCGCACACAGCGCGAAAGAATGGTCTCATACACGGACAGGAAGGGTCATTCTGGAGTGATGAATATTAATTCCACTTTCGCATTATTCCAATTCCGCACTACCTTCATAACGTCTTATCGGCTCTCATTCTGAAAGAGCAGATGTTGCGTAAACATGGGCCCAGTACTAATCACCAATTTCCAATCAAAATGTGTCAGAAGCAAACTGAACAAAAGTTCCACGATTCTACCCAACTGTAGTGCAACACACATAAAAAATAATCATAATAATAAAATACTGAAATAAATGCCCACCCCCGCCAACGAATACCAAGAAGGACAACCTCTGGAGATGGTGCCCGGTGCTATTTCTGGTCCGTGTTGTGCCATTTTATGCGAATCGGCGAAGCATACTTTGTAAGCATTTTCCACGAATATGCGTCCCCACAAAAGCAACCCAATTAAGAAATGTCGAGTTGGCCACCGTCCAGCATCATAACTCATAAGCACAAAAATTCCTCTCAAGTTTCACGGTTTACCTTACCTCCCGCTTTTAATGGCCTCAAGTGGAGGATCGTGTCGGTCAATATATAGCCACCTGTGTGCGCGCATGCGTGATTCATACAGTGAAAGGCAACGCGTTCCTTCATTTTCTCCTTTCCTCACTTTTTGGCCTTCCTTGTTCTATAGCAGACGACGATAGGAATTCTATATGCCTGCACGGGTCACCGAACACTTGCAAATCGGGCACACGATCAACGCTGGTACATCGGAGGAAAACGTTCGCGCGCGCGTTTTCTCAGTGATGCATTCGGACGCCGCAAAATTGGGGACGAAACGCTGGCTGTAAAACGCACTAGCAAGAAAACGCGATTCAAGTCGCACATGTGGCCGACAGTGCGTGTTGTTGCTTTTTACACCCGCGGTGTGCTACACAACGGTAACGGGTCAATGACACAATTGCGCCTTCGTGTGTTACAGACACGTCGCAATATGACTAAGGGAGCAAGCACCCAGTGAATATAGTTAGCTTATGTAGAGGTGAAAGATCAGAATGACCTGCAGCATATATGTATACAACGAGAATAGGACAAGCAATAGTACCGAATATTGCTTCTATTGCTATCTTGCGGACTGTCATCAGCGTGCTCATATACCGGATATATTGGGAATGTACATAATTCATTCCTGTCGAATGGGACTGATATGTAAACAAAATCGCGCGCTTCAACCAACATCCTCGGTAGGAACATAGTGCTGCGATTCAAACCAGTTAAATATACCGTATAGCTCTCGCAGAAGGTCCAATATTCGCCCCTTCGCATCACTTATAGCACCTGGGACGTGTTACTGCTTTCTAACAGGCATGTCTATCCTCGAGGCCTAATTTTTTACCTGGCTGTCGCACTAAGAGTATAACCGCAGGTGACAATCGGCGCCTTCGGTAATTCCGTTACACATGCAGAACCTTGAAAGGAGAGAGGTCCGCGCGCGTCGCCATAGCCCCCTTTGGCAAGAACGCGCCCTCGAAGTGCCGCCAATGTTTCCGCAAGCTCGCCACATTCCTCTGGCCGAGCCATCGAACTCCGCGACGAGGCAACGCGCAGGAGGAGCCAGACGCGCGCCTCGGACGGCGGACTCACCCTTCCGTCGTCGGGAGTGCTGTCGAGTTTCGCGAGCAGTGGTACGTGCCGGTCAGTGATGACCTCCCAGTTGGTGGCGCGGCGGAAGAAAGGCCTGGCGCCCTCGAGGCACTGGGGCCGCGAGCTGCGGTGCTGCGGCTCGGAGGCGCCCGGCGGCGCGCGACACCGGTTGTTGGACGCCGAGTTGTTGGTGGCCGCCGAGAGGTCTGAGGCAGACCGGGTCGGCGGCACGCCGCCGGCCGCCGAGGAGGGCACGGGCGTTGCGGGGCCGCCGCGGCCCGCGCGGCCTCCGGCCCTGCGCTGTATCGCGCTCTGCGTGCATCCCATTCTTGTGGCACACCTCACGAACGCTCATCCTGCCGGACACGGGACACTCCGGCGGCGACGACGTCGTCGCGCCGGGCGCCGCGCGGCGCCCGGCACACACAAAAGCGCGGCACCACTGCCGTGCTGATGCTCCGCTCTAGCTGCTCCAACGCACGAAGAAGAAAGAAACAAAAAGGAAAGCACTAACGTCGAGAAGCACAGGCGCCAAGCGACGGCACACGAGACGCTGAGAGCCGAGGATCCGTAGGCGTAGGTTAAGTGACAGCGCTCGCGCGTTCCCCTGTTGGCTACCGATCCTTTAACGCAGCGACGATGCGATGCTGTGCCCACTTGCCTTGCCTGCTCTTCCAGATAACGGCTTCTTCGAGTGTCACGCAGAACGGGATGAAGAAAGGGGCAATTCGATAGGCGAATCGCTGCGGCAATCGCCGTTCCCACGGAGCGTCGCGGTCTTCATCCGAATGTGGCCTCCAGAAGTCCAGCGGCGATGCGACTAGGTCGAAACTCTACCAAATGGCCGTACCTGCGAGCGAACTGATTTTACGAAGTTTTGAGCTTCAGTACCTTATCACCAAACGATAAACTGGCTACGATGCGACCCAAGACTGCTACGATTATTTTTTCTCTTCAAGGTCACCGTGCTGGTGTCTCGTTGCGCCGACTGAACATCAAGATCACGCAGCGGTCACTGACGTAAGCTTACAGAAACTGCACTTGTTTGTTCGCTGGCGCTAGCACTGACACATTCACTTACGCACGAACAAAATTCAGATCTTCGTGATGGTTGACAGCTGCACGAAGCCGTGGCTCACTCCTAGCCGGCCAGCGGTTCGGATGAGTGGCAGAATGTGGACGCCGTCACAGAGGAGACCCCTCAGCTGCACTCTCAGGCTTAAGGACAGGCCACGCTGGCTTTCTGCTAAGCTGTGACGTGCCAATGAGCCTTCAGAAACCTTGATCGAAGTGGTGAACGGAGCCATCGAAATCCTTTAAGCGACGGTGCCTCGCACTGCGAAGACACTGGGCTTGTTTTGCGTTCCAACACGTCCCGTCTGCTTCTGCGTCGCCGCGACTGGCAGTTACGTCTCCGTATCCGTATGTAAGCCCGAGCGAAGCTAATGTCGCTGCTTGGCGAGCTCCTTCGTTATCGGGGATACGACGGGCACTCACAAGTTGACCGAGGAATCAAGCAAAAAAGAAACAATCCAGCAGCGCAGACGGCCGCGATGGACAGCGGACGCCGCCGGCGCTCCGACACACGCTCGTCGTTTAACAGCGGCACTCGTGAGGCAGTCGCGTTTTTGATTCTTGGCGCGCTCGCTACCACGCTAGCCGCTTTAGTCTACGCGCAGCGTAGCTGTCTCAGCGGCGCCAACCTTACAAGAAGAAAGCGTTGGTAAAAGCAAGGTCAGCAGGTGTCGTCTGCTCCGGCGGCTGCCGCGTGCAGGCACATCGGCGTCTCGGGCTCGGGTGCCCAGCAGGAACGAAGAGGGCGGTTCATGCTGCGCGGTTGTTGCTGCGGCGGCGACGATTCTCTCTAGCAGCCGTTGCGCAGGCACGGGGCGCTTACAAGTGCTGCTCCGTGGCCTTCCGCGAGGCGCGTTTGCGCCGCAGCGTCGGAAGCAGACGCTCGCAGCCAGCGCTCGCCAGCCGGCGGGAACCGCGCATCGCGACTAGCGCTACTTTTCGCCCCCTAGCCGCGACGGGCGCAACTGCATGGATCGAAAAAACTAACGCGCGAGCTTCCCCGCGCTATCCCCGTTATGTCGCGCATACAGGTGTGTGTACAGGTGCAAAAAGAAAACGTGAACAACGGGAGCAGCACTTTCCAAGTGTTTCACGGTTGCTTTTATTCTACAGTAATACACGGAGTGTTTTAAAGAGAGGCTTTCTTTTCCTTTTCTCTTTTTCGACTTTCCCACTGCTGATGCTGTGGCTGCTGCTGTGCGGCATACCGCGTCGAGGGGTGATTGAGGGCCTGTATATACATGAAATGAGGGTGGCCATGACAAGGAATGAGGGTGTGACGTGACAAGGTAAGGAAACGCTGGATAAACTTCAGTTTAAAGTACGCTACGGTGAATTTCTGCTGTTTATGAAAAATAAGATCATGCAAATATTCCTAGTGGACAACTTAGCAGGGCGTGCGGTAGCAGAGGGAGAGAGAGAGAGTTAACTTTAATGAGAACCAGCAGTTTAGTCGGCTGGGCCTAGGCAGAACCACATTAATTAAATCGCAGCGCAGGGTCTAGGCGACACAACGGAAGCTGTCGCTCGTCAACTCAACACTTCTGTGTCCGCCGCGATAGCTTTGCGGCTATGGCATTGCTCGAGGTTGAGGATTTGAGCGAGGGAGCCGCATTTCGACGGGGTCGAAATAAAAGCGATCGCACTCTTTGTTTTAGGGGCACGTTAAGCAACACCACGGTGACAAAATTATTCCGCAGTGCGCCACTACGGTCTGCCTCATAATTTGATTGGGGTTTCGGCACGTATGGCCCCATAATCTAATTCAAGTTTAATGCTTCTGTCACGATGCGATGTGCCATGAGAGGCCACGACAATGCTCAACCCTCTCAGAGGTTTTGCAATATGGTGCAAAACAAAGCCTCAAGCAAACTACTCTCCCTTTGTGTTTTGTGTACTACGCCGACAAACAACAGTGGTACACGCAAGGTAACGTTTAACATCAACTCACCACTCTCGGGTTGCACAAAACGTTGAAGAATAAACTTTCGCTGTCAACATCACCGCTAATTATCGTCAATCAAAGCAAACAGCACAGAAAGTTTCGCTTACATCGATTCCTACAGTGCGTGGGATCTCTATAATATTTTTCTGTTTTTTAAAAGGTCCAAAATTTTGAAAAATTGCCTGTGGCGGGTAGTACAAACCTAACCTTTGATCTAAATTACTTTTCTACGAGAAATCAAAGTGCTTCATTAAATAGTTAGCATAATTATGCTAATCAAATTTTTAATTCATTACTTTACGGCACATATTTAAATCTACAAATTATAGCCGGTGAGCTCGCAAAGTATATCTACTTGAAACGAATTATCAGGACGGCGGCAGTTTGGAGATACTAATTTTCTAACTCTCCGGCATTGGCGTTCCAGTGACTTCCTTTAGAAAACGCTGTTTTGTGCATTGAAGCACAAAAGTAACTGGAACCTTGGACCACAGTTTTCTCATACGAATTCAGTACCCTTCTTATTAGGTTCGAAAAATCGATAGTTAGTATTTCCTTATGTTACTGGAGTGTGCGCGAATAGGGAGAAGGCATGCAAGACATGCAAGACATGTACTGCCGCTTCACCCATTCGTAACTCAGCCGAAAGTTATCCCTTGTTCTTACAAACATAAGAGTTTATTACACTTGTTGAGCGATAATTGAAAAGAGAAGAGTAAATGAAACGCACTGAGATTAACCAGAACTGAGCACGGCTCGTCGCCCAGCACTGGGGGAAGAGGGAGTGAACACTGAGAGAAGGGGAAAAACTCAATAGCTGATGTGCACTGGAGCCATTGACGTATTTGAATTCTCAGTGCTGTATCACAGGCGGCCCAGTCCGGTTAACTTCAGGAATCGCAGCCGCCATCTAGTGGCCTTCTGTGTATGTCATATGGAAGACCATGGTCCTTATGAGATCTTGTTCAGAGAGAAAAGTGTCTTGTCTTGCTAGTTTAGAGCGATGCGCAGGGCAAACATTTCATATTCAAAGGAAGGGCAGTAGCAGCTAACCAACTGTCTATTCGCTACCACTGGTGTTACAATCTGCCCTATCGGTCAATACTACCAAGAATGAGTAAGCGTTGATGAATTCAACGCCGATGCGCGAGCGACTAAGCCTCTTCACATCGGGGAGGACCAGGTAGCAGCTAGGCGCTCGTGGTTCGCGAACTTCTAACGTATGTTTCTGTTTTATTTGTTTTATTTTGAGATTTTATGTGCCAGAAAGCATTAAAGGGACACTAAAGGAAAATACTAAGTCGACGTGGACTGTTTAATACCTTTCCAGAAGCCTCGCAACGCTTGTTTCGTGCCAAGAAAATACTTAGTTTACGAGAAAGTTGTATCTGAGGGGTACGACTATCTTTTCCGAAATTCAAGACTCCCGCCCCAAACCCGGATAGGGGTGATGTTGCATACGCCATCACCGCTGCCGTCGGTGAGTAAAGCGACGCCCGACAGAAGGCGGCACCAAGCCGAGAGAGAGTGGCATATTCGCCGCTGCAGCTGCTTTTTGGTCAAGTGGCGTAGACCGTTCAGGCATCCCGCGACATGACATGGAAGTTGGATTCTCTGCTACTTGCAATTGATGCAAGTTTTGCGAGCCAGCAAAACCACTGCAGCACTACGCAATCAGGAAAGTACTGAAACGCGAAAGCGTGGGCGGCACGGAGTCGAGCGAAAATGAAACCTTTGGAGCGCCCGCGTCGTTGTCAACGGTAATTTAAGTGAGTTCCTTTTTTCTAAACATAAAATGGAACTGGACAAGTAGCATTTTATTTGATTTTATAATAGAATACGAGGATGTTTTTTGCGACAAGTAGTTGGGTACTATTGATAGAATTTAACTGAGGAGTGCTTTCGTCATAGGGCAAGTGCTTGAATGTCCCGGGGGAGTCTCTAATCATGTCCTGCATTACCTCGATTTCTCGATTATTAAGGCTCTGTTTACGATAACATTGACGCCTTAGAGATCCTCGAGCACTAATGTATCACTTTAGCTTTAGTTAGTATTTGCCTTTAGTGTCTCTTTAATGCAAGTTGCACTGCAGGAGAACCAAAGACCTGGATGAAAATTTGATTCTAAGACAGATTCATCTGCGCGGCCATGACTGTAGCGACCCAGAGTCTCGAAAGAGCTAGAACCACGGAAGCCTGTGGAAATGCGCGACATTTAGGAAAAACTGCGACAGGAAGGAACAAGGGATCCACGTACGAGCAGCAATGACGACCTTCTGACTGCATCAAAGTGACACTAAAGGCAAATACTAAGTCGACGTGGACTGTTTAAATGCCATTGCAGAAACCTCGCAACGCCTGTTTCGCGCTAACAAAAGACTTAGTTTACGACAAAATTGCACCTGAAGGCTTCGAATGCATTTTTTGAAATTCAAATCTCCCGCCACTCAACCGAGGGAGTGGTGACGTTGCATACTCCATACCACCCTTTGCTGCCGTCAGTGAGTAAAACGGTGCCCACCAGACGGCGGTACCGAGCAAAGACTGTTATAGTGCCTAGGCACTATAACAGAGCGGTGGATTCGCCGCTGCAGCTGCTTTTTGGTCAAGTGACGTGGATCGTTCGGACGCCCCACGACATCACATGAAGTTCTCTGCTACTTGCAGTTCGTGTGAGTTACACGAGCCAGCAAAACCCGTGCAGCACTACGCGATAACGAAATTAGTGGAACGCGAAAGCGTGGGGGGCGCGGAGTCGAGCGAAAATGAAACCTTTGGAGCGCCCGCGTCGTTGTCAACGGTAATTTCAATCAGTTCTTTTTTTCCAAAAATGAAATAGAACTGGACAAGTAGGAATTTATTTCGTCTTATAATACAAAATCAAGGATGTTTTTTGCAACGAATGGTTGAGTACTAGTGACGGAATTGAACTGAGGAGTGCTTTCGTCATCGGGCAAGTACTTGAATGTCCTGGGGGAGTCTCTAATCAGGTCTTGTATTTATCTCCATTTGTCGATTATTAAGGCTCTGTTCGCGATAATATGGATGCCTTAGATTTTCGATCACTAATATATCACTTTAGCTTGACTGAATATTTGCCTTTAGTGTCCCTTTAAACCTTCAAAAGACGAAATACTTTCAGGAATATTTGCACGTACGCGGGAATAACACTTGGACAGATTATCAGATGTATGTGTAATGTTCCCAAAGAATTGCAATATTTTTTGTGCGACTTTGAGCGACAGAGTGCTAAGCAAATCAAGGAAGGCGCACAAACGACCACAAGAAGTTTTCGTTCCTCTTGTCTCCGCGTTTTGTACGCCCGCCTTTTTATGTCACGTTCTATATGTGATTTCCAGCTAATACTTGTCAGAGAGACAATGTCTGAAGAATGCACTTCATTTTCTGCGTTCCGCAAGACTGGAGCTGTGGGACATTGGTATCCATTTGTTCCCTTCTCCTAACCATTTAACATTACTTGTGATTCCCTTCCCTCTCCCCCAATGCATAGCAGCAGCCCGGAACGAACCAACTCAGGCTCCTTCTCTCTCTATATCTCTCTGTCTCTCATCCTGTGGGGAATCCAAGTGTGTATGTGTGTGTGTGCGTGTCCGCGGGTGCATGTACCGTTCGAATGTTTAGGTGGTCACCGTGCATATGCATCATCTCTAATTCGACACCTGCAGTACATCAGACAATTAGATTAGCCAACATATCCAGCATCTCATTAAAGTTGGATCAGCCGCTGAAATCCAGTGGATATGGCGTTGCGCTGCTGAGCTCAAGGGTGCTGGTTCGATCCCGGCCGCGGCGGCCGCATTCCGGTGGGAGCCGAACGCTAAAAACGCTCGTTTATCGCGCATTAGGTACGCGCTAAAGAACCCCAGTTGGTCAAAATTGATCCGAAGACCCTACTAAGGCATACGTTATTATCATAATTGGTATCGGCACGTAAATCCCCTGAATTGGTTTAATTATTTAATGCCGGCGTTTCCATCTCGCTCTCTTTGTCTTCCTGATGACAAAACAAGTAGTAGCCCACGCCGTATTCGCGCACTATAGCGTCTCCTTTCTATACCGTAAATAAAAAGAACTATAGACAGTATTTTTCTCGAATTAAATTCTCTCTCTGTAACTGCACTTTGATGGAAATAAAGGATGATATACATTGATTTTATAGCGCCAGTTAATAGGCCGATGAGTCGTCACTCTTTTAATAACGCTGTACCATTCTTGGCGAACGTGAGCACAATGCACCTCATTCTGGACATGTCCTCATATTTATCACTCGAAACGTCCTATAAAAAGAAAGAATCGTGAATAAAGATAAAGGTTCGGAGGGCGTTGAAAAGGGTAAAGCCGATCGGAAAGACGAAGCTGCAATCGTCGTTGCCACTTTCAATGCAACCAAAACGGTATTACCGCCAAATACCCGGAGTAGATGACTAAGAATGACCACGGGTATCGCTGTTCCTTTCAGTGAAGCTCAAACATCTCATATTCTGGTAAGGAAAACTGATCATAGCTTAATCAATCGAAGAGAGCATCTCCGCGGCAAGTAGCAGTGATGAGCAGCAACGTGGAAACGTGCAAATGGTAGGCGCCGAGCTGGCGTGTTTCGAGCGCTGTAGCACACGCGATCAGGGTCTCGAAGGGGCGCGCGTGCGAAATGCGCAGTTCTTATTTCGCCCCGAGACGAGAACTACTATAGAGTAAGGCAAGAGGTAGTACGTCAAGCCTTCTTGCAGCGCCCCTCCGAAGGCTAATTGGCTCGTCAGCGAGCCCAGACGACAACGACGCCCTTCCTCACACAATGGCTTCCACTCAGCCACGTGACTCCTCCCGCGGTGCGGCGTCTACTTGACAGGTGGCTTTTGGAGGCGCCTTTGTTTTTTGCCATCGCGTCACGGTCGTCTTCACTCTTCTTCCCTCCTTCGATTGGGAAGTCCCTTATATCTTTCTGATTAATTCTACTCGCTGGGACGCTCACTGATTAAAATGAAAGTATCTTCGTTTGGCGAGAGGAAATCGCACAAAACTAGGTCAGAGCTATGTAGAATCGAGGAGGCGAGGCTTATTGAACAAATGAGAGAGAAAGACTAATGCCCTGAGTCAGCACACATGTTGCGCAGAAGGATAGGCGTTCGAATGCAGAATGTGTTGAAGGTTGGTGCAGGAAACGCTTAAACCTAAGAACACGAAGCGAGAACACTGGCGATCGTCTTGCTGTTTTGAGTTTAGACATGTACGTCCTTCCTCAGAAAACAATGTTAATGTATGCTTGGGTAGTTTATAGTAAGTGCTCAGATCCTTTCATGAAGTGTAAAAATGTCTGAGAGTCCGGGCACCTTGCAACTTGGGGCCTGGCCGATGTCTACGACTTTGCGTAATCAACCAGCTGAAGATGCATGCGCTATAAATTATGTCCAGAGACATCATGTGGGTTTGTGCGACCGAAAAGCCTGCAGAGGGGGAAATCAGTCTATAAGAAATCTACGAGCAACCTATGGACCGTCGAAGCAGATTGTTAAAGGAGTCCCGAACTACCCCTCGAGCTTGGTGAACAAATAAAAAATAAAAAATACATAGTCCGCAGATAGCATACACTGCTGTGAACATCTCAGCCAAGTATCGCTGTCGTACGCAGCGCGTGGAGCTCGCAAGCGGAGCGCGAAGTCAGCGTTCTCTCAAACGCTCTCTTTTCTACAGAAGCCTGCTCCTCATTCTCTTCTGGACGCTATATTTCGCAATAAAGCGGATTCCCGTACGCGGCTGCTATTGGCCGATAGCAGACGTCAATCAAGATGGGCGTTTGGGTCAGTAAGCTTCTTCCTACTGTTACTGTGTATATTTATTGACGAAGTTCAATAAACAGGCTGAAGTAATCGAAAATGTGCTTTGAAATTTTGATACTTGCGGAAAAGCCGACTATCGTCTGCTCACGTACGCTCGGCCGCGGCCACGCGCTTAGGGATTATAATTTGGCCACCCTGGCATATCGGTGTTGTGGCCGGCGGGTCTCGCTGATTTCAGCTATTTTTGAACTCTCAGCTATAGCCTCGAACCACGCGAAACTTAAGGCCAGACTATAGGCACGCTTGCCAGTGCGCGCTTACTGCTGGCCGCTCCTGGTTAGACGCCATGGCAGACTAATTGACAGCGCTATGGTGTTGGGCTGCTGAGCACGAGGTCGCGGGATCGAATCCCGGCCACGGCGGCCGCATTTCGATGGGGGCGAAATGTGAAAACACCCGTGTGCTTAGATTTAGGTGCACGTTAAAGAACCCCAGGTGGTCAAAATTTCCGGAGTCCTCCACTACGGCGTGCCTCATAATCAGAAAGTGGTTTTGGCACGTAAAACCCCAAATATTATTATTATTAATTGACAGCGCTTCAAAAATGCGCAAATTGAATGTGGCTACTACCCGTCGGTCCAGCTGGCGAAGGACAAAGTCTGTCCACACCACGTAACATGTTCAGAGTGCAGCGTATGATCGCAGCACGCGCTCAAGGCCTGTCGTGCACAAAGCAAACGCGGTACATATGCACTACAGTTGCATGTATGGCTGCGGTCTGCTACGTAGCGCAGATACTGCGGTCGCCGCGGGGTGCCGCGACGTGTGGTTAAGTGCACTGCGGTTCGCTGAGGAACCGCGTTTTGCTTACGTTTGGTGCGTGGTAGGCGCCAGAATCGGAAGTAGTGGCGCCTACGTTAACATCCAAACTCAAAATTGAACTGCCCACCACGGCGACATTTAGAAGGGGGAGCGTTGTGGGCACACCCCGCTCCGCCGTAGCGTTCGCAGTGCAAGGCATTAAAGGGACACTAAAGGTTAATATTAAGTCAACGTGGACTGTTGAAATACCATCCCAGGAACCTCGAAACGCTTATTTCGTGCGAAGAGACTTATTTTAAGAGAAAATGCGTTCTGAAACATCCGCGTACCTCTAGCGCAGGTCAAATCGCCCGCCCTCCGATCGAGGAGTGGTGACGTCATGGTCTCATAGTGACGTTGCGCCGTCGGTGAGTAAAACGGCCCCCGCCGACCGCGCTACGGCTTTTCTGCACAAAACGCAAACGCGCGGCCAGAAACAGAACCACGACATAGCCGACAGCAGCGCGAAAGCGGAACTATGGTGGCTAGCGGAAGGGAAAGCGCGCGAGGATAAGCTGGTCTTTTATTTTATGACGCCAACTTTGACGCTCGTTGCAAAGGACGACCCTGACAACGACACATTGGCTCGCGATGCTGGGCTCGACTTCAGCGATTTAAGCACTGACCAACGTGGCCTGCTGCTGAGGGCTCGCGCTGCCGGCGTCGTTGCGTACTACTACGGCGGCAACTGTATGTCATGGCTGTACATATTCGCACATTTGTAGCTTTTTCTTCGTGAAAACAAAATGCCGCAGTCCTGCAGTTCGTGCACTTCGGAGAATGCATGCAATACCGACGAACAGCGCTACGGGAAAGCATCGCTTTGAAAGGCACTCTACACGACTTCATTAAGTCGGGCATTAAACACGTAATCCACTGGACGAAAGTGCAGCAAGCACACTATGCGATTTTTCGGCTCTTTGCCAACGCGCTGTGGCAGAAGTACGGCACTTAACCACTTCGAACAGAGAGGTTCACTCGTTGGCACACAGTGATAAGTAACGTTGGATTCGCCGCTACAACTGCCCTTGGCCAAGTTCCGCGGACCGTTCGCGCATCCCACGACATTACATGGACGTGGCATTACCGCTGCTTGTTCCAAATGCAAGTTTCGCGAGCCAGCAGATCCAGCGCAGCACGACGCAATAACGAAACGACTGAAACTCCAAAGCGCGCGCGGCGCAGAGCCGAGCGAAAACGAAACCTTTCGACCACCCATACTACTCAAGGGTAACGACAAAATGTTATTTTTTCTTAGAATCGAACAGAAGCAGACAAGTAGGATTTTCTTCCTTCTTATAACCTAATGGAATGATCTTTTTAATGCGAGTAGTTGAGTACTAGTCACATAAATTATGATGAGGAGTGCCTTCGCCATCGGGCTAGTACCGGAATGTCACTGGGAGGTATCAAATCGTGTAATGCATTTACGTCAATTTCTCGGTTACTAAAGCTCTCTCCGCGATTATGGTATTACGATATCATCGAGCGATGCTCAAGAGACGAGCCGCCGCGAGAACGACGATGAAGTGGGTCTGTGCCCTTGGCGCGAGCGAATGTCGGCCTGGTGCTCTGGCTCCAGTCCAGTGTAAATTAGTGTAAACCATAGAGTTTCCTACAAAAATTACTAGAGGGAACTCTGGCGCTGCAGTCGTTGTCCTACCATGGGAATGATGGGAAGTACATGGATTTGTCTGATCTTCGTGCTTGTGGATTCAGACGTTCTTGTGGCTTTGTATATTACGCTGTATAAATCTTATTGTCGTATATATCAGCGCAATCTATATTCTTCGAAGTGCAGAAGACGCCGGTAACGCGTACAATTGCTATTAATTGCAACGATTGAGCTTGTCCAGGTGGCCAAATCGAAACGCGCCAATCGTCTCAAGGCACTGGCATGCCTGTGATAAATTCATAAGGGCGTTTCATTCGCTTGTCGATACATGCGTCCGTGGCTTAATGGTTTCAATATCAGTCTTCTGTGCTATAGACCCTTTGTTCGAATCCTGCCGTCGGGCAATTTTAATGATGTTTATTTAATTATTTATTACACAATACACTGCTGAAAATGACGAGTTTACAAAGTCACAAAGCCGCGTTTTAAGCCAAAAGGACGAAATTTAGGCAAATCCATGCACTTCCCATAATTCCCATGCTGGGACAACCGCTTCCATCGCAGCTCCCGTAGACACTAGCGCCAGAGTTCCCTTTAGTAATTCTTGTAGGAAACTCTATGGTGTAAACAGCCTGTAAATAGCCCCTTCCGTCTGTGTTTTTCTACACGTAACATTCTGGTGGAGGTGCGGGGTATAAGTGGCGGCGTATGTCCGAGGAGGTAGTGGCCATCGGTTGCGGCAGTGACGGGCGACGTGGCCGATGCGACAGAAGTGGAAGCAGATCGGCCTGTCATCAGGGGTACGCCATTCGGACGGGTTGCGGCGAGATGTGGCAGAAAATGACTGCCGTTTGGATTATGCAACGCCCCTGCCACCTTTTAGCGTATGATGGAGGACTCCTTGCTCCAAGGTTTCAAATGGTCCACATGCCTCTGCTACCTCGACGACGTTATCGTCTTCTCGCCAACGTTCGACACTCACCTTGAGCGTCTCACAAATATACTTGATATATTTCGAAAGGCGAAGCTGTAACTTAACTCGTTCAAATGTCGCTTTGGCCACTGACAAATTACTCTTCTGGGCCATCTCGTTGACGCTTCCGGAGTACAGCCTGATCCCGACGAAACTCGCGCTGTCCGAGAGTTTCCGGTTCCGAAGACAGCCGCAGACGTACGAAGTTTTGTAGGGCTGTGCTCGTACTTTCATCGCTTTGTTCCGGATTTTGCAACAATTGCTAGGCCCCTAACTAATCTTTTGAAGAAAGGCGTACAATTCTCGTGGGGTACTGCAGAAGCAGCCACCTTCTCTCGACTCGTCACTCTTCTAACCTCACCACCCATTCTCGCCCGCTTCGACCCTGATGCCCCTACAGAATTACGTACAGATGCCAGTGGTAATGGCGTAGGTGCCGTCTTAGCCCAGCGTCAGCGTGGCCAGGATCGCGTTATTGCTTATGCGAGCCGCCTCCTAGCACCATCGGAGCGCAACTATTCCATTAAGGAACGAGAATGCCTTGCTGTTGTCTGGACGGTTGCGAAGTTCCGTCCTTACCTTTACGGTCGCCCTTTTTCCGTAGTCACTGACCATCATGCTCTCTGTTGGCTCTCTTCGCTAAAAGCTCCTACAGGCCGGCTCGGTCGATGGGCTTTGAGGCTACAAGAATTTTCATATTCCGTGGTGTACAAGTCTGGCCGCCGGCACCAAGACGCTGACAGTTTGTCGCGTTACCCTGTTGACGACTCTGACTCCTCCAATATTGCCAGTGCTTCTTGCGTATTCTCTGTATCCCAGCTGCTTCATTTCGCCGACGAGCAACGCCGTGACGCCTACATCAGAGCACTCATCGACCGTTTTGAACACTCTCCGGCCGATGCTGCTCTACGCCTCTTCGTCCTCTGCGACGGTACTCTGTACCGTCGTAACCTTCATCCGGACGGCTCTGAGTTCCTACTTGTAATACCTAAACACCTCCGCTCCACCGTTCTAGAAGAGCTTCACGACGCACCAACGGCAGGACACCTCGGCGTATCTCGAACCTATGACCGTGTACGTAGCCGTTTTTCTGGCCGGGCCTTGCCCGTTCCGTACGACGTTACGTCGCCGCTTGTTGACTTTTCCAACGACGCAAGAAGCCTTCCCAGCTCCCCGCTGGTTACCTGTAGCCGCTCGACGTCCCTGCCGAGCCCTTCCATCGTGTCGTCTTGGACCTTCTCGGCCCATTTCCGGAATCCACATACAGGAAACAAGTGGGTTGCAGTCGCGGCGGACTACGCGACCCGCTACGCCGTAACCCGTGCTCTTCCCACCAGTTGCGCAACTGATGTTGCGGACATCCTCCTACATGATATTATTTTGATGCATGGTGCTCCGCGTCAATTGCTTACAGACCACGGCCGTACGTTTTTGGCCAAAGTCATTGACGACATCATGCGTGCCCGCTCAATACAGCGTAAATTTACCACCTCCTACCACCCCCAAACGAACGGCCTCACTGAGCGTTTGAACCGCACCCTTACAGACATGCAATCCAAATGCGTTTCAGACGACCACCGTGACTGGGACCTGGCTCTACCTTACATTACCTTTGCATGCAACTCTTCCCGTCTCGAAACTGCTGGCTTTTCCACGTTTTACCTCTTGTATGGCCGCGAACCGATGCTACCACTGGACACTGTGCTTCCGTCCGCCACAGCTTCAACTAGCGATTACGCCCGTGATGCAATCGCCTATGCTGACCATGCTCGCCAACTTGTGCGCGCTCGTCTACAAGTGTCTCAAGACAAGCAGAAACAACGCTCCGTCACCGTGATGTCCATTTTGTGCCCGGCGCCCTCGTGTTGCTTTGGCCACCATCGCGTAAAGTCGGCCTATGTGAAAAACTGCTTTCCTGTTACACAGGCCCATATCGCGTGCTCCGCAAAGTGACCGATGTCACCTATGAAATCGTTCTAGCCACGCCCACTACGTCCTCCGCTGTGACAACCAGTGACATTGTCCACGTTGTCTGACTCAAGCCCTACAACTCTCCACGCACCTTGGATATTTAACAGCACCGTGACGTTGCTTTTGCCATCGCGGGGGGGGGGGGGGGGGGGTGTTAGTATTACGATATCATCGAGCGATGCTCAAGAGACGAGCCGCCGCGAGAACAACGATGAAGTGGGTCTGTGCCCTTGGCGCGAGCGAATGTCGGCCTGGCGCTCTGGCTCCAGTCCAGTGTAAATTAGTGCAAATAGCCTGTAAATAGCCTCTTCCGTCTGTGTCTTTCTACACGTAACAATATTGACCCCTTAGACGTTCTAGAGCATTGCTCTATCACTTTAACTTGACTTCATAGTAACCTTTGGTGTCCCTTTAAAGAAGGAGGCGAAGCACCGCGAACGCCGTGTTAGATTGCCAGTAACTCCGCTTTGCTGAATGCACTGACGTCATTTTTCCAGCAAAGTCTTTCTGAAACAGCGCATTTTTTAAACAAACAGTCTTTTTCTTTTCTTTTCTTTTCTTTTTTTTTTTTTTTTTGCTTTAGGCTGGTGGTCATCTTGGGCACGTCTATCGTATGCAGAGAAGTCCTGTACGAGGCACATTCCCAGCACAGGCAGCTATCCACAGCAATAATTGCTAGGGGTCTCTCTCCTGAATAGGACTTATATCTCCTGTACGAACGATAAGTATTATTTATCTAAAATTCGTCCCGAACGCATGTGAGCAATGCGGCTGCACGTGAACAACCGAAGACAGGTCAAGACGAGGGGAATCACAGACAGTCTAAAGACGAGAAAATTTATGCGTAGGTTCAAGAGGGAAGACGCGATGGTTTGAAAACATCATCAGCAATGAGGTGAAAAAAATACAATGGAGGTCAAGAACCATTAATTCAGTTCTCAAGAGGAGACTTGGTCGGCAGAATAACTGTAACACATTAATTACAAATGCTGAAGATAGAGCGGGTAGCTAAGTGATGGAGAGAGGTAGAAAAAAGCTCGTCAAGAACGTTGTGGTAGGCAATGCGGCATAAAGCCGATGAAGTGTAAAGAAATTACAGAGCACAAATGCTGAATAACTGAAAATTATTCCAAGAACAAATTCACATATACATGCGTATTAAAAAAATAAACATATCAAAATGCCTATGCGTTCCTGCCAAAAAGGCGATGGAACTCGCACATCAACTTCCGGGATATACCGTTCATTGCAGATTACTAAGCTCTCTGTCGCTCACTTCTGTCGAAGACTGGTGCTTTTCCCCGTGTGGTATGAAGAGCTCCCGCAATTTTTCTCGCTTGTTGACGATTGTGCTCGCAGTGCGTGTCGGTTTCAGAATACAGGATGTTTAAAATTAAGTTTTATGCTATTCTTAAATTTAGGCGCTGGGAAGCACGCGAAGGCCCCCTGTGCAAATAAGTTATATGGCCAGAGGGACACAAAGTGAGACGGTAATTATCGCTGTCAACACCCCAATCAAATAAAATTGAATAATTAAATTTTTGTTGACTGCAGTAAGTTGGTGTGCTGGTATCGAAAAGTTAGAGGCAGTCGTGTTTCTACACAGTGTCAGTTGGAAGAATTCTTCTAACGTGCCTGTGCTCCCAGATATCAGACTCCAAATTTTAATTGTCGTTCGCATGATTACGCACGCAAGGGAATGAGGATTGGCGCAAAGCTCCTCCCTGATATGACGCGGCTGTTGCGTGCGGCGTTTAGTCTGACAACAGAATGGCGTTGTCGTCTCCCTTTTGTCCTTGTTCGCTGGCGCTAAATATGATTTCCAAGTCATTTATAGAATACAGACATGATCGGCCGGCACTCCAGCATGGGCGTTCGAAACTGGCTATACTTCTCCGCTGCACACAGAATGTCAATAAATTGGCGACGTGGAACACATCGCTTGGCCCTTCCTGCGCATTAATGTCGAAAGGAGGACTCTACTTGACAACCTGCAAACAAGAGGGTTTCCAAATGCGTGTGCGCAACCGATAATGTTCCCCGAAGGGCCGAGAGAAGCAACTTTCATTGAACCTTTGATGGGGTCAAAGGCGGCCATTGTGGCGGGAGACAGCCCCTTCCTTAGACGGCGGCCAGTCATTGTGGTCTAGCAGCGTCCGCGGACATCCGGGGGAACCAGAGCTGATCCTCCGGGTCGTTGCTGACCAGAATAGCCTCACACCGGTCAGCTCCGCGTACGTTGCATGATTACACTCGGCGTTTATGGATGCAGCATTCACCCACTCGGTAGTATACGTAGAAAAAGGACTGTCTGGCCATCAAAGACGATTAAAGTCGAGTTTGTGCTATCCATGCCTCGAGCATGAAGGGTGGTGGGGTTGCGGCTGTTCATCAAGCTGCGCAAGATGTCTTCGGCTGTGCCATATATGCTGGCATGTTGTGAATCACTCCCTTGACTGTGTCTTCTTGGGGCGTAGCATATGCGACTGTCTCCTGTCTGACTGTGCCGATGATCAGGGAGCGTAGCTGGAAGTACTTCTCGGCGTTGTCCAAGGAAGGTGTGGTGATAATCATGATGTTGCTATCCGAAGGGCCAAGGATAGCGTGTTAGGAAGTCTCACCCGTTCTATATATCCGAAAATCTACGTGACTCGCAACTCACTGACATGTGGTAGCCACTTTTCGTACAGCGAAAGAGATGCCAGGTGAAGTAGTTACCGGCCCAGATGGCCACACTAACCAACGAACCAACCAACCAACCAAGTTAGCTTAGCTTCTAATACATGAGTGTTTGTTCATGAGATTTAATGGCGAGTACAGCAGTGCGTCCTTAATCTGTCCCTCGTCATATATGCGCTGCTCAACAGAAATATAAATCCAGTTATTGCCGTTCCTTATCATACCGACAAACATGATGCGCCCTGGCGTCGGCGGCAGCATTCTCATAGGGCCGGACTGCAAGAACGTTCGTGCAACGAGCTCTGGTAGGATGTTACAGAAAACCAGGTGGTAGAAATTAATCCGCAGCCTTCCACTATGGCATCCCCCATAACCTATTGTACAGTTTCAAGTTGTTAAACCTGATAATTTGTTTTAACTTTATTTTAGCATTTTCTATTACAGAATACTGATGCTCTTGCTGGAGTTTCAATTTGGAGGAGATGCAGGACAGTAGCGAGAGAAACACTAAAATAGTGTTGACTTCCAAGCGACATTTATTTACGAATTTCAGGCTCTTCGTCTAATGCAGAACATGCGTTACATTCCTATGCAAATTTTCGATGAGAGGAATTACATACGTGTCGAACTAATGTATCCATTTTCTTTTTCTTTTTTTTAGTTGCGGTGACCTTGCCATTCTCGACCAAATACTGAGCGCACGTCACGTAGGCATTGTTTAATAGTAAAATGCAAGTCTCCCAAGCGAAATTTCATCGTTTACGCGATGTTTCCAGCTTCCCATAAAGGAGCACCAGAAATGGATAGCGTTAACCGAAGCATCTGTCAAATGCAAAGTTTAAACGTTCGCGCTTTAAGGCGCCCGAAACTGGACGTCACGCCACCGAGCGGCAGGCGAAGGTACTAGGTCACTCAGCGTTCCTGTGACGCGCAGAGATGGCGCTCTCAGAATTCTGTACTCGTCTGCTATGGTCCGCAATGGCCACATAGCCAGCGGCCGCTGCTGGTAACGGATGTCAGGCGTCGGCGGAACTGCCAAACAATCAATCAAATACATTGTCTCAGAACATTAGGCTATCGACTGAATTGCTGACGAAAACCTGAGGCACCCTGCTCACATACAACTTACAAGAAGGCGCTAGTTGTGCTTTTCATCTCCCGAAAGATATTCTGTCGCCCTCCACTTATCTTCTAGCCACTTTTCGAGTATATTTCCGAACAAACTCGACAGAAACAGCTACCGCGTGCAGGGATAGTTGATCGAAGCTGTCAAAAAGTTGCAACTTTGCAAGTTCTGTTCCTCTACTGCAAATATTTGCTTCTTATTCGCCACCTTTGTTATTAGTGACCGCTGCAGCTTACAACCACCGCTGTACAAAGAGGTCCGTTCTTTTTGTGTCCGTCCATGTCCACCTACCTGCCCGCCCGCTCACTACTGCTATACAAAAAAGTGGTTTCTTTCTTTGTTGTTTGTTTATTGATACTGTTAATCCCCGAAGGGTCATTACAGCTGAAATGGAGATACACTCAATCTTACAATACAATGAAGAATCATACGCGCAACAATGAAGACAATGCTAATAATGCTGATAAAGGCACTGCTTTTTCACATATATTCATAGTAGTAATAATCCGAGCACAATTGCACTCGTCTCGACCACAGCGTGGTGTTATTGACATAGCGGATCAGAACACTTCTTGACTCGAACAATGTGTCTGTGAACACTATGTATGTATGTATGTATGTATGTATGTATGTATGTATGTATGTATGTATGTATGTATGTATGTATGTATGTATGTATGTATGTATGTATGTATGTATGTATGTATGTATGTATGTATGTATGTATGTATGTATGTATGTATGTATGTATGTAATACACCCGCCTGACTGCAATAGCTACTCCGCTGTTGCAATCGAACGTCTGCTGCAATCTGTACCCCAATGATTTTTACGCAGCCTTCAGGCGCCGGATGGTTGGGTGTCGTTTGAGCGCCATCATAGGGGCCCAGGACGAAGGGCTCCTCTCCAATAACCTTTCCCTTAACAAAGTTTGCTTACCTTTCGTGGCCGCCAACGGTATGCAGTCTTCTCTGGAGCGGATCTCATCCCTGTAGTTTTCAGACGACAGTGTGCAGCGCTCTTTGAAATGCCGCCGCATTATCGGTGATTTTCCGCTCGCAAGACGTAGTCGGCGTAAGTGGTAGAGATAGACTTCACCTACTTCGTGCTGCCTGGCAAGGCAAGCCATGAACACGTTGAAGCACATTTGGGAAAAGATGGCTCCTTACGACACGGCCGCTGCATTGCTGTAGCGTCGTGTCTCAGTGTCTTGAGTGCAAATTTCAAAGGTGCTGCCCTCCAAGAAATCTTTCATGAAATTAAGTGAGCGACCAGCGAGTTCATTCAGCGGCGCCTGTCGCTTCAGTCACCGTTTCGCGCGCCAGATTCAAATTCTTTCTACAAATCAATCACCATCATGAGGTCGGTTTCTGCTTCCTGACTGCGGCAAGGTGTGTTACCACATCTTGGTATGTTACACCGGCAATGCATGTTACACTGCCTTGCGCAGAAGGCGTAAACTGCCCTGCGTACATAGGGCTGACAGCTAGCATGGCCAGGACGGACGTGAACGAAACGGCGCGTAGTTGCATCAATGGGTCAGGTGTATTTCGTGGCTTAGAGAACACAACCGAATATCGCCGGCCGTCGGGCAGTAAACGCCTGTGTCCCAAACGTTGTTGATCAGCTCCAGAAGATGGTGCAAGCTGTCGTCGCCGAGGCTCATAATCACCCGACCTTGTTATGCCATTTGCGCCTGGTGCACTAGGCGCGTTGACGGCTTGCAGGGCGGCAAAGCAATTCTGTTTTTCTAAAAGTCAAATTAATGAACTATTCGGACAGTGTTCCGTTAGTACCAAATGGACCCTTCTATATCAAGCATTCTAATGTGGGAAACGGCAAGCTGTCTTCACCTACAATCGAGGCGGACTGCTGTGGTGCATACCTACCTTGACTGGAGCGTATGTTTTAAGTGAGGTCCGAAGTTTCAAACGATTCACTGTTAAAAAAGTTCGCACCCTTTGGGGCTTATTCTGTCCCACAACGATAATCTTCATCTATCTTTCCCTCATTTTCTTGCTTTAACGCTCCGCGTCCAGTACTTCCAGGTCACGAACGGCAGGCGCGTTATCAGCGTGACAGCATTCTCGACAGGAAAGCAGTGAGCGCAGAGTTGTAATATTTGGGGTTTTAAGTGCCAAAACCACTTTCTGATTATGAGGCACGTCGTAGTGGAGGACTCCGGAAATTTTGACCACCTGGGGTTCTTTAACGTGCACCTAAATCTAAGCACACGGGTGTTTTCGCATTTCGCTCCCATCGAAATGCGGCCGCCGTGGCCGGAATTCGATCCCGTGACCTCGTGCTCAGCAGCCCAACACCATAGCCACTGAGCAACCACGGCGGGTAGCGCAGAGTTTTCAAGAAAAGAAACGCAAGCAAGTCAGATGGTTATTGTTGCTGTGGGACAATATAATCCCCAAAGACTTTTTAAGTGTTCCCGTTGTCATATATCAGCGACCCTCCTTACCTTTTCCTCCACCACCATTCCTTGATCAGCTTGCATAACAAGGTTATACGTGGCCCCTGACCACTGGAACCGTCGTGCTGAACCCGCCGGTTCTCGTGAGACCACCGAAGGTAGAATTGGGCTCGACCAGTCATTTTTGGAATAGTCGCGACCCACACGGACCACCTCGTGACGCAGCGTCATGCGTCTGCCTCGGCTACTCGTGCGGCATGGGCGACTGTGCTCACTATTTACGCTAAGCTGCCTCGACGTCACCTGCCCCGCCGCTCCGTGCAAGGTGGCGACATTCACTGTTGCCGCCGAGGTGCCCATGCCTTCGCTAGCGCGCGTGCCAAAGCGAGCTCGCACAGTGGGTTGGCCTCCGCGCTCCGAAAGAGATGCCTGGATGTTGTGTGCCCTTGTGCACGAATCACTCCAGGAATGGTTGGAGAATGTTTCCATTTCCTAAAAGAGCCAAAACGAAGACTCCTCTGGATGGCCCTAGTCAAGAGAGACAAGCGACAACCAAAGAACTTCTCCAGCGTATGCAATGCAAGTACATAAGGGCTGAATCCGGCGTGTCTTTCCAGGCACGTGTGAAGTTTTTCCGAAAACTCAAATGCATATTTTTTTTCTGAATCTTTCTTGCAGTAATTTCTTATTGAAACTCGTGCACGCACAGCCGATGGTTTCTTACCTGTCTTTTTCTTTTTCTATCCCACTTGGGCCCGTTCAGGGCCTGGAGCACGTAATAAATCAACAAATGAAAGGGTACATATTAACAGGCCATTAAAGTTAGAGCTGAATCCTACTACGTGGACAGCGTTGTCTGTTTAGTTCCACTTTCAACTAAATTATGTCCCTACGCAGGACGTAAGAAGCATGCGCGTGTGGCTGGCTGGTTTCAGGCCAACTTTTAGTGCATTCCGCTACTTATTATTTCTCATAGAAATAACATCCCTTTTTCGATTGCACAGCGAGTAAGCTGACACCTATGAGTTAAACAATGATCTAGACCCCAGCTATTTTTCTTTGTTTTGTTTTACCCTACATTCCTTAGTCGCAAAAACTTACTTTAGATTGGTATAGCAGGGACCCATTGGTGGCCGTAATCTCATCGTTTATTTCTTAACGTGATCACGCATCGAGTTTCTGGACGTTTTTATTTGCATGGGTTGAATCAAATACAATAATTTTTATTCCATTTGGAGGATCACTTTGAAAAAGCAGCTTTGATTAGAACGCAGCAGATCGGTAGAAAAAGCTGAGGCCAGTCGCTGGGCCCCAAGTGTTCCCATTCAGAGGTAAGACAGCGGATTCCAGCATGCTCATTAAATGAGAGATTGCACATCCCATAAGGGACCATTTGCATATTCTTAGGTTGGCTGCCCTGCATGACTATTTAGCAAGCAGAAAATTATCACAGGGAGAAAGCGCAAATGGCTAACCACATACTTTGCCGCGAATTAAGACACACAAAAGGACGAAACATAGACGACACATGGGCGGCTTATCACTTCTTAGCTCACTTCAAGTCACGGTTGTTACTTGTCATCAAGTCCAATCTGACACTTGTCAAAAAGCACAAATGCGCGCTGACGAGTATCCTCTAAATTCCAGAAATGTTATGTCGCAGTTCTCTCCTTGCATATCCCCCTACCCCTTCAAGAGGCATCGATTGTTCCCTTTCAGTAGAATTTACTACCGCCGAATTACCGCGGCATCGACAGGTCACGGCGCAGCCAGGCTGTTTAATCGGAACGATACTGCGTTCTGTGAGTGTGTGGTGGATATTGTGCAGAGGAGTGCCAGAAATTCTTTTCGGATGTTTGGCACGCACTTGACCGTGGACTAGCAGTATGCAGGGCTGGAAGCGAAGGCAGGGCAGTCGTGCGGCAATATTGCGTGTATTCGCGGACTTCTTTCACGCTCGGAAAAACACGTTTATGTAGCACGTACGGAGCAACAGAAAGCTGTATCGGGAGTTTTTCATGTTCCTCTACAATTTTCTCTTTGGCACTCTTCATCTAATTATACTCTTGGAGAAGCTGATACATATGGATTAAGTCTTAATATGTAATTGGGCGGAATGGAAGAAATAATCTGAATATCTCCAAACGATAACAAGTAGCATTATCTTGGTTCTGTCCAGCTACGTGGCATTTGCATATCTTTAAATCTTGGTGCATGATAGTTGGGAAACCCTGTATACTCCAGGAATTTCTGGAGAACGTTTCCATTTCCAAATAGAAGACTTCTATAGATAGCTCATATCAAGAGCGACAAGTAGCAACGAACGAACTTCTTGCGTGTACGCGATGTAAATACACAAGCGCTAAATTCGGCCTTCTTTTCCAGCCACGTGTTAATTTTTCCGAAACTCTGGCACACTTTTTACTTGTTTACTGCATCTTGCCTGCAGTAAATATATATATTTTTTATATAAACTCGCTCACGTGCAGCTGACGGATTCGTGACTATCGGCTTTCGGCAGTCAACACATCTTACCTGCCTGCACTAGGCTCTATCTTTAACTACAAAGTTAAAGATATAGCCTAGTGCATGTACAGCCTTGTTTGTTTTGGTGCCCGCTTGTATCTAAATTATTTCCTGCGTAAAACGTGACAAGCATGCTCCTGCAGTTCGCTAGTTTCAGGCGAACCTTTGAGTGTACTACGACACTTATTTTTGCTGGTAATATCTCCTTTTTTTCTGAACAGAAAGTAAGCTGAAGCGATGCTCTAGTGTCCCGCTAACTTTCTTTTTCACTTTTCTTCAATTCCTTTGCCCTAAATTCTTGCAAAGACCCTCACAATATTCCTTAGTCGTTAAATTTACTTTTGATTGGTGTAGCCAGCAGCAGGTGGTCTATTTTTCCACAATCTCATCACTTATTTTTTTTAAACACAGTGCCTGATGCCGCGTTGAGTTTCTCGAAGTTTTTATTCGCCCAGTATTCAATCAATCATAATAGTTTTTATTCTAACTGCTTCGAGCAAAACAGAGCAGGCAGCTGGGAAAACCCGAGAAAACTCTTGTGCTATTCACCCGCGCTTTCCTACCAGAGAAAAAGCGTGAGCAAGGCTTTCTGAGAATTGTTCCCGAAACTCTGTAGTTGCATCTCCGTTCGAGAAGAAATCTATTGTTCCCTTTCAATAGCACTTACCACCGCCTTACACTTACACTTACCTTACCACCGGCTATGCACAGTGGCATAGTCAGAAATGTTTAAGGGAGGGGGGTGAAGGAACACTTGACCGGAGGGGGAGGAACGGGGGCGAGAGGCTGGGAAAGCCCCATACTAACCCAGAATTTTTGAGAGGGGAAAGGGAGGGTACTCGTGGTCGGATGCCCGGTATGCCAACCACTGGCTACGCCACTGCCCCTGCAGATCGAGTCAACAGGTCATCGTAAAGCGAAGCTGGTTATCGCAAACGCTAGTTTGTTCTATTAGTCTGTGGTTTCGTACACTGTGATGATGAACCCGCCACACATTCTATGAAAAAATGGCGTAATGGGGAGGGTGCGACACCAAATAACTTACGCTGTGTCTTCTGTTACACAATCGTTTTTTCCAAAAGCACTTCACCATCCTTACCATCTTCGCGACAATAACCTAGCTGCCACGTTACTCAGTGCCTTGGCACTGCGTTGCAGAGCTCATAGGTTCGATCCCTGTCGCGGCGACCTGAATTTGATTGGGGTTAAGTGCACAAACGCTCGTGGTGGTCGAAATTATTCCGGAGTGTAATTATTATGCTTATAATCAGTTCGTAGTTTTGGTACTTAAAACCCTAGAATTATTTTTTTTCTTTTGCAACACAAGGTAGGCGCGGCGAAATCATTTGCGACGTGAAGGTCGGATTACCTAAGCTAAGTGTTCTCATAAAAATATTTCAACCCTTAACGTGTAACAGTACAAAAACACAAAGAGCGACCTTCACCGCCAAAGTTCCGCCACTGGAAAAGGCGGCAAAATGTTCGTTTAGTGTCAGAAAACATCATTCGAGATCTGTATTGTGGAGAACACGAAATATTGTGGAGCGTTTGTTTGCTTTCAAACATTTCTGCGCGAAAAACTAAAAATGGGGGTAGTTCTTCTGCGAGGGCGCAGATTCCTACATCGGTACGAAAAAAAGAAAAGTTATAACCATTGTTTTACAATTTTATGAATTTGTAATATTACCAGCAATAGAACCCTTAAATGCTAGAGCTCCATACTAATCTAACTTTTCCAATAATTGTTAAGGCTAATTTGTCGTGCATTGTTTTCTACACCAAATGCTTTCATTTCCTTTGAAGAAAATTTCGTTATCACGTCTATAGAAACAGACGGATTTGATCGACAGTATCCATTGGAATAATTCTGCTAGCAACATCATGTACCGTCTGAAATGACGACTGAACTTGTCATATTTGATAATATAGTGGCAGATAAGGGAGTCTAGAAAAATAATACTGCGTCTGGGGGCATCGTTGAAACTAGCCACTAGTGCTCCTGCAACTTCAATAAAACGACAAGAAATGTATGCCTTTGAGTGACTCGTAATGCAATTTTTAAATGACAGCAGCAGTGAATACATGAAAGCTTCTCTCGGGTTGTCAATTTCCCAATCCAATGTTCAGGCTATTATAACGATGTCTCAACAACAGTAGATGCTCATGAGTGCGTGTGCCTTTCTTTTTTAATAATTGCTCTCAAATAATATCAAACGCAACTTTATTTTTTCCCATCATGAGTTGTTTTTATCCATCAGTGCTTCGACAAGGTGTGTACAAATTAATACGAGCGATCCTGTTCAACGTGTGGGGTTTCCACTCTTGCAACGGCACGCAGTCACTTTCAGGTCAGCTTTCGACCGAAGCTTGGCCTAACTGTCTAATTTCTTACATTTTAACAGTGCATATTGGCGTGTGTATTCTATGCAGACAACAACGACGACGGCGGCATTAACGGACTCCGTCTAGTGGGTCAGTGAGATCGGGCGAGGACGAAAGATACGTGTCTCTGTTCCGTCTGTTCTATTCGATAAGCTTGAGTCTACGAATTTCCCGAAATATAAGACCGCTTGAATCTGAATTTATAAGGGACAGAGAGTTTTATTGTTACCAACACGGTATTTCGACGTCTAAACACAATCAGACAAGAGGTGTGCCACAGGGCGCCGTTCTTTTCCCTATATTATTTAACATTTTGCTAAGTACAATTCCTTTGTCTCCGGAAGTAATTGCTTATGTTTATGCGAACGATATCGCATTTTTTGCATCCGCAAATATTATACATCTACTACACCAGTCGTTGCAGAATTACTTCGGAAGGCTGGAGACATGACTAGAGGGGTTATAAATGACGTTAAATAGTAGCAAAAGTGCGGTATTATTCTTCCCGTAAACCGCACAGGTGCATATATCTTTACAATACCGACAGGAAATCATTCCTCAAGTTGACGCAGTCAAGTACCTTGGCGTTATTTTCGATGGAAAGCTCACCTGGCGCAGTCACAGTGAACATATTAAAACAAAGGCAGAACGTGCCGTAGCGATGCTCCGCCGGCTCAGCCACCGTCGCTCTGGAATACGCAGGGATACCTTACTGATGATATGTAAGATGCATGTTCTGCCTATATTCGGCTGCGTATTATTTTTCGGTGGTCCCCTGCACAAAAGTAAACCTCTCATACTTTTAGAAAGGGAAGCTCTACGATTATGCCTCGGGCTACCTAGATTTGTTGCCACCACTGTTTTATATCAGGAAGCTCATATACCCACCCTAGATTTCAGATTGCGCATGCTTACGGTTCAGACATTCTTAAAAATTTATGACTTTTTTATAAAGGCGTACGCAATATGTATTTTTCACTGAACCGTCGGAGTTATTCCAAGTATCGTGGTCGAGATTACACAGTCCTCAGATAATATTTGTGCAAGCACAGTTACAAAAATTGCATGTGCCAATACGCCAACTTTGCCATTCAAATGATGCCTTACCTGACCTCAAAATTGAGTTCGATGACTTGCTTCCAAATCCCGCTGAACTATTACCAAGGCGAGATCTAATATCTTACACGGCCACCTACACCAGCTAACCACTGACAATGTAATAGCTACATACTGACGCTTCTGTGTGCGATGAGGAGGAAGGAGTGGGGACCTTCTGTGAATCTCAGCAATGGTCTTACTCCCTTCCGTCTTCCCGACTTTACACCCTTATTTCAGGCAGAATTATTAGCAATTATATTAGCATTACGAAAACTCCCCCAAAATGGCCCATTAGCTGTTATTGCGACCGACTCGCTATCTGTATGCGCAACACTTACTGCATCTTTAAATTCAAGAATGGTACATCCGTACTTACGGAAAGTATGTTTGCTTTGGGTACCGGGACATTGTGGGTTGCACTTGAACGAAATGGCTGATTCATTCGCACGAGCATCCGTCAATGACCCTATCCATGTCTGTTTTGCCGACATCAGCTTATGTCACCGCCGCTAGGTACAGAAATTTCTCTACATCGCAAAACTCTGCAATACATGCTAACACCGTCTTCTGAATTCCACCATCTTGGCTTCCCATGGAATAATAATTGCTGTCCTTCAAGGCAATTGGAAGTTTCTTTTACAAAATTGAGATGTCGTATGCGGCTGCCTCTAAATATTTACTTACACAGGTCTGGTCTCGCTATGTCCCCTATATGTTCTTTTTGCAGTACACCTGAATCTATCGAACATTGCTTTCTCTCATGCCGCCGCTTTCTAAGACAAAGAAAACTCTTAGAAAACTAATTTAGCAAATTTGGGCTATCGCTGACCTCGCCAACCATTCTTTCTTTTGGGGCGACTTCACTGTGATCCAGCACAGGGATGCTTTTCATGCAGTTTGCAATTTTATTAGATACGAAAAGAGTACCTTGGTGAATTTCTAAAATTAATTGTTTCTATTATTTCGTTTCTTCTTGTTAACTTATTTTATCAAAATTCTTAACCTTTTCATTACACTTCTAGATTACAGTTCTTTAGTCCCACGCTCTACTATTCAAATCTAGTTTTGCTTTAATTCTGAACATATGGAAAACCGCCTGCTTCTTGGCCGATGACCCCCAGTAGGTATGCGCCAGTGTTTGGGAGACAAGACAAGGCTGCCCTGCTGTTCTTGAAGAACGTCGCCCTGTCTTCTGTCCGCGTTGTACCGCGACGCTGGTGGAGGTGCAGGGTACTGACCGCGCCTGATGCTACGGAGTCCTTCTGGGAGTCGTTCATCTAGCCCGGACGCATTGTCACCATTTACGACACCCGCGCATCGCTTTAGTCGTCGACTGCTAGGCCTTGCCCCGGAGTTCTCCGCTCTTCAACCATCTCTATCCACGAGCTGCACACATTTTGGCCGAAACCAGCCCACCGCAAGCACCCCAAAGCAGCCGGTTTCCCAGTCCACAACAGGTAACCGTTCTGCATCCGCTAGTTGCCAATCGCTATCGCCGGTGCAGCCTTCGAAGACATTGAAGACTGGCTTGACAAGTATGAACGCGTCGCACAGAGTAACCAGTAGACCGAGCAGCAAAAGCTCTCCCACGTCTATTTCGCCTTTGACGACTGTGGCCGTACTTGGTTCAAGAGCCGCGAAGCTAGCCTAACGAACGACATGGCATGACATTCGGCAAAAGATCACGGATACTTTTGCGCGTGCCGACCGACGCGACCGCGCCCAGCAGATGATGGAGCTACGGGCGCAACAACCCAATAAGTCGGTCACAATGTTCGCCGAGGACATGACTCGCCTCATTCGTAGAGCCGACCCGAACATGACCGAAGGTAGGAAGTTACGCTACCTCATGCGAGGTGTGAAAGAGCAGTTGTTCGCAGGGCTTGTGCGGAATCCACCAGTCACCGTCGATGACTTTATGAAAGAGGCTACGGCTATTGAGCGGGCCCTTCATCAACGATGCAGGCAGTACGATCGACTGTCCACCAGCACTAAAATCAATGCCCCCGCAGTGACTGCTGAGTATCAGAACCCCTCGCGTGAGTTGATCAGAGAGCTCATCAGAGAGGAAACTTGAAAGATTCCGACGCCGACACTGGATAGACCCGTAGCGTCAATCACCGAAGTGGGGCGCGACGAAATCAGGCAGGCGTTCCCAGCAGCCGATCTTTAAGACCAGCAGCGTCCCGCGAGTTACGCCGCCGCCGTCCGATGTCCACCACCAGCTTCCGACAGCCGCTCATTGGTCGCCGCCGCAAGAGGACGCTTTGAGGCACGCAGCCGTAGGGTGCCTCGATGCCAGCGCCGCCGTTCAGGGTGGTGCCATCCTTTGACCACCCGGAGCACCCACACACCGGCTCGCGCCGGCTCTTTGTCGCTGCGACGCCATTTTGAATCATGGCGGACGGTCAGAGTGGTCGCAGTTGATCGGTGCTAACAGCTGAGCTTGCGTTGTTCGAGGCACTCGCTGGTGGTTCAACTTGTTTGACAGTGTTCGACTGCATGACTGACAAGCGTGTCAAGTCCACTGAGCCATCATGACGGGCTGTTGTGTGCCAATGTGCACCGGGTCAACACGTACAGGCCTGCGTTGTTTTCGCATCCCCCGGGACTCGGAGTGAAGAAAGAAATGGGAAGCTCAAGTAAAGCGGGATCGGTGGAACGCAACTGACAGCTCATATATCTGCGAGGTGAGTTGCAAAACAGTTAAATCTTATCGATCCGTATTTTGCAATTAAAGCAAACTCGTGTGCGCCGCTGCTGCGTAGGCAGCGTTATAGGTACGCGCATAAGTACGGGCGCGAGCGTGTTTTTCGTTTTGAACTTAGCTTTTCTACGCGAGTGGTGCCCTGATTATAGAGTCGGACGAGGGTGATTTTTATTTGCGGAATATTTAACACTAGCAAAAAATGGTGACGTCACACTTGTTTTATATTTTCACAGGTTTTATATTTTCAAACAACAGCCTGGTTTTGTGAAGTAATCTTCAAGTGGTACACAATCATGACTGCACGGCATCCTGTTGTTGCTCTGAGCTTATCAAATGAAAGCAAATATGAAGAGGCTATTGTTGCAACGCTGAAACTCGCTGTTGAAGTAATTGAGAGCTTAGGCATTGGCATCAAGAAGGTCTGGAAGCCATGCCAGGCAGGGGTGCTAATGTCCACTGCTGTAGTGCTTCAACTGCATGAATTTCTGCTAAAGAAATGTGGCTACGCATTCTTCTTGACAGGACGATTGGCCCAAGATTATATGGAGAACTTGTTTTCGGTCATCCGGATGATTTCTCCCGTGCCCAGTGCATATGATGTCAAAAATGCGCTCAGAATTGTGTCAGTTAGCCAGTTCCTCAAGGTACCTAATAACTCTGGTTATGAAGCTGACGACAGCAACTACTTAGTGGATTTCTTCTCTGCAGAGATTCAAGAAGTGCAGAAAGAATTTCAAGAATCCTCGTACGATGATGAATGCAGAGGGCGAGCCATTGTCTCTTGTAGAAAATGACATCATTGCTCACTTGGCAGGGTATTTGGTGAAGTCTCTTATATCTACTAACAAACCATGCTCCACTTGCACTGAGACCCTGATTGCTGATGAGGCTTCCGATGAGCATGCTCATGTGCAGCTCAAGGAATACAATCAAGGTTCTAGAAATTTGGTGTATGTAAGCCATACGGTACTGCGCTTTGTTTCTTCCTGTGAATGTGTGTTTAAGAAATTTTCAAAGGAAAATGATATTTGTCATTTGGATCATTGACGAGCCTTATTAAGCGATCAGTTTCTCTGCCACCTAGTGAATGCGCTGACCACCCAAGCGTTATGAGAAAATTGATGTGCCGTTTTGTTGTCATGCGACTGCGTATCTGCCTCCGCTGGCAGAACGAGCCTGATCATTCAGACGACGGTTATGGCAGCAAGGCTGTGGCTGGCGTGAACTTGCCGTAGAGTACCTTGCTTTAAATCTTACACCACTCCGTAAATAGCTGCTTTTTTACCACTGACTTGCTGGCTTATGTTGTAGTTTGCATCTTTCTTCATGCTTTGTTTTCATGTTTGTTGCAAAGGTAACACCACAGTGCACATAGCAACTTTTTGCCCGTATGTCTTTGCTTTTATGCTTTCCTTTTAAGGTTAAACCCCACTGTACATATCCCACTTATCTGTCCCTCTGTCTTGCTTACTTGTACTGTAGTTTGCGTTTTTTCATGGTCGACTGCACTTGACATTAAATAAATAATTTGCACTGTTTTTCTTTTTTTGTTGCCCTTGCTGTCTGTAAGGGGTGAGGTTGACAAGCTAAGTTACATATTTTTCTGCAGCACTAATGAAGCTCAACCTTTAGGGAGCAGTTATTTTCAACAGCCTAGCCCATCGCCACCCAATTTTGCAGGCAAAATAGGAATTGCATGCACAGGCATCATCAAAACTGCAGCTTTTTACTAAACCTTTTCTGGTCGAGTCTTTTTCACAAAGCATAAATTTTCAGTCTGTTACTTTTATTTCGGATTTAAAACTGTTAGAAAAGAATTACTGCAGTTATTTAATGACCTCAAATTCACCCTTTTTTTTTGTAGGTGTACAAGCATGGTTTATAAATGAGTACAGATGTGCATGAATAAAATAAATGCAATGTAAAATATATGCAGAAATGCGCTTCACAAACGGAGGAATCGTAGCAGAACAACCGGTGTGCATGTCCAGAGCGCAAGCGAAGTCTGCATATGAGCGCACGCAAGAACGCTCGGTGGTTGTGCGCCTGTCAGAAAAATGAAACGAGTGGAAAACTTGCAGTAGTGGTTTATCCTACCGCCAATGCGGTGCAATCAGTTTTCGTGGGCCTCGTGAAAAGAAAACGCAGGCGCAGTGGCAACGTTGGTATACGCGGCATCGTTTGTATGTACCAGCGCCAGCCTGTAAACAGATGTAATTGCACCCCTGTGGGCAATAAACAGGCGAGGAACTCGCAGTTACACTTTGAAAGATTAAAAAGCAGACAGGTTGTCTTTGCGAGCAAAACAAACGGAAACAGCTCGCGCGACAGAAGCGAAACCAACCGCCGCGCGCGAGCGGCTGATGACGCGCGGCTGTTATTAAAGCGCAGAAATTGAAAAACCGAAAACTACGTAGAAAAAGAAAAAAAAATTCAATTTCTTCCACTCGCACGGAGCGGTAGCACCTGCTGGGCAACGGATCTTTAAAATGATAGCCTGTTTAAAATGATAGCCAACTGACGGCACACTAATTGTTCAACCTCGACCACTCGAGGCCCTAAAATTAATTCGTAAAATTTACGCCTTCGACCCTCGGATGTTAAAATGGCTATGAGTAAAAAAGATGCGCAGTGCAATATTGATAAAACGATTGTTCAAATCAAAGCATTCGAAGCGCGCCGAGAGCATGAACGGCGCCGTTGCAAACGCTAGCGCAGCCGATCCCGTGTGCTTCAATATGGCGGCGCTGACATTGAGGCACCCTACGCAGGTGTTCTGTGGTTTTCTATGGTTTTATTCTATGGCCGTTATGCCGCTGCGTTCAGACCGCCAGCCGTCGTTCGCCGCGCCTTGGTCAACACCGCAAAACGACACTACGGGACGGCCGCAATTTCGGACAACCGACGTATGGCTCACCATCGATAGGCGCCCACTCTGTTTTCACTGCGGAGGCGTCGGTCATATTTCACGTCATCGCTGGCATCGCGACACATCATTCCGGCCTCTTCGTCCGTGGTCCTATGGTCGACATGCAAATGACGACTCCATGCTACGCCGCGACGACGCTGCTTTCCAGGGACCTTCAATAGCGCACCGGAATGAGGAAACCGTGCAATGATCGGTCCGATTTCGGCCGTCGGTCGCTGGACAGGTTGTCTTGAAGAACGTCTCCCTGTCTTCTGTCCGCGTTGTACTGCGACAATATGCTAGTGCCCTTATTCATTACTGTACAATGTTGTGCAACACTCCACATTGCTAAGCATCACTGTACAGGAACTGAGCAAAGCACGTGGAGGCGCCATGGCGCCAGTTGAACGCACACTAGACCACATTGCTTGAACAGAAAAGTGGAACGAACGCAATAATCAAGTATGAGGAGGCTACTGCATGCTCTCTGACCAGACAACCATTGCTTTGCAAGCCTAAAGAATGCAGTAATAGACAAAACAGGGGCATTGAGTAAAAACAAATGCTGCCTGCATAATAGAAACTTACCCTCTCTCACATTTGCGAAGCTACTGCTTTCCCACACAGCATAGACACCACTAGGGCTAATATTGACACCACAAATCCTAATACTTCTTGTGTGTTATCTGACTTACAAAAGTTGGGAAGTAGGAACCAGGTGTGTATTTTGTAGATTTCAGTTTTCTTCCTTTTTTTTCTGTCGTTAGTTATACTAAAAATATCAAACGATTACTTTAATTCGTGTTCCCCTAGTTGCTTCTTTGTAGTTTCACATAATAATTCTCAAAAATTGTCTGAGTTACTGCTATACATCCATTGAAAACACCAGTGATCAGGCTATAATTTTGTGTATCACAGTATACGTTGAGACTACTACGTTTTGAAATAAAATGCTAAAAAATAAAAGCACTGAAAATGAGCACATTTATAGCAGTAACAAAAGAGTTGGTGACACGGCTAGTTGATGTAGACAGTGGCGAGGGGTCCAATGCAGATCAGCCTCATTCAAGAGCTGCTTGTCAGTTTGTGAAAGCAGCCGGTGTCAGCCAGCTATGAGAATAGTGAGAAAACATGATCACGCAATACGACGACTTCTCTCTTCAAAAATTGTTTTTCGTCTTTATTTGTACAAGCTAATAACATTATCATAGCAGACGGTGGTATCATGAGGAAACATATTCAAGAAGCGCTCATTCCATCAAACAATTCATGCTAAAAGCAGATATTTAGCACAGTGCGTGAAAAGGTGGTCAAGGGCATGAACAGAATAGAGGAAGAAAAGAAGGAAGGCATATAGTGAAAACAGTGGCTGCAATGTTGGTGCTGCAAGCTTCCAAAGAAATGTTGGGCCTGCAGTTCTTTTCATTACACTAATAATGATCAAGCAGAATTGCTCCGAGAGGTAACCACATGTGCCCCCCCACACGTCAACACTACAGTCTTGTTTTGGTGTTCCTCCAACTGCGACACTAAATGATAGGTTCACAATGCAATCCACAAATTGTCGGTACCGACGCTGCTGTACCAAAAAGGCCGTTGAAGCAGCTTTTGAAGCACCGAGATAAATGGATCACATGTTTACAAAGTTTGCAGCCACCATGCTTATGGTATGTCAGTCATGATGATGCCATTCCGTCAGCTACCGTATATGTACAGTAAGTACCAGCAAAAAAATTTAGGCTCTACTCGTCAGTAACGAGAAAGCAGCCATTTACCTTTGTGCCAAGCTTAAAAGTTATTTCGCCTCTCTCCCAGAAGCATCATGTGCATGCCCTAGCACATCTTCTCTCTCGTAAGCTAGGGAGGTAGCCGTGAGCATACACACAATCAAGATCTCTCATGCATAATATGCACATCTCAAGGTCAGGTGCACGAATTGAAGAAACGCTGAATAATAATTAGGAACAAAAGAAAACCCATGCTCTAAGCATTTCACAATGGGTTAACAGAACAAACTCGCTCGCCAGGACACTGCCAGATATATGTACGACGGCAAGACTCAAGGTGGGCTCTTAATGGCGTAGTATGATGACGAGAGAGGGGGCACAGGGTTGTGGAATGGCCACAACGTTGTAAAATAAAAACTGCACAGCACAATCATGAGGCTATACATGCTCTAGAGTAGACAAAATTTTCTTTATGATGTGCTTTTGGAACACATTTCTCATAACTGAACAAAACCTTAATTTGTCTGTTTTTTTTAATGCTTCTGGTCACAATGAGCAGCTGTTATTTGGTACTGGACACAATGCTCAGGACACTGCAATTCAAAATCCGTTAAAAGTAATGTGCACAAAAAAGAATAGTATTTACATTAGCTTATTCAGGAGAATAACTTAACATGGATTTTCCTATGTGTGAAGTTACCAAGACAGGTTATTTCCAAGACATTGTGCACTTAGTGAGAAAGAATGAACTAATTTGAAATGCCATGAGCACTGTAAATGCAAACAAACTGAAGTTTATTTCTATTAAAACCGAGGGCCATGATGTAGGTCAGTAAATGAAAGGAGTTATGCATTGTTTTGTCGTTAGAAATGTAAAATACCTAACATTCGTGCATACTATTACATTTATTCTTATTATTTTGTACATTAGCTCTTAACTATATCCAATAGCAACACAGCTTTATTCATGCAACATAGCCTATGTTCATCATGTAAACCACATGTAAACTGTTCATCATGCAAACTACTCTATTTCTGGCTGCAATTTTGTAGCTTCACTTTTTTTGAAGCTATTCCTCTTTGTGCTTTGTCAGTGGACAGGGTAATGCTTAACGTGCATCATAAGATCAGCTGGCCATGAATGGTGGATGATAAATGCGGCATCAAACAGCGCACAAGGCAACATTACAATATCATGGCCCGAATGTGTAAAATCACATTTCACGGATGAGGACTAAGCAAGAGATGAGGCTTGCCTTGGCACTTTTTTAGGCTTGCCCAGCACCAACATCCACAGCACCGTACTGGACCAAGTAAAGCTTAACATATCCGTGCTCCTGACTTGAAACAAAACTACCCATTTGATCAGACCAGTATGTGAAAGCTCAGATTGCCAAATCAGAGAGTACATGCACAAGGCTCAATCCTGAGAAACAGGAAAACTGAAGATTGTAAACAGTTCCATCGTGATACTCGTAATCTGGAAGTGCACGTACACTCCTGCTAGAGAGATGCAACACATACACATTATATCGCATAAAGGCTAAAAATTCAAAGCAAGGAAATAAATGGAGCGTGACTGGAGAGGCTCCCAAGGACACTGTATAAATAAACGGTGGGTTGAAACACTGCTGCTGTCATGACATAAGCACACAACAGCACAACTTTCCTTCACTCTTTGTTACTTCAGCAAATACAGCTAAACAAATGATGAAGGAAAAAATTTAGTATACAAAATAGCCTGAGGAGAACAGTTATGTTACAAGGTGGGTGGGGAAAAAAGAAAGAGTGCACGAACGTATGGCAAATGAGGGCCTCTCAAGCATTAAAATAGTGCTATATACACAGGTCGCATAAAAAGAACTGCGACAATAAGAAAGACGTCAGGCGTCGCACTTCTGCCCCATTAGTCAGGCCTTTCCTCCTGAATGGACGGATTGGTTCTATAGCGCACACACCACTTCCGGCCAGCAGGTGTTGTTGTGACCGCATAATGTATGCTTTGGGGCAACAACATAAAATTACATTTTATCTTTTCTCCATAACATATAAAAACAACTCACATTTAAATAGAAACAATAATATTATAATAAATGACACCCGCTGTCTCTTTCCACTCTTTCACAACATAAATGGTAGAAAATAAATTGAGGAAGGCAGGTTTCAAAGCTTGTAAAAAAGTGCAGCAAGAACTAATGTAGTAATAACTGTGAAGTAAGCAGAGCAGGAGAAACAAATCTTCTAATGAAGCAAGAGGCAATCATAATAGAAGAGGAATAAAAGTGTGACATGTTCCGCATTGGTGGAAATAAACTGAAAGAAAGCACACTGGTAAGACCAATATATAGCACAAATGCAGTGATCATGGCATGGTTTTTGAGTTCCATGGCTTTCAAACTGGAAACAGTACAATTTGTTGGAGCGCTGCCCGTCACAGGCGTGGACATATTACACTACAGCTAACACACTACTTAACATGTCCATTGCTCGCTGTCAACATTACTCCAAAGTTTAATAGTTATGCTTTCTGGCCTGATAAAAACCAGCCCTTGCTGAAGAGTTGTACGACAACACTCGAAAGCTGCATATGTTGGGTGAATAAGCTTTAGAAAAACAAAAGTCAAGAAAGAAAGAAAAAGCAACTGACTACATGTAAAAGGCGGCTTTGAATAACAACATCACAGTGCATGCAAGAGAGAAAAATACGCTACACATTGGCAGGGCAGTGCCATAACATATTGTGTAACTCGCACTTGGTAGGGTGAATTGATTCACAAAACGAGTTACCGACAGACAAATGAAGACATTCAGACACTTTTACACAAACATGATGCGCACACATACATGTGCCTCTTCGAGACCAGAAGAGATCCCTGAGATTCCTACATTGAAGTGAGTTGAGCGTTCTGGTGACTTTTCCATTTCAGTTAATTCCAAATGAATCCTGGCAATTCTCATTCAAAATTTAAGAAATCCCACCAATTGTATTCATGTGGTTGCACCTGATGAGCAAGTCACATTAATCTGCTGTGTTTTTAGTACAGCTATCAGTAATGCCAAAACTTGTGAATTAAAGAAAACAGGTACAAGCTATGTGGTTGTGCAAAAAAGTTGAAAAGATGCATTTCATATGCTCTAAGCACAAAATCTGAAGCCTACAAAATATATGGACTGAATTTTGATTGCAAGCGGAAGCTACCCCAACCGACATTAATAGGGTGCATTATTCACAAGACTGAGTAACATCGCTGCTTTGCTTTTTCTTACAAATTCTCACATGGTAACCTTTGATTGCACTGCCCGTACCATATACAAAGAGAGCACCATGTATTAGCCAACATTAAACACTAAACTCAAAGAATTCAATAACAAGCATCACTGTTCTGCTCAGTAAGTTCATCAAGCAGTGTGTTCAAAATCTAAAGACAAGTGAGTTGGTACACCTCTAGGATAAAAACATCTTCCACAAATGACAACATGGTTGAGGGGAACAGCGTGACGCTTTAGTTTAAGCTGGAAAGCTTTTGAACACAAGGTTTGTTTGATCCAAATTACTGCTTCAAATAAATCTTTAAGAAAGCTTGCCAAACAAGACTTTCATTTATATATCAATGACAATTTGCTTCCCTTCATCTGTGATCTTGTTTGTTCATGCTGTGTGTATCCCGAGGTGTCTTAGCACCTTTCCTTAAACATTATCCCAAGCACTTGCATCTCTTATTACACATGATCCCTAACATTTGCATCTTTGGAGGTATACAATGTGTAGTAATGGCCAAAGATACGACTGCATGTGATGTTGAAAAGTGAAACGAACAATAGTGATAGACATCATCTGTAATGCCACACCGTGCCAAGTGGAATTTTTCACACTCCATGAAGGTAGAGAAACTGACTGCATTATAGCTTTTACATGAAAAAGGCAACAGAACTGAGGATCAAGCCTGTGCCTGCTATCACTGAGCCTACCAACGAGAGTAGTCTACGTGTGGACTTAAACTGTCAGCAGAGAGGAGTAATTCTCAAAATGCGTGACCAAGAACTGCTTCACGGTGACAGCTTAATTAAGCCGGAGAGCCTACATGCTGAAGGACTCATCCAAAGCTAGAACAAATTTCATAACATGACTGGACTTTACTAGCAGCATGCTGAATAAGACTCATCATGGAGAAAAAACAATGAAGCACTCCTATTAACTAATTTTCCATCAACTATGAGGATCGAATATAGTGTAAATCAAAGAATAAAAGCAACAATGTTGGATTTTCTGTTCACCATACGAAGACAGATGAATGAAGGACAGTAAATCTGCAGAAAACATGAAGAGAAAAACAAGTGCGCAAGAAATGCCTTAACAACCCAGAAGGGAAAGTCGTTCAAAGTGGTAGTAATTGAAGAAATGCAGACACATTGTACCAGCAATAGGAAGAAATAAACAAAATACTGATTATTGCATTGCTCGAGGCTGTGCATATAAAAAGCTTGTCTGGCTGAACTTCTGACTAATTTCATTCAAATCATCTACAGAGGTGACATGTCATGGCAAGTTTTCTTTATTATCATGCTTGGATGCCGTGTTTGCCCCCCCCCCCCTCCCCGCCACCACAACTTTATTTTTTTCAATATAAATTAGACATACATGCTGCCTGCAGAGGTGGAGCACACACAAAAAAAAAGAACAAAGAAAGAAAAAGGAAAAAATCTTAATGAAGAAATAGCAGTGCCATCTGCCACTGTTAAAGGGGCCCTGAAGCACTTTTCTAACTAATCATAAAATGGTCTCACTATTAAAGTATGTCATCCCATGAACCTCAAGCCGAAAAAATATGTTTGAATCCTTCAACCATAAGTGCAGTTATCGCACCTACACCCGGCTTTCTCTCTCTTTTCGTCTCTGCTAGCACGCTGGAAGCTGCACAGTGGGAAAGAAAACAGGGCAATGCCCCAGCCAAAAGTTGAGCATACTTGACATAAAAATTGTAACAGCGCAAACACATGCAACCACAAAGTAACAAGGACGAGACACAAGCACTGTTGTTTGTTACAATTCTTATGTCAAGTATGCACCAACTTGTCCAGAAAGAAGCTTTAAAGAAGTTGAGCATCACGGTAGCAAAAGGACTCGTCACGACACCCTCTGGCAACCGTGGTAGACTATGCTATGCAGCACACCGCTGCCATCTCCTAGGCCACGCGCAGCAGAAGCAGCTATGCACAGTGCAAAGATGAAATCATTTTTCTGTCTTTCTGAGGTCATCGACATCTATATTTTCCATTTATTCAATTCAAAATTAGCAATTATGTTGTACTGAGAATGTTCTCACAATCATGAAATCAGGCAATAGCGCTGGTTTGCCAACTGCTTTCGATAATTACACTGCGGATGCGAGAGCAAGCAACCCCTCACTGCTATTGACACGAGATTGTAAATTCCCTTCTGCATGCAATATTTGGCTCACATGTTCACAGGAACCTCATTAACAGATCGGCACATTTTCTTACTGTGTTGAGAAAGAATTTCGGAGCCCCTTTAGTGTAAAACGCAGGCAACACAAAGGCAATCCACACTGACTCAAGTGGCAGGAGAAGGAAAGAGTGGGGGCGGGGAGCTTTATTGTGTGAATGCTTGAAAGGCGAGCTGGAACAAAATTTTGGATTGTGTAAAAAGCACACTTCCAGACACTGTAGATACAGAGTCTGAGACTGTAGCATAGTGTAGCTCTGTGCAAAAGTTTGAAATGCCAAGCGGATGCGCCACAAAAATCTCATGAGAACCGATTTTGAAATTTGCGGCCATTTCCACTTGCCAGAAGTAAAACAGAACCCAGGACATTGAGTGAGAACCAGCATGGCTCCTTCACATTACCTCCAAGATTAGACAGTGCCTGCGGAGCACTAAAAATCTTGAAAGATGTTCATCACATCTGCTAACCACCAGCTGCATGCCTCATATGCTTGGGTGCCATTAAGGCTGTTAATAAGAAGGATGATTATCAGCTTCGCCAGGATAGCTTCAATAGCCTATGCCACTCATCTATAACGAACTTAGCTGAACTGAAATTATGTTGCAGTTTGCTTTAAAAAGGACACTAGATGTGAACTTTGAACCAAGCCTCATCCCATGGAGAGGGTGCCCGTTCTGCTACAGCATAATTTACTAATGCAGCTGAGTTAACTTTTCTTGTCTAGTCAACTTTAGCCATTGAACCACTGTATACAAGACATAAGCCCAAATAGCAATGTGTGTACTATCTCTCTTGCAGTCTAATCACTTTTGTCTTTGCTTTGTGTACTCTGCTTTCATGGTTCTACCACAGGCAGTTTGCTGGATGAGTCTTTTGTTTTGCCCTTTTTTTCTAAAGTTATCATGGATGACATCATTATGTGATGCCTATGTAAAAAAAATAAAAGAGCATGGATATGTTATTGTTCACCAAGTCAAAGTAAACGACAGATAAGTTTCTATGCCCCAAGGCTGTGCAGCTATCTATGAGGGGCACCATAGGAGCAGGCTCCTCAATAATTTTGATCATCCGTATACCTTCATCATGCACCCAAACCTTTCATTCACCCACCGTAGTTGCTCACTGGCTATAGTGTTTTATTGCTGTGATTCCTCAAATATTCATGCACTTAGGGTTAGGTGCACAACAAAGAATCCCAGGTGGCCAAAATTAACAAGGAGCCCTCCACTCTCATAAGCCATGTGTTACTTAGGGATGTTAAACCCTGCAAATCAATCACAGACCTTTCATTTCAGGAATCAATGCACTATCTGTAAACAAACTTTAGAGCAGACTGCTTTCGAATGCCCCCACATCTTTGAATTTCCAAAGGGAACAAAAAGTGTAAAGTAGTTGCATTTTGTTCCAATCATGAATGTGCGATGAATGGAGCCTGCAGAAAGATCTTTAAGGTACCATTAAAAGCTCACTTGAAGTACATTCGAGAGCCTCATGCCAGATGATGTTCTGCTTTGTTGCTTTGGCATAGCCACACTAACTCTCATTTGAACATGCAATAAGAAATGACTGCACCCATATAAAGTACAATAGCTGTGTACATTGACTGCCGAAAGCAAGATGTGACATACGCAGCTCAGTCGGTCACACCTGGACTACTAAAGTTCTACTGGCTCTTGGCAGTGTTTTCTTTTCCCTTTCCTTTCCGAGAAATGCAGTGGATTGGATGAGAATTTGAACTGAGGACTTGGAATCGAAGAACCCAAAGCACCGACTCTATTCCATGTCCCCCAAATTATTGAGTGTGAGTTTACAAGCATCCTGGATGCCTTGTGCCCACCTGGTCGGGCATCACAAGTCCCCTTTTCTTTCTCTTTATTTTCCTTTGTTTTGAAGGATATGTGAAATCACTTGTATTCGGCACAGGGACAATGAGTTCTGCTGACTTTGTAAAAGATTATATCGAAAATACAACTGCTAAAATGTATGGCTAAATGAAATAAACAACACCTACACGAGTAGCATAAGAAAAGACCTTGACACTGACAATGAACATACTGAGTTGCCATACCTGCAGCTGTTTTTATCTTGCTGAGGACAGCTGCCATTCAGTAAGCTATTCTTACAGCCACCCAAGTCTTGCTAGATGATAGGTCATACACCATCACTATTCCACCATTTCCAGAGCAGACAAAGCATAGGATAACGTATTTGAATTGAATTGAGTTCTGGGGTTTTACGTGCCAAAACCTCAATTTGATTATGAGGCGCACTGTAGTGGGGGACTCCGGACTAATTTTGACCACCAGGGGATCTTTAACGTGCCCCCAATGCACAGGGCACGTGCATTCTTGCATTTCGCCCCCATAAAAATGCGGCGGGAGGGATATGATCCCGCGACCTCGTGCTTAGCAGCGCAACACCATAGCCTTCAAACCACTGTGGCCGAGCATAAAGTAAACCATGTAGAATGTACTGACAGAGCTGTGGGCTATCGATGCATATTGAGCTCTCTAGCAATTTCTTAGATAAAACAGTTTTACAAGATGGAAAACTACTTTCTGGGGCCACTGGTGGTAAGAGTAGAAATGAAGATGAAGCAAAACAAAGAATAAAGATGCCTTATCACAAACGCAACATGGTTGAAGGTCTTACAAAGCATGCCTCAATGACTGTTGTGAGTTGACAAGCAACATAGAATGGATAAAAAAGCACATGAGCAAGAAGAATAAGCAGAAACAAAGGCTGAGATTTTTTGTTTGTTGTAATTACATAAAGACAGCAGACAATGTAGCCAGGCAAAGCACAGGCAAAACTAAGTTGTTCTTTAAATTGAAATGTAGAAATGATAAAGTAAATGAAAGCGGACGAAAAGATAACTTGTCGCAGGTGGAAGCTGAACGCTCATCATCCTCATTAACCTTGCATGTTCTACACTTGAGCAAATGCAGCAGTCGTCCTCCCAGACATTTGCTTAGGTATTTGCGAATGTATTTGAACGTAGCCCTTGGTGTATTACCCAGCGGCACTAGTGGTCATGGTGGTGCATGTTTTTAAAACACATGTGCAGTCCCTCTTCCCTCCAGCTGTCTGTACTCCATGGCTCTCATGCACTCTGTGTCATTTAACACAATATGAATGATGTTACACCCTTCTTCCAGTGAGAAAATCCACTTTTCAAACTCAGAAGAACATTCTCGTGGGCTAGTTTATTTGGTTCGTACTTCAAAGCAAAGCTCTTAACAAGGCAAGCTTCACTTCTTTCCCATTTAGTTTCAGTAGCTTTGCTTTCAACTACTTTTTTGGTCTGGCATCATCACATGTGGTTTGTTCTTACACACAGGACAATATTTTATCCAAGCATGATCCCAATGGCACATTTTACTGGTAGTCTGAGAACTCCCTGGCAATGTTACGAAGGCCACACAAGAAAGCAAACAATTCTTTTGCGAGTGGAACTGGGCTTTAATTTAATGGCCATGATGAAACCAGCTTATCACTGCTATACCCACGTACTCTATCATAAGAAGCCAACAAACACTGACACCAAGGACAACATAGGGGAAATTACTTGTGCTTAATAAATAAAATAAAGAAACGATAAATTCATGGAAATCCGGCAAAATTGATGCCTTCAGGTAGCATATGTGGGTTTATTGCCCAGTTGCCTTCACCCAAAAAGATCACGTTCTCGTGACACCTGCGGCAAAAAGGACGTTCCACGTCCGCCGCCAAGGTCTGTGAGTGGTGGCACTGGCTAACACGCCCAGGGTTCTACTAGGACACATAAATACCCAAGAAAGTGGACGGGAAAACGGCTCCGCGGTAGCTCAATTGGTAGAGCATCGCACGCGAAATGCGAAGGTTGTGGGTTCGGTTCCCACCTGCGCAAGTTGTTTTTTCATCCACTTTAATTTCCATGAATTTATCGTTTCTTTATTTCATTTATTAAGCACAAGTAATTTTCCCTATGTTGTACTTGGTGTCAGTGTTTGTTGGCTTCTTATGATATGACTAATAAAAATCAGGCCCCTCGGTTTACCCACATACTCTAGTAATACAGCTTTAAAGCTGCCTCACACAACTTTTCTAGCAGAGCCAGAGCACTCCAAAACAACCAGTTAAGTGTGCCAGAAACAGCACTCACTGCAAAATGTCACTTGCGTGAGCAATTTGAGTGTAATCCTGCACAAGCTAGTTATACGAGACTCCCTGAGCAATGCAGCATTCAGTAAGTGTGTCGACTAAATGAACCAGGTCCTTCACTGAACCAGTTCACCATTTAGTGCATTTACATTGGACCACCAGCAATGTTTGCTGGGTCACTCGAAAAAGTTTCTCAGCATTGCGCTTAAAAGAAAGCTAGGATTTTATATGCTTGCAGTAGCTTGCGGGGTCTTGGATATATAGTTTATTGTAAAAACGCCAGGCAAACGTGCTTTTGCTGCAAGAATAACAAGTGTTGAAGGACAACGAAGAAGCAATGTGCAAAAACACTTGCACAAAATATTGAAGACAACCTAGAAAAAAGAAAACACCGAGAGTAATACAAAATGTTGAAATCTCTGCCTCATTCACTCACAGATACACATTCTCTCCTACTTTTCAATGCATTTTTATATCCTAACGAGCACAAGTGTCTATAAAGTGTGTACATTTACAATAACTTGCCATCTCTTATGCACACCACTCTTAATAAAAACTGCAGGATACAGTCAATGAATACACCCAGGAACGTACAGAGTGGTCCACTGTTAAAGGCAACACCGAAGCATGCGGCATCTGCTCTGTGCCACCACCGGCCAGCAGCTGCAACGAGCTCCGTACAGGTGCAGTGAGTGCAGTGGGCAGCGCTCTTTTGTCATCTGCTACTGTCTGCAGCTGCAGTGAGTGTAGCAGGTGATGCTCCTTCGCGGTCTACTACTGTGTGCCGCCGTGCTTCGGATCGTCATGAAGAAAGCAGCTTGCATAGTTTGTACATGAAAGCAGCCACCTTCCTTCCAGCTGGAAGGAAAGCGATGGAATTGATCTACAATCAGATAAATGTCGCAATGACACTGCCATCTTTTCTTCAGCTCATCGATACACATAAAGAATTGCCCACTTCAGAAAACGTTTAGTACGCATGTCTACTCCTGCTGTTCCACAATGGCTCAAGTGCTGTGTGATGAAAGGCAGCGCGTTGTTTGACTGTGGCTAGGAAAGTACAGTCAGTACACTATTTCAAGATTAATGGAGAGGCCACTCAAAATAGTTAATAGAATTGTTCAAGCTAATGAGAGCAACCAACACATAAAGGATGCTCCTAGGAAGCCGCAGCGTTGGGCCACGAGCCATGCAGAAGACCTTGCCATTGTAGCTGCTGTGGCTGACAGACCTCAGGCTTCTGTTCAAGACATCAAAGAAAGCCTTGGACTGAACGCTTCAAAGGCAACTGTGAAGCGCCACTTGTACACTTGTATCAGGCAGAAAGCAGAACAGCTCCTCCTTTGCACTGCTAACAAGGACAAGCGACTTCAGTTTGTGTAATGTCACGTAGGCTGGACGACGCAAGATTGTAAGAGGGTCGTCTTTACGGACAAGTCTACTTTCCCCACCTGTTGGGACCAGAAGAAACTCATTTTGCACCCTGATTGCACTCGGTAATATATACCTTTAGTATTGTAATGTTGCTCCTTGCACGATTTTTCGTTTTTATTATCGATAGTTGTAAACTCATCTCTCTAGTTCTGAGAATTCCTGGAAGCGTTTGTAAAAGAAGGACGATGTTCCATAAGACAACATACAGTATCATTTATGGAACCCTACATGTAATATCACGCAAGGCCTATCACGGTTGACAATAGGGAAAAACTGCTCCCAAATAATTATTTTAAGGCTAGCTTGAAAAACGCGGACAATTTTTTCCGGTAGAAATATATAGAAATGGTGGCTAATATATAGCAATGGTATTGGCAATGACAGATTACACTACATTGCATTTCAGGAGTTTTTTATACCACAAATATAACAAACCAGGAAGAGTAGTGTCATTTCTTATGGTTAGAGCTTCCTGAAGCAATTTGTAGTTCTATTCTGTAAAAAGCTTTGTGTGTCACAAGCTGAACTCTAGATATTGGAGGGATACTGAACGTGATGATGCAGCGTCGGGTACGCAAGAACTTCCAGTTTAATGAAAAGACCCACGACTTCCATAGCCTGATTGCGCGCATTGAACCTCGGTTGTTTCATACTTCAGCTACAACCTGGAATACATCGAGCAGCCTGCTGAAAGCGGAAGGACAGTCATCAGCGTGTGGGGCTGCATGACAAAGGACGGCCTCGGGCCTCTTGTCAGAATGGAAGGAAAATTCACGGCTGTCAAATACTGCGACGTCATCAAACAAATTGCCCTCCCTCATGCTGCAAATGGTGCTTCCCAGCTGAAGGACTTCCTGTTCCAACATGACAACTCCCCTGTGCGCACCGCAAAAAAATCTATCACTTCTGCTGCATCACCAAGTGGAAGTTCTGAGCAGGCCACTACAGTCTCCTGACTTGAACCCCATAGAAAACCTTGGTGGGACCATGAAGAAGGCCTTAGCAAGTCAGTGCCTGCATAGGCTCTCTGCGGACAGGCTTTGGAGTGCTGTCAAGGCTGAATAGGAACATTTGAAGCAAAATGCATCCTTCTGTGGAGCCTTGTATACCAGTCTTCTTTCAAGAATGAAGGCAGTGTGGGAGGCAAAGGATGACATGAACAGATATTGAGTGACACACGAGAATTGCCCTTTTGTTTCCTCAAAGCCCAATAAGATGACGGAAGTTTTTAACAGCACCTTTGACATCAAGCCCTAATGAAAAGGTTATAGCAATCAGTATTTTGAATGCGTACCCTAATATGGCTACCGTAATCACAAAGACACCATTTGTAAACGCTAACCTAAAGCTTTAGAACAATTTCGCATGCTGCTAAACTTCAGCACCTACTCGTTAGTAAAGTCTGTGCAACTGCGGGAGCTTAACATGTTACACACACCAATATGTTACCCCATCGAGCTTACCATTGTGAATTCTACTGAATGCTCTTTAAAGGCACTTGTTCAGCCTACACACTGCAGCAAATCAAATATGTAGTAGTGCGCATGAGATGGCCACTATATACGGGGAAATGCTTTCTAATATGTTTGCGCCACAGAGAGAAGTCTGTAAAAATTGTCATGTTTGTCTCGCGACTTCAAATGGCAAAAATAACTGCAAGATAATATTTTGCACCATCTAATTCTCTTTCAGCCTCGCAACGGCTAGCTATGCGAGTGTGATCAGGCAGTCTCTGGCCAACTTTAACAACCCATGAACGCTTTGCTTTGCAACAATCCGAAGCGCAGTGGCAGACGGTAGCAGACGACGAAAGAGCACCACATGCTACACTCACTTCAGCTGCAGACGGTAGCAAACGACAAAAGAGCAGCGCCCACTGCGCTCACCGCGACTGCACGAAGCTCGTTGCCGCCGCCAGCTGGTAGTGGCACAGAGCAGACGCCACGCGCTCCGGTGTTTCCTTTAGCAGTGGACCGCTCTGTACATTACCTAATGCTACATCCAGCTGTGTCATCAATATTTCCACCTTTCTGTGTGTATTATATTAGTGGCAAACGTGTTTTAGAAATTTTTATTGGAGAGAAGTTGCACCTCAACAAAAGCAGCTGAAAGAACCACTCAGAACTTCTGAAACTTGTTTAACTGTAGAGAAACGTGTTTCATTTTCTCACTGCAGATTTTTATTAGAAGAATAATTGGAGTCACATGCTGTTGCTGTTTTATCTTACTTCCTTTGTTAAGCGATAGAACATTTAAGGGAAAAAAAGAATTCTGGGAGCCTCTCTCATAATCGAAGCAAGGTTTGGGTATGCACTTGTCTTCGTGGTCCATTTTTGTTTCTCGTCTATGTATGTGCTGTAAGTGACGATAATATCTCTCATAATCTCAGGCAGCTCATCCAGACAGGCCATGACTGTACCTCTGAATAATGCTGGCTTGCAGGTAGCGAGGAATTTCATATTTCGCATGTGTTCAAACTTTTGTAGTGTAAACATATTAATTACACACATTCAAACAGGGCTATGGCAGGAAGAGTTATGAAAGGAAAGTTGTTTTTACTGGAACAACATAGCGTGACTTGTGCTTTTTCCTCAAATATCGAATCAACATCAAGCTTATTGGTTCTCAGTGCTGAATGAAGCAGGTGGCATGTTTGCATGCCTGGGTCAACAAAAATAAAATATTTGTAATATTCATTGTAATCACACCATTCCATTTCAGAAACAATCTGCTGCATAGATATGAATGGGTGCCATTGCCTGTCAGGAAAGGAAGTTTGGATTAAACAGGCTAACAATGATAAAAATTGTCTTATTGTCATAATGCAGATCGAAAACTCTATCCTCTGATGATATCTGAGTGAGAATGAAGCAGTGATAAGCGCTGCATCTTTTTTTAAAGTGGTTAGATAAAAATGCAGGTCACTGTACAAATGCACAAACGAAATAGGGGAGGGAGCTGGTAGCAATGCTGTATGAATTTCTTCAACAACAAAAGAGGAAGAAGCACTGGATGCCAGTCAGATGCAGTGTGAAGAACGCAGTGGCTAGTTAAAAGGAATGATGAAAAAAATTATATATAATATAGCAGCATAAAAATGTAAATAAGAATGAAAATTAATGTACAATTGCATTTGAAAAAAAAAAGAACGAAAGAAAGAGGACACTGCTGTCATGAGCAAGTGCGTATTGACAACTGCACACAAACACGCTTACACACACACACACACACACACACACACACACACACGCAATGCACAACTTTCCGACAAGTGGGCTGTCAGTGCGCACAGGGCAGAATTGAGGCAAAAGAGATATCTGCACACAACAACATGGTGGCTTGGAGCGGAGATCAGCTTTGCCATTGTCAGGGGATGCAGCAGTTTTCGGTCTCTTGTCCTTGGTGCACTCACATTTCATTCGTCAGTGTTTTGGTTGACAGGCTGCCTCCAAAAAGAGTCCAGCATTGCTGCAAGCAGGTGTGCAACCTAGGAGAGCCTGTTTCTGTGTGACTGTGGGTATAGGACTCCGTGGTAGATGATGCCATTTACTTCCATGGTCACGGACATGGAATTGTCAGCCTGGCCTCTGCCGTCACCTGTGTGAAATTACATAGATGTCCTTCTTTGAAGCAGAGAACAATAAAGAATAAGTGCAGTTTTCTTTATTTCTCTCCTTCTTTTCTCTTTAACCAAGAACTTCTCATCAAGTTTAGCACATAAGCAGCATCCTAGCTTGATTTGAAAAAGAATTGCCAGGTCCAATGCAATGCTGGAATTTAAATGATGTAAGGCTTGTTTTAGTTAGCGAGGTAGCAGCAATAGTGTAGGACACACATAATAATTTTCATGCACACATAATTTTCTTATTTGTTTATTGAATTGATAAAAAGCATATCAAACCACGGCACCGTGCCCCACAGGTGAAGCCAAATAATGCATTTTGCTGCTGATGGCTGTATAAAAGCGAATCAGAAAATTTTTGCCCCTATTTTTTATTAGCCAAAGTAAGGTACATGCAAGTAATTACAAATATTCATACTATTCTACGTACCCTGCACTATTTTTCCACATAATCCCTCCGCCTGTTCAAACATTTGTGCGAACGCAGCACTAAATTTGAGATGCCCCTGTGGTATAACTCGTCCAGCTGACTGTGGAACCACTGTCAGACTGGACAAAAGGCTGTCTTGGCGTTGACAGCCTATTGTGCACTCACAACAGCACCACTTCACACTTCTCAAAGCGAGACACCTTTCCCCACATGTGGGCTGCATTTTCCTGTGGATTTCGATGGCTGTTCATCCCATGCTCCATAGAAAACGAATCACACTTCGTTGCTCGTACGCCATAGACATGTGAAGCACAACCGGCATCTTCAGTAACTGACAGCATTGCCGTGCCGCAGAGCTACCGGCAGACAAGGCTGGGCCGGTCCAAGAAAGGGCCACTGCTGAGAATGGGCAGGTTGACTTTGCAGTTAGAGCCGCAATTTGGCTTGGAAAAAAAAAAATAGGGGCAAAGACTTTACAATTCACCCTTGTGGCATGATAGAAATATATTTGTGCAGTTGTGCTTGTGTGATAGTATTTGTGCAGTCGTAGACGTGCATGTATGGCTATCAGCACAGCCGAAGATGCTATAAAGGACCGTCTTTTAGGTGGAACTGGCCACTGCCAAGACAGGACAGAAACATGCCGTACTCACATCAAGTGTTTTGTAGAAAAGTATGGGCTCAAGCACTTTCACATTGTTTGTAGGACTGTAAGAGTAGCCTGTGCTCAATCGCTACATAAGCTATCAGCAAAAATGCACCAATTTTGGTGTGTTTTAAGTTTATGTTTCCAGGGTTGCGAAAACAGCCTACATTATCATATGCCAGTCTATATTCTGCTCAATGAGGTACACACACACGCAACACAACTGCACTGAGGAAACACCCCATGCTTGTCACGAAAGCTTTCTGCAGGAATTTACCTGTTATGGCTAGTTTCACATTACTTATGTTTGCATAACTGCTGGTGCAGCCTTCACTATCAGCAAGTCAGCCTCATATTTGTAGAACACAGTATACTTGCAAAAGCCTTATGTATATAACAAACCATAATCATGGTAAAAATATAGTACTGCAATGCTCAATACCCTGGTGGATCCTGAGGGAAGACACTGTGGACTTCGCAATTACAGCATAAAGACTCAATTCCTTGTGAGTGCCAGATATAATTACAGTACCTTTCGTAGGGCCCAATAAAAATGCCCATCAAGCACAGTGCAGTTTCGGATATGAGAAAAGGGACTTGCCACATCACCGAAAGCTGAAGTGCCAGTTCAGTGACATCATAAATAATCAGTTTGGTGCAGTGGTTATGGCAGCACAGCCATTTTGGCCATACTGCCAAAATAGCTCTTCCACTTGTTCACTTCTTTTGGAAATGTAGGAACTCAGCTTTCAGCAGCACAGCTATACTGCATGTATGTGTATGCATCAGTGGCATCTCGTACCACAAGAATGCCACAAGTTTCAATGACCTGATGAATCCTTTTTTACATCCGAAGCCATGCTGTGCTTGGCACACATTTTAAACTTGTCGCATCAAAACTTAATTATTCGTTGTGTTTTCAGAGAACTGAGGCTCCATACTGGCGTGACACTGGTGTGACAGCTTTCCAATAAAGCAATAACAACAAGAAACATTTTCTGTCAGTACTTATTGTTAAGAGGTCTCTGTGCTTTAGAGATACCCATGGGCCGACATTATATATACAGGTTTTATGCTACAATTTATTCTTTCAGTACGCTGGACAGAGGTGCACTCACTGCACTACTTTTTTGGCCGACATTTAGTTCTATGCAAGTCATCTTGCATAGAGAAACATTACTCATGATAACATCGGCATATTTACACCAAATCTTGGAGTGATAGGCAAAGAAAGCTTCACTTTACAAAAAAACAGCTGGCAGAGTCATTGCCATATTTCTGCAGATTCCACAACTAACTTTATCTTAAAGAAAGCTTTCATTGTGTTGGACGGTTGGATGCATTGATCCCATACGTGCATTCTGCTCACTCTGTTCCGAGCGTTTTGTTTTAAGGGTACTGCTAAACAACAATAACTCTGGATGCATTGTAATCTTCGGAATCAGATTTCCTACCACTATGGCCTAATTCACATTAAATACACCAGAACAGAAGGTCAAGGTTACCTGCTTTTGTCTCTACAACTTCAATAAATTGCAAATTATTGTATTCATTCACTCCTCTGCTATCTTTTTTTACCTACAGCCACACAAGTGCAAAAGTATTTCACAGTCAGTTGTGATTTTACCATAAGCAAGAAGAATAAAGAGCAATAAGAGGAACCAAGGGTCAGAATTTCTTGTTAGAACCATAGGAGAAAGCCAGAGAAAGCTTAGTGGAAGCCACTGGTTATGTTTAATTGAAATGTAGAAAATAATAAGGAGAACCGAAATGAAAGTAGACGAAAAGATAACTTGATATTAAAACCATATATAGGTGGAAGCTGAATTCACTTCTTCCACATTATGCGTGCAGTGCTGCATGCATAAGCACAAAAAAGCACTCACCTCTGCTGTTCATCTTGATGTGTGTTGTGTGCATAGAGTGGGCAAGAAGGCTGTCTTCTTCGGAAGAAATAAATCGCTTAGAAGCAGGTGGACCCAGCGATTCACCTAGGAGCCTTCGTGGATCTAGAACTTTGTGGTCTGCGCTCCCGCCACGTGGAACTTCCAGGTTTAAGGCCTCCTGCTGCGGCACGAACAGCGACAGGCTATTCTCTTCATCACCTGAAAGAATGCAACAATGCAGTTACATTAAAGCAAAGCTTAAGAGCTTGAATGTGCCAACAAGATACAACTGGTGAACACAAACAACTGAAACCAAGTGTTCACATTACATATTTTTAATTATCGAGAAAGGGCAGCTTCATTCCTTCTAGTTGATGTGACCGGAACTTGAGAGAGTAGCAAATTTAAAAACAAACAAGTACACAATAAAAAAAGCAATTGTCTGTACACTTAAGAACAAGATGTCACTTTAACCAATTATCATAGGGAAATATGAAATGCCTAAATGATGCTAACCCAGCCTATTTCGCAAATTGATACGAAAGCCAAGCAATACAGCAGACAGCTGTTGCTGTTAATTTGACTCTTGCAGGAGTGCGAGATTTGGTTGAATTATCCTAAAAGTAAAATTAATAAATCACGGCAACATGAACAAATTTTAAATAGTTTATATTACTGGAAGTTGTTTGTAATGCATTTTGGCTTCTTCCTGTTGAAGCACAAATCAACCGGCATGCAGCAAACAGTGCCAACATGTTTAAACGCTGTCTCAATGTTGTACTGTGACATTGTTGAAAGTGTCATCATCAGTGAGTGGCCGAAAACCTGAACACTGTCATCAGTGTTGAAAAAAATCCTCAGAAAAGAAAAGTAGTGCCATCTGCTTTCATTTCTTGCATTTTCAAGGTTTGAGTAACCGCTACACGCATGAAGGTTTGCCAGTTGAGGTCAGTTGGGGGCCCAAAGGAACCAAAGTGACATGCTTCTGCATTCTAACCAAGCAAGTTTTCCTTCTGTAGCAATGGTTTCTTGCCGGGACTTTTCAGTGTGGTCGAATTATTGGGATTTGACTGTGTATAAGTGCAGGGGTAGTCCTTGCTTGAGTTTAATCTTGCACTAGGCACAGTCCAATAAATGATATCTTACAACAAAAACAGCGATTTCAACAGACCACTGCAAGCAACTTGAGATTTGTATCATGCAAAATAAACTAGATGACCAATAAAATAGTCTTTATCATTTAATAGTACTTCATGGATTTGCAGCTGCAACTTTAGTATGGCTGAAATCAAATGTAACATTCCACTAGTATTGATGGACATCGCCTGCTGTACTGACAACCTTTTAATGTTAGTGTTCTTCAATCATACCTGTTCCAAACCTCGACTTCGAACTCTGAGCATGCTTTGTGTATTGGTATCAAGTGAAGGGGGGGGGGGGGGTATAATTGATGAATGCGCTAGAGTGAGCACAGGAATTATACCTCGGTTTGATGTGCCATCACTTACTGCCTTTTAGAATGTGCTCTACATGGTGATTCTGACACTATACAAAGGTGATCAAATCTTTATTTGCACTTTCTTACAACCCTTTTGTAGAACTTTCATAACAAGGCTCATACATGACTCGTGGATGTAAATGTAAGAAAAAAAAATTAATCGCTCAGGAATGTCAATTTTTTATACTGACGTCTTTCACGCCTGACGTTAAGGGGAACAGTAATTTTCAACCGTCGGCTGTGGTCACGTCTACACTTTTAACCGTCTGCATAAACAAGCCCACATAAACGAAGCATGCACGTCCACAAGCCGAGGTCATTCCATCCTCTTAACGCACACAACTGCCGGAAGAAAGAAAAAAAAAAAGAAATATATGTCCCACTGGGCAACGCATAATAATCGGCGACACGAGAGCAGGAGGGCAAAGTGAAGTTGGCCACGGATCAAAACAGATCAATCAGTTCATCCAGCGGAAGGAACCGAAAAGGAGGAAGAAAGAAAGACAAAAAGCCACTCTAGAGTGGTCGTTCCCAATTACTCGACAGCCGCACTTCAAGCAGACGACGTCAACGACGAAGACCCGCCTGACCTCCGGCACCGGCGCACCGTCGCGGTAATCTAATATCGTGACCGGTCTAGCCAGGTAGAGCCACAGCGTGTGAATACGCTTATTCAATAAACAATCCGCTCGCCTCAAGCCTCGCCCAGGCCAACCCGATTAACTTGGCGGCGTTAGCACACCGTGCTACCCTTCGCCTCCTTCACCTCCTGGAAACCCGCCCCGTTCTACACCCGCCCACTTCCCCCGTTTTCCTTTCTCTTTTCGCCGTGCGCACAAGATTTAGTGAACCGCGCTCAGGACATAACAGAGGTTCCGTTCGATTAACATTCCAATGCGAATCTGGTCTCGAGTGAGCGTAAAGAGCGCGCCATCGGTATAAATAATCGAACGGCAGCGCCTAAAACAGCGCGAGAAGCGTAAGCGACCGGTGTCAGGCGGTGCGAGCTGCTGTTCTGTCAGGCGAGTTACGGCCATCACCAAAAGACGGCGCCACGCGTCCCACTCGCACAGCAGTGCGGCAAATCATCAATCAGGGACGGCGAGCGCTTACGCGCACAGTGTTCGCAAGCCCGCGGACCGAAACGGCTGCAGCTATGATGACAGAGTTCATTTCCATTTAAATGGAGTCATGTTCGTTCCCTCTACCGTGACCATTTGGAATCGAACGTTAGGCCCCCTTCTCAGTCCTGTCGCTTGGAGGCTGTCTTAATTCAACTTTGAGATCGGCGCAGCTGCAGCTTGCATTCCCCCACTTTCTTCGCAACTGGCGTGTAATTACGCCCAGTATCAAGATCGCCGCTGGTCACGCTCGCCTTCTCTTTCTCCTGCGTTTTGTCGTTGCGTCCTTTTCGCTGAAACCTGTTCATCGAACCACTCTGACGACAGCTTATTGGTGCAAACTACTCTGGACAGCTGCTTATGTGCTTAAAACCTTACGCATCCCACTTTACTTCATTTCCAGATACGGTAATTACCAGGAGAGGTCGTACCCGTACACACACACACACACAAAAAGAAAAACACTACTAACACCACGAATGTTTGGGCGGCAGCTCATTAGAGGCATGCCGACTTGACGCTTTTCGTTAATGAAAGAACATAGTGCCACAACGTTCCTCTGCCTGCACATACATCACGTGCATCTTTTAGGCACAACCTTTGTCTACAGCTTTAAGGCCATTTGGCGGATGGCCAAAGGAGACTCCAAGACATGCATTCAGTTCCACTGTGTCTACAACACTTTGGTATGAGTTACCTTCCGTCACACGCCAAATTAATTGAACTTGCCAAATTGTGCTTAGGCGTAACCATCACCATGGGTGCACTTGAAGCCGTGCATCGGTAATGTAGCCTTAGCAGCCTGCGTAAGCAGCCTTAGTGAGTTCCTGGGATGGCATCAAAACTTTTTTTTTTTTTGTAATGAAAGTTCCTGAAAATAACGCCGTTAAATTCTGACACGCTCTTCACACTTACGCGTCTACTAAAGAACAGTCTTGTAAAACTACACGGGCAAAATTAGGGACACGCCGAAATGCCACGCGAATATGGCGACTGAGTGTGGAGGATATAATAGCAAGGGATTACGGGAAACAAAGGGCGAATTGTCAGTGGCGCTTTGGGAGATAGACGCTCAATCAGAGCGCACAAGACCGGTGAGATTCTAGCCTCGCAAAAACTGCAACTTTGTGCAAGCTAGAAGGCGTGCTGACTTCTAAGTAAGGTGCTCACTAGTGTGCAGGATCAAGTAGCACGCAGATTCGAAAGCGCTTACACATAAGCCAAGCAATTCTTTTTCTTTGCAATTTGTGCGGACAACCTACCTTAAAAGTCTACATAACTGGCATGCATGCGTAGACCGGCTGATTAAGTACAGATTTTTCCAATAGAGAACCTGCGCGCGTGCTGGCATTGTGCTGGTCGGCAATGCGGTTGCGCAGGCTACGCGAGGCGTAGTCTGATGGAGACCGTTGAGCTTTAGTTGCAGAGTGCAAGGGGCGTTATGCACACAAGCCCAACTAGATTGGCCAGTAGCAGCTCTGAGTGCTGCAGTCTCGAACACACACTTCCTTTCGAGGCCTGCGAGATCGGCGTGCGCACACACCGCGCGCTATTCGATCTCGGAGGCTACGTTCCGTTAGTGCAGCAGATCCTCGAAAGTTTCGAAAGGGTTTCACAAATGACACACGTCACTGACCAGACGAGGGTCCACCCGCGTGGTGCTGCGTAGGTGGCGGCGCGTGCCCGTTTGCCTGCCGGCACACGAGGCTGATGGGCGATGTGTGGTGGTTGCTGCCGCGGGACCCCGTGAGTGAGGCCGCCGTGGCCGAGGACATCATCTCGGCGTAATGGCTGTAGCTGGAGCGTCGTCCCTCGCGCCGGTTCCCGTCAATGGCCGCCTGCAGTTCGTCGGGCTGGCTCAGCTTCTCTTTCTCGCACTCGTATGGGTACAGGTATTTCATGTACCTGCACAAACGGCGAACGACTCAGACCACTGCGGAGGACGACACGTTCGCGCCATGCCGCGACGGCTTCAGCGCTGGTGAATAGCGTAAATGGCCCTTCGCCCTGATGGCGTCCGTAAAGCTATACGCCTGCGTTGCGCTACGACGCCGTAGTGGAAGACTCGCAATTAATTTCAGCCACCGGTGACCTTATCTTATAGCATGTGCAACATGTGGAGGCCTGAAACGGTTTAAATATACTCTATCAGAACTTTCGTTTCGAAACTAAGTGCAAGTTTGCGCACTTATGCAAATATGCAGTTTACGTCTACGTGTTTTTTTTTTTTTCTCTCGATATGCTGAATTGCACGCAGTTTGTATTGATGTACCTAGTTTTCATTTCCCTATACCTAGTGGTTTAGTGGACTGCCTTGCATACAGACGGAAAAGGGGTGTTATTCTGGACACGACATTCCACCATGTCAAATTTTGTCATATTGGCGTTTTCAGCCAATCGGAGAGGTCCTGGCAGACCTCTGAGCCAATCCCAGCAAACAAGATGGCGGATGTGACAATAAGGCGGAACTTGACAACGTTCAGCATAGCATCCGAGGACTGTATGTTTAGAGAGTTGCCGACGCGGAGTCCCCTTCGCCGGTGAATGCCGGAAGGACGCCGGACTCGCTTATCGAACCCTTCTTGAGCGGCCGCCGTAGACGCGCAAGGACGGACGTGCGATAAGGGACACTGCAACGAATTCCCCGATCAATTCCAACGTCTTCCATTCTCGTCTGCTCGACGGACAGCAAGCGATAGGGCACCGGAATATCTGGGGCAAGGGCCACAGTCGAGAGCCGGAAAACAAGGTTGAACCTTGCCAGAGAAAACAATGAATGAAAGGCATTCCCGATGCGCATATGAAGTCAGACGCAGACAGCTCGCTGTTAGGTGCAGGTAGGGACGATACTGCCGAGTATCTCTGTTGTGACTCTCCGCGCTGCCTGATGGACATTTGACTGCTATTGAGGCGTGTTATTTCAAGCACTCGACAGGCGGTTTTCAGGGACAGCTAGCCTGTTTTTACCGATGTCGGGCACCTATGGTTGATTTTGCTGCAGTCGGGAAAAGCTGGACAATGTTTGATGTGTATGCATGTGCCGGATGCGCTGATATGCCTCGAGTGTCGTTCTGCATTGCCCTCGATGAAGAATGGCAAGGGGCAACGCGGAAAACAGCGGCGAGATGTACAACAGTCGATAAACGACATGGCTGATTACAAGCAAATGGGACAGTTCAGTCTTTATTCATCCGTTTATTTGTACTTAGTTTGTAGTTAGGTAGTCTAGTCGGTTAATTACATGCTTCTCGCGTTTTCCCTGCTCCCGTTTCTACGCTCAAACTTAGTCAATAGGCATACATTTTAAAAAAAATTTAACAAACGAGAGCGTATCGAACTAAACTGATTGTTCCGATGGACGTAGACCCTATAGGTCGCTAAAGCTTTAAGGCAGTAGGCCCAATTTGTCACGAAAAGAAATACCCTCAACAACAACGCCTCCTTTTCTACGGTTGTGCGAATAGCAATTTTTGACACGGAATCGAATACAAATCCAATAGTGGCAAAATAGAAGCGAAACAAATGTTTTTCTATTAGTTTACTAATAAGGAACAGCCTTTCTCCTCATTAGTATAAAACAGTGACATATAAAAATTTTGTGGGTGTCCTTTGCTACAACACCTTTAAACGTTGGCAGCGTTCTTGAACTAAGTGAAGCAATAACGACAACAACAACGCATTGTGCAACAGGGGCAAGCTATTCGGGATGTTAAGGCTCGCAAGATTTTTAATATCAACAGTGCCCGTGCCATTAAGGTATAAACTCAAAGCAACAGCGCGAACATACGCAAGCCCTCGGTTAGATACCGACAGCCCGTGTCTGCTGGACAAGCCCCCTTGAAAACCGGCATGGCATACGTGACGGCGGTTGTCGATTAGCGGGGGATGCAAAGTCGATGACAAGTTTCGCCAAGGAGGCCGGTGGCGTTGTTTAATTAAGTGCTCCTCGCATCGCGGCAACACGGAGCAGACCTTGCGCAGGCATGAAACGAATGCAAAGCACACCAGCGTGAGAAACCATCTCTGCTGGCGAGCCAAAAAGAAAATCGCCGCCGCTGGAACGGAATGAAATAACAAGATGGCCATTAAATAAAGGGCAGCTGTCAAACCCTGTTTGCGCTTTATAGAGAAACAAATGACCGAGGAAATGACGTTGAGCGCGCAAGCACGTTGATAGAGAGAAAAAAACAGAACGCCGCCATGAAATGCAAAGAAGAGAGAAAGAGAGCTGTTGGGAAAGGGTCGGGCCGGGGTAATTCTATTCCGATGCAGATTCTATTCCACTTATTTTCCTTTTTTGCGCTTCGTAAATCGTTCGTTATCCATCGCCGGCCCGCGGGCGATGGATAATAAGAAAGAAACAACCAAACTAAAATAACAATTACACTATATAACGGCACTGAGGATATGAGTGAATCACCAGCCTGTTGCTCATGGCCGTGCCACACAATTCCTAGCGATATTCATGCCGTTAGCAACTGCGTATATGAATGTAGTCGAAATATATGTATGCCGACTACATGCGCGCTTTAGATTGAATGAATGAATGAATGAATGAATGAATGAATGAATGAATGAATGAATGAATGAATGAATGAATGAATGAATGTTTGATGTTTTATGGCGCAAGGGCCAAGTATGGCCAAAGAGCGCCATGTCCGTGGTAATGACTTCGCAGCGTAATCATGAGTTCGATGAAGTTGGTGTGACGTGGCTGTAGAGGGGCCTTAAAAATGGTCGCGCTAAAGCGCGTAAAATCTGTATAATAAGATTATGGCGATGACTTATGACGTGTACTATGGACATTAAGATGCATTTAAAAAGAATGATACGATGTGTAAAAATATATAAGGTTATAAGATATACTAGAGCACTACTCCCTCCTTAGAGCCCTTGAAAAACAAGGGCCTGGAGGCATGTGCTACACAAAACTGTTATCGCAGTGGCATCCTCTGGAGCGAGGATGCTCTGCGAATTTAATGGGCTTATAACGTGTAGAACTACATACTTTAAGAAGTCGAGGACTGCCTTGGTATTAAAAAGCGGTTCCTTACCACGAAACATAGCCGGGTGTAAAGGGATGAAAGAACGGCATGCAAATGGGAAATGTTTCTTTCTTTCAGGTTCGGCTTTCCGACACTCCAAGAGGACATGGAGGACGGTCAGCCTCTCACCGCATCTACCACAGGTTGGAGGTTCCCGTCCAGTAAGTAGAAATTGATGGGTCCCAAATGTGTGTCCTATTCTGAGGCGACAGAATAGGACATCTGTTCGCCGAGATTTTGTTGGGGAGGGCCAGAAACCTAACTGTGGCTTTGTAACGTGTAGTTTATTATTTATTTCTGCGTCCCACATGCGTTGCCAGTGGTTTCGCAATTTTTTCCGTATGTAAGGTTTCAGATCTGTGAGAGGCACCAAAGCAGTATTATTACCAGCAGGGGGTGCAATTGACGTAGCCATCTGGTTTGCCAGAACGTTACCTTCGATTCCCCTATGGCCAGGAATCCAGCATATTATGATATTCTGGTTAGATGAGTACGCTTTACACAAGACCGAATATAGTTCATTAAATACGATATTTTTATGTTTGCTGAGTGACATTAAGGCCTTCACGACGCTTAGAGAGTCTGTATAGATCGCTGCTTTTAAAAGTTTCGATTTTCTTATATGCTTCACAGCAGAGAGTAATGCGTAGGCCTCGGCCGTAAAGATACTTGTTTCCGGGTGCAGTACATCGGATTCCGAAAAAGATGGGCCGACGGCTGCATAGGATACCCCGGTATTTGACTTCGAAGCGTCTGTGTAGAACTCTGCGCAGGAGTGCTTGTACTGAAGTTCTAGGAAATGCATTCGGATTTCGGCCGCAGGAGCGTGCTTTGTAACTTTTGTAGAGGATATGTCACATTATATCACCTGCCACTCCCAAGGAGGTAAGAGCTTGGTTAGGTGGATTAAGCGATGCTCGAGGAGTGGGACATGCATTTCATCGCTAAGCTCCTTCACACGCAACGAGAAAGGCTGTCTTATAGATGGACGATTGCGGAAAAGTGTAGCACACGTCATATGGGTAACGGTATTGAAACACGGGTGTTCAGGATTGGAGTGCACTTTAAGGAAATATGTAAAGCTGATGTATGATCTCTGCAAGTGGAGCGGCCATTCATCCGATTCGGCATATAAGCTTTCGATCGGGCTTGTTCTGAAAGCGCCAGTGGCTAGGCGGATACCTAGATGATGAACAGGACCCAGCATTTTTAGCGCGCTCGGGGCGGCAGAGTTATACACTACGGCGCCATAATCTAATCGTGACCGTATTAGGCTCTTGTAGAGATTCATTATACACTTTCTGTCACTGCCCCACGTAGTCTTAGATAGAAGTTTCATTAAGTTCATTGTTTTTAGACATCTCTCTTTCAGATATTTGATGTGTGGAAAAAGTGAGTCTATCGTCAAGTATAATACCTAGGAATTTGTGCTCTTTGTTGACAGGAATTTGTTGTCCACACAGTTCTAAGCAAGGATCCGGGACCAGGCCTCTCTTTCGTGTAAAAAGAACACGAGAACGCTTTAGATTGCGAGCGAGCATGCAAATCGCGGCCTCAATTTACTGCCCTCATATTATATATATATATATATATATATATATATATATATATATATATATATATATATATATATATATATATATATATATATATATATATATATATAAACTTTGCGCGCATGTTTACGTCCTGTGCAGCACCGTCATGTCGAGCCAAGCAGGATCTGCACCTCTTGCGAAGGTTGTGAATTCCGAATCGCGTTTTCACGAATGCGCCAGTAGCATATCGTATTTCTTAGCGCATCGAGCGAGTACTTACGGACCACGTTTACAAGTGAAGCATAGCATCCCTGTTCATCCGAAACAGACTGGCTCCTGTTTCCGGCTATTTGCGTTCTACTGGTGCGTGTGGTGAGCACCACGACGACCGTCTCTCTCTCTCCGTGCAATATGCCAGCGTTTATGTGCACCGCGTGAGACGAGATTCGTGAATAGGGCGAATCACGTGTTACCTGATTTGCCCTACCAGCACATTACCACCGTTTAACATGGATGCGATGCGCCACTTTTCGCATCCCACAACAATGTTTCGGCAAGGGGGACTTGCCCTGCAAAAGCTTGTGCCCTTGTCTAAACGTTAGCTCCAGTCGCAAGCCTTGTTCGATCACTGCTGTTCACCAACAATGATAATAATATTAGTGAGGTATGGTTAATAGGTTTAGCAAAGCATTGTTAATGGAAGTGTCTTCAAGTAGGAATGCAGATTCCCGTAAAGAAATGCAGATGAGAACCTATAGATGTGCCTGGACAAGGGTGTGGTGGTGGCGACTCTGCAGTGGTTGCATGTACTTTCCATGAGCGGTTCAGCGTCCAACGATATCAGCGTCGGTAAAACGAAGAATTTGAACGAACGCCAGAAAGATGTCAATATCTTCGCCGAACACTGAGAAGATGATGAACAGAAAATTACTTCACATAAGAAACTGGAAACAGAGAGCAATGCCTGGAAAATGCTATTACAGAATTCACGGCTCATCAATAACACAGTGAACAATATCACTTTTTCAAGAGTCTCACGACCAGGAGGAGTCGACCTGGATACGCCCGACAGCAGTAGCCTTCACAGCGTCATCACCGGCACGCCCTAATTCACCCCCAACCCCGCTGCCACGCATTCCCCGTCAGACGGACAAGCATGCCGGACATTGCATGCTTGCCACCTGTCCTTTAACCCCTGAGAAAGAAACCAAGATTTCTTTTTTTTTTTTGTGTGTGTGTGTGTGTGTGTGCGCGTGCTTTGTAAATCTGGAAATTAATCAGCGCGACTGAACGAGTAATTATGTCAAAATTCGTAGCTTCCAAACATTGTTGAGCGCGTTTGTTGGCGCTGGGGTTCTCCGTGTCGGGAGATGAGCACAGCACATACATGCAAGGCGAGACAAATCTCCTCCAAGTCATCGTCAAATTGAGGTTGGCACAATGTCGCCACATACGCATCCGCTTTCGACGACGTCCCGACCTATAACATAATGGCGATGCCTCGAAATAAAGTTGCGGTATATCGTGCGCGCGAACCTCTAGTATCGCTCGCTGTAGAGATGCCGCTGCCAAATTGCCCCGTTCGTTCACTTGCAATAAAGCCCTTGGATCCGCGTAGACAGAGTTACACGGCTGTAATAAACAAAGCGCGCTGACGCACAACCAAACGCACGCGATCTACGCGGTATTGCGACACCGAAGGAACGAAGATACGCCGCGGTAACGGCCGCTCCGTTTATTTTCAGGGCAGAAATAAACAAACTACAATCAAAGTAGCCGCAGCAGACGTGGCACGGCGACGTATATGCGTACGTATACCCGAATGGGAGCCTTATCAGAGCAGACATCGCGGCCTGGCTAGCGCTACATCAAGCACCCTTCCTGCTCTATTAGAGGGTCCATAAATATCTGGCGATTTCTTTCCCCTTCTCATACAACCCCCGATCAGCCAGAAGCTTCATTCGGGGCTTTCTGTGCATACAAAGCGTCTGTTTGACTGCGCCAAGCGTCCGCAAGGCGGCCGTAATTAAGCTGCTCTGGCGCTTCGTTTCGCCGGAGAAGGGGCGCGCACATTAATGCCACGTGCTGCCGATGGGACGGTGGAAAGAACCTGCGCCGGCGATGCGTCCGATCCACGGGCGTGGTCCGATGCGAGGGCGAGAGAGCCGTGCACGCGGCGGCACTTGTCCCTGGGCTGCGCGACAGTGCTCGTGCAGGGAAGAAACCCAGCGAAGCTATAGCCGTGGCTCTCACTGGCCGAGCAGCACACGTACGTACGTGGCTATGCTGCGTTCACCCTCCGTGACAAAGTCGCGTCGCTAAAGGGAATTCATTCGAATGCTTGCAAGGAAATGCTTATACCAGCGAACGGGTGCAACGCGAAGAAGTAACGTTAGGTATAGTAACGTTACACACACACACACACACACACACACACACACACACACAAATATATATATATATATATATATATATATATATATATATATATATATATATATATATATATATATATATATATATATATATATATATATCCTACGAAGCCAGCAATGACACCAAGGACATGGGGAAATTACTTGTGCTTTCTAATTGAATTAAACAAATAAATTAATGGAAATGAAAGTGGATGAAAAAGCAACTTCCCGCAGGTGGGCAACGATCCCACGTCTTCACATTACGCGTGCAATGTTCTACCGATAGAGCTTTCTTGGGTATTTATGTTTCCTACTAGAACACTGGAAGTCATAACCAGCGCCACCACTCACAAACCCTAGCGGCGGATGTGGAACATCCTTTCTGCCACTGGCGTCACAAGTACGTGATCTTTTTGGGTAAAGGCAACTGGTCAATAAACGCACGCACGCTACCTGAAGGCATCAAGGCTGCCGGATTCAAGACCCTCGTTATGTAATGAACGAGAAGAAAGGGGTTAACCGAAGGGCCCAATTTTTATTAATCATATCATAAGAAGCCAACAAACAATGAAGGACACGAAGGACAACATGGGGGAAATTACTTTTACTTACTAATTGAATTAAATAAATGATAAACTAATGGAAATGAAAGTGGACGAAAAAAAACAACTTGCCGCAGATGGAGAACGATCCCCCGTCTTCAGATTACGCGTGCGATGATATAACATGCGTGGTAATGCCCCCTGCCAGGATCTACCTACGTGAACACTTGGGGACAGTTTCAGAAGCTGGCATATGCCGGCGCTGATTAGCACACTACCGGCTCCTGCGCGTACAAGTCAGCATTCCCCTTCTCAACTTATGCGTCCGGACAACGGTAGCCGTTTCATGCGCACGTGCTTCGTTAAGTACGCACGACCTCGCGTGCTGCGTACGTGGGTGGTTGCGGACGCCCAACTAAAACAGCCTAATATTAGACAGCGCGTGCGCAACATGAGCGCGTTGTCTCCCACTGCGTTACATTGTCCCGTTTTTTTTTCGTTTTTTTTTTCTTCCTGCTTCAAGTATTCACACAGACATGTAGTACCAACAAGCTCAGCTTACGACCATTCTATTACTACGTAATTTTCATGCAGCATTTGACTGCATTTATGCTCCATTGGCATGCGTTGTGCTCGGACTTTATATGTCACCTCAAATGCGGTATGCTCTAGCTGCTCGGGCAGCCGAGTTGCAACTCGTTGCATGAATCAGCATCTACATGCGAGTCGTTGCACCTTGGACACAGAGCAACACGTCCGTTTCTTGCGTTTATGGATTACGCCGGGCTTCACAGCCAGCGCTGACAAAAGGCCCAAGTCGCAGGCGTGCAGGGCTAACTTCAAATATGAAGGCAACCATTACCGCCAAGGCGTTTTTGTTAAAGAGCTGAATCGAACCCGCAGACTTACTGTGTACGCAGAGTGAACGCCGCCGAAGTGATGGACGAGGGCAGGTTGAGCCCTTTAGTGATTTCCCGCCAGATCTTCTTGTTGATGACCTCAACGAGGCCGCCCCGTGACACGACCAGCCGGTACAGCTCGAAAAGGTCCAGTACCTGCTTGGCCATGATCGGAATCCGGTTAACGGGCGTTCCTGCACAGAGGAACAGCGACTGAACCACACGCAGATAACACAAAGGCAGTTCAAGCTGTGATAACAATATGGTGAGCTCAGAGGAACGTATAAAGCGTTCCTGTGCATATTTGTGTGCGTGTGAGAAGAGGCTTGCACTTTACGGTCACGATAACAAACAGCAGTGCTACAGCGCTCCGGAATCCCATCAAATGTGCGCATGAAAACGCTAGAGGCGCATTTTGGAAGGAGAGGAACGGAAGTCGCAGTTAAAATATTATTGTGCGCATAGTTCTGTCTCGGCGCTCAGTTCTGTTTTATTTGCATAAGAAATAATGAAATATTCACGGTTCGGCGTTTGTATGCGAGTGTAGTAGTTCTCCCTTTCCGCCGCGCCGTTGCCTCGTCGATTCATTTGGACTACGGCAGCTAATATGAGCGCGTGCTTGAACCTCCCGTTGACGATTTAGTGGGATGAATTCTATTTCGCTGAAAGATTCACGCGCACATGCAAATACATGTTGGGCACTTAATACGCTATTTAGTACGCGTGTTCTTATAAATGTCGGAAATCAAGGCAAATGTGTAAAGAAACGTATACGGTGCCCGATCGCATCTTGTCGAAAATACAAAGCAAGATCGACTCTGCCATCGACGGCTGTGCTTTCATCCTATGCCATTTCCCTTCTATCTAACTATAGTCACATCGCTGTGGTCCTTCGCCCTGGAAACTGTCGTCCATTGGAAAATAAATGTCAAAAAGAATCATGGTCTATCGCGAAACTTACGAGTACCTTCGTTTCTACTACCCGCTACCAAAAACAGATCCAAGCGAAATCCCATCTAATAAATGTTCAAGTACGATTCAATCCACTCGCCCTGCTAGAGAAATAATCGAAATTCAAAATGCTCTATACCGCATACGTGATTACAAGTCCCTGTATTAAGCAAGACACGCAAACCTCCAAATTCTTGCAAAGGCATTGATTTTAGTTGGCTTTTTTGTTTCAATACCAGTAGCACCAGCAAGGTGCATCATCAAACCGCGACGGAATCTTCACGATGTCATGAGAGCCTTTGACTGTACTGCGTATTTCCTTGCTCCCGCAAACCTACACCCAACGTTGGCGACCTGTCCCTTTCCTAACATTCTGTAGTGCTCTCCCTGTTCCCAGTCTCCAATGTAGGTAGCTCAACAAACCGCGTGTCATGCTTAATCTTACACAGCGGTTCACCCACTTATCCTACTTTATATTTCAAGACAGCCCAGCATGGTGCGGAGTAACTGCGTACACTACCCTCAAACGCGAGCTTTGCCTCGCAGTCAGTACAAAAGTATCTAGTGACGCCGCTCGTGACAGGAGGTGACACCTTGATTGCGCTTGTCGCGCCTGCCATGTATACATGCAAGCGATGACGCGGCTAGTGGCAAGAGTTGCAACGCATAACACGCGGCGAGTACGCGTTGACGTATGCACTGAATCCTGAACAGCGCAAGCAATGAGAAGACGGATAAACACTTGTTTCGCTCTGAGCTAGCATTTTAATACTGTGCTGAGCAAACCAAAGGCGTCGTTCGGCTGGCAAACAGTGTCCCGCGTGTCATTAGTTCTTTTGAAACTGAACCACGCGCTGACTTTACCGTCTCGTACACAGCCTCGTAGAGACCATCCAGCTAATGGTTGAGCGCAGCATAGCACTGTCACTACGCATTCGGATGCCTATAGCGCTTTTGAACGCATGAACAACGGCTGCGAGTGTCTTTGCTTTCGCTGCACAGAAATGGCCCAAGGTAGTGCGGCCCAAACGGCCATCTCCTGCACCCCGGTAGCAGCGCCGAGCCGGTGCCATCACACGCTCACCGCCAAAGCGGAACGGGGTGCAGCGATGTCGGCTCGCCGTGGGAAGAACGGGAACACGTAGGCAGGAGTTGATGCCAGGCGTCCCGCGACCGCGTGAGACATTCCAGAAAAGCTACAGCGCCGCGTGCCTGAGAACTTCCGCGGTTCCCTCGCGGAACTCTGCGGACCATCGAGCTTTACGAAGAAGTGCCCGTGGTTTGAAAATTCGATAAAGCGACTATACAACGCCCTGCAACGGAAAGCGTAAACCTGTAGAATGCGCAAGAAGAAAGCGGTTCGTGCGCATAAGCGCGCACCTATCGTGATTTGACTCGAAAAGCTTCAAACGAAAGGCGAGGAATAAAAAGAAAGGACGAAATCTGTTGCTCAAGCTACCTATCCTTGAGAAAATATTAGTGGAAAAATCGTTAATGTAAATTAGAAGGAGGAGCGGATTCAACCCAGTGCCCGCTGGAATTTAGAACGCACCGTGACAACGTGGTGATAAGCGGCATAGACATGTGGCCAGCCCACGTAGCGTTATTTTTTTGATTTGAATGCAGTGGCAGAGTCACACCCACGTTTCCTCGACATCGGTACCAATGTGACTCGCCGCCCGAAGCGCATTACAGGTAACCCTTTTCAGTCGGTTTCAAACAGGTTACCTCTTTCAATCGAGAAATGGTTAAGTATATACTATACATATGCGCACCATTACGAAATACTACTACTATAAGAGCAAGCCGTCGACATACGTCACGGCCATCAGAGGCCGGTCAGGTCAGTTTCTGCAATGGCAAATCGGCGATCAAAAGCAAGAATAAACACAAATGCTATTTGTGCACTGCGGTTACAGTGCCCAAGCAGCAGAAAAAACGAAAGCGAGCATAGTGAAGACTGCATCACCAGGAAAGCCACCACCGGTTTTAGCTCCGGCTGCTTTAGGTAGAAAAGAAGCCAGAGAAAAGCTTCTTTTCTACTGGCGGAGTCAAGAAAAATCTCGATTCGGCTCAAAAGTGGGCGTCTGGCAGGCCGCAATCAAGCCGAGCGTAGCGGATGACGACGACACAGAAGCAATGCGGCTACCGTGAAAGGCGTATGAGAGAAAGGGGGGATATCGCATGTATAGCTGCAGGAGCGCCGCGCACACACGAGAAGGACCGCGTGGCCAAAGGCCCGTCACGAATAACTTAGCCACGTCTCCGCAGAAGAGAGGCCTTTTCAATCTTTCGGACAAAACGGCGATGCCCCGCGGGGTCAGGAATGGAAATATGTCCGGGACAGGGAGACGACGAACGCGAGCAACGACTAAAAAAAAAAAGAAAAGAAAAAGTGACGGTACGCGTACGGACGGCTATCGAACGAGCGGTGTCGAGCCGCGCCGCAGGGATCAAAATCCAGCATGTGTGATTTTTCCATAACTTAAGCCTGCACCAGGAGCAGAAGAACCAGAAGCGCGGCTGCGAGGATACTCTGAATCAGGAGTAAGAAAGGAAAGAGTGGGGGGAGGGGGGTTGCGGTGCCTCACGCACGGAGCTCTCCTCATCGCGACGCAAACCGCCACCTGCAAGAGAAACAGTCGCACGACGACGAAGGCGACACGCTCCCTTCGCGCCGCGAGGGGCAGGTATACGTGTAATGCAAGCAAGAGCCCGCAGCGAACGCGAGAGGCGCCGTCAGAGTTGTCTCCGCGGACGGATGCCGATGGCTCGCGTGCGGCACGGAGGCACGGCCGATCGCGGTAGCCGACACTGGAAGCGCGCGATCACGTGGCGAGGCCCGCTTGCGTGGCAAAAGGAATCGGTGGGAAGAGATGGACGAAGATCAAAGGGGGTGCAGAAGCGCTCAAGAAATGCAGGAAAGGCAGCCGGTACGAGTTGTCGGTCATCACACCGCCCAACGGAAGCCACGATGTCGCGATGGACGATGCCTGGAGCAGGGGCGAGGATGCAAGGGGAGAGAAGTGAAAGGGGGCATGCCGGCAGAGGCAGAGGACGCGTCCCGGGCGCTTGCGACAGCGCTCGTCATCATAATCAAGGAACGCACGGCCGATATTATAACGGCGGGGGGCTATCCTGAGAGAGGGATCACAGTGTCGTGGGGCCCCGTCCCGCCTTCTTTTACTGGCTTTCTTATTTTCTGCTACTTCGTTTTGAGAAGAAGGAGATGAAAGAGGAGTGAAGAACGGCAAGAAGCTGGTGGACATCAGAGGAGGGAGAATCGGTGTCCGACCATCAAAGGAATCATCATAGTGCGGTTGCAGGCTGCTATACGTCGCAACAGCAAGAAGAAGAAGAAGAAAAAAAAAAGTTAAGAAAGGAGGTCTCACTGGGAACGTGAAATGCGAGTTCGACTGAATGCATTCGGCGACCTATTGAAGGGTCCAGCAGCCAAGAAGGCACCGCCACACAGAGTTTCAAAAATCGGACAGCGATGAGGACAAAATAAGCAGCGCTCGATATAACCTGTGCCGTCGAATATGGGGGGCGGGGGATGATGCGGCCAGAAAAGCGACACGCAGCGCACCAGAGCGAACGCGCAGATGAAGGCGCCTCGAAAAGACTAGCAGCGGCCCACACAAGACGAGCCGTCCGGCAGGTATAGGTCGCCGCGGCGGTCGATCACGCGCTGCGGTACACGCAGTGGTGCCCGCGTATGAATAAAGAGAGAATAATGCCGAAGCCAAACTTCCCGCATAATGGCGTGCTTTATGACCGCCAAGATGCACGCTTATTCTTCGGTGTAAAATCCTACGCGCAAAGTGCACTGATGCTGGAGCTCTCAGATGACCGTTGCTGGGCAGGACGTTCTTCCCAGGCTCGTGCGCATTTCTTAGCGAGGCGACAGCGGGAGGCCAGTCAACAGAAAGGCGCTTTTATTCCGCCATCTTAGCAGGCAACCCAACGTGACCTGGGCAACGCTCAGCCTCCGTAATGTAGATGTGCTTTCATTTTGACTGCATCAAAGAACTCTGAATAACTGTGCGACTCTGTTCAGTTCCGTGTGTACGAATACTGGCGGAAACGGTGGGTGTTACGTTTCTTGTTCCAAGCGAAAAGAGCTGAAAAAATTTTAAGACAGTGCTGCGAAGATAACACCTTCTAGACATTTTTTCTTTCTTTTTCAGTAACGTGTATTACAAGCGGCGGCCGACGTGCCTATACATCACTGCATGATTACAACGAAGGCGCCAAATAAAACAACGGACGAAGGAAGGAGACACGAGACAACTACGTGGTTGTCTCGTGTCTCCTTCCTTCGTCCGTTATACATCACTGATAATCACGGATTAGCTAAACACTCAGCAAGATTTGCTGAATAATATTTCCGGTATTGCGGCTGGTCAGTGCTTGAGGCATATATCCACCTAAAAAAAATTATGGGGTTTTACGTACCAAAACCTCTTTCTGATTATGAGGCACGCCGCCGTGGGGCCTCCGGAAATTTGAACCACCTGGGGTTCTTTTACGTGCACCTAAATCTAAGCACATGGGTGTTTTCGCATTTCGCCCCCATCGAAATGCGGCAGTCGTGGTCGGGATTCGATCACGCGACCTCGTGCTTAGCAGCCCAACAACATAGCCACTAAGCACCCAAGGTGGGTATATACAGATATATGTATATCCACCTGGTATAAAGCTTGAGACCGCACCAGTTTCGAGCTTGTCCAACATAACGCGAAGGTGGCCAGGATAAAAAAAAAAGCAATAAACTGGATATTAAGACGCTGTTAGCGGTTTTGCTGATCAGACAGCTGCAATTTGAAGCCGTACAGTCCTGTTCCCTCCGATTGAGACTGTTCCCTTAATCTATTACTTTAAAGAGAACAGGAATACGGGATTCTGTCACTGCAGTGAAAACCATTTCCGATTGTACAAGGCGTAAGAGGCGTATGTTTTTCCTACACGAGAGCGCGTTCTTTGGTGCTAACGAAGCCCCCAACAGTTAGGTTTGCAGGCGCTGCAACAACACCAGAGACGAGCAATTAAAGCGCTCGAAATGCATTGACGCGTGCCGTTCTTTTATATATATCGGACAGACCTTTCACCTCGCCGCGAAAGACGTACGAAGACCCGCGTGTGATGGGCCCGTTTGCCGAATAAACCTATTACACGGCCTTCTCCCGCGGTAATCACGTCAACCGAGCCATTTCGCCCCTTTTATCTCGCTTTGCTGCTCTCTCTCTCTCTCTCTCTCTCTCTCTCTCTCTCTCTCTCTCTCTCTCTCTCGCCTTTTCTTTTCGTTCTGGACGACTCGTCCTCGCCGCATTTGAAATACCGCCCCCCCCCCCCCCCCCCCCACACCCACACAGTCGGCAAGCTCGGCCGCGCGCGCAAGGAGTTATACGGTCCGCACCACGCCCACCCGACGTGAAAAGTCACGTGGCCTGCACTATAAAAACGCGCGCCGTGCTCGGCCGCCCGCTAACGGCGATCGTAAAATGACGCCGTCAGGCGCCAAAGGAACAAACACGCGGCTTCCAAGCTGGCCTGTTTTTTTAATTCCCCCTGCCACGTGCATCAGCGCTCGCGCGGCCGTTCGCGCGGCGAGCTTCGAAAAACAAGGAGGTCGGGCGACACGGGAGGCAAAGCGGCTCGGGGCGCTGCGTCCTCCGGAACTTGCACGCACTGGGCCGGACGCCGTCCCCGTTGAGGGGTTACAGCCAGAGCGGAGATTGGCGGTAGCGCATCTTTTAGCGGCGGCGACAAAAAGGACACGGCAATGACGCAACGACAAGCCGACCTTGCGACCCTGGAAAACATTCCTGAACGAGGCCGCCATTGTGAGACGCACAGAACAGAACGCCTGCTCCAATGGGCCACAAGATCACTGCGTCACTTTATTTATGCCAGTGCGCGAGAACGCAGGAAAATACGTGGTGTTTCAGCGAACACTTTCAATTTTTTTTTTTATATTGCCTGTGGTAGATAGCGCAAGTCTAGTTCATGAGCTAGTTCATGCGCTCGAAGAGGCGGACAGTACTTGTAAAAAAAAAAAAAAACTGAAGTGCATAATCGAATAATTAATGAAAATTCACTAATTAAGCTTTTAAATAATAAGTATTAATTAGTTTGCAATTCCCGAACTTTGCGGAGAAATGCATTGGCGTTCCAGTTACTTTAGTGCTTGAATGCATAAATCGACGGTTTAAGAAAGTAACTGGAACACCATTGCATTTCTCTGCAAAGTTCGGGAATTAACATCTCGAAACTGGTGCCGTCCTGAGAATTCATTCCATGTGGATCCGCCTTGCGAACTCCACGGCTAGAATTTGTAAATTGCAATGTGGGTCACAAGGCAATTAGTTAAAAACTTCATTAGTGCATTTCTGTAATTAGTCGATCATGCATTCCATTTTCTTGTGCAAGTAATGCCCGCCTCTTCGAGTAGACCAGCTCATGAACTGAAATTGTGCTGTCTGCCACAGGCAGTCTTTAAAAAAATTTGAAAGTGTTTGCTGAAACTTTCGTTATATGTTACCAGTGCACTGTCAAAGGTGGCATATCACTTGGATCAAGATATTATTATTGTTGTTGTTGTTTTGTGAAGTTTGGCATCATCGATAGTGATACTACTCCTTATCGCTTAGTCAAACAGTATACACATGAAAGTTGGGCCGGCTTAAACGAGCAAACAAATATATGTATGTATATATATATATATATATATATATATATATATATATATATATATATATATATATAAGTTCACAACTGCACCCACCCAACCGGTTTATCCTGAACGACTCTCAAGCATCATTACTGAGCATTAGCTCCACGAGTATGCCCAAAAGTGATCATGCTTCACAGTATTAAGTACAGAAGATATGCACAAAAGAGTTTCAGTTCACGAAATTCACTGCAGTAGGCTACCAGCCACTGTCACATTCGGCGTAGTGCGCATATAGTGCTTATTCGCGTATTGGTCAAAATGCAGTACATCGCTGCTCATTGTACTATAGCATAGTCACCTGCCATCTACGTCTCCATTTCTCTGTATGTCCCCATTCCCTTTACCCCAGTGAGCAAAAGGCGGCCAGCAGTATTGTATAAAGAAAGGAAGAGTAGCAGGCCAGATCTCGAGACTGGCCTCTCCTCCCTTCTCTCCACTAAAATCTCCTCTTCCTCCTCCTGGAAAACGCTGTCGTGGACATGTAGCCATGGAAGGCGCATGTTGGAAGTGAGACATATATGATCCTTCCTTCAAAAAGTGATGCACGCAACAGTGTGTGTGAACCGTCCGTCAGAACAGCGAGATATGCATGGTTTCAAAACGGTGGTAAGATTTCGAATTGATCCGAAAACAAGCAGAGCAGTTTATTGAACGACAAATGTGCGGGAACATAGGCTATCAAAGAATGGACTTTGTCAACCTCAAAGCGGATATTGAGAACAAACAAATGTTTTTGGGATATCAAAAACATTTTAAAAGAAAGTTGATTTACATTGTGTTTTTTTTCTTCTTCCAATGTGGGCTAGTTAAACGAAGTTGCTATATCTAAGCCTTTGTCGTTTTCGCAGCTAGGCTACGTGCATACAGACGAACGCTAGCCTCAAGAAAAATTAATGATACCTTGTATTATTACCTGAAAAGTGCTAATTCACTAGAATTCATTTAATTACGTTACTTTGATATGTCTACTGTGTCTGTAAGGTACTTTTAAGTAAAAGAAATATGACATTAGGGCATATGCTGCAATTGTGAAACTAAAGTCAAGTGGTAAAGTCATGTCTGCTTAGCCAAAATACTAGGGCTATCACTACTTATGAAATACTCGTCCTTAAAATGTGCCACGAAATACGCTAGCATCAAAATTGAGTTTCCCAAAAAGTGTCCCATCTAGCACTTGGGCTAGGTCTCAACTTCACCCAAGCACGACGATGAATGGAGAAGCGTCATCTTTGTAGTGTAATTGGCAGTGCACTGCATAGATCATGTGGAGGTTATGAGTTCGACTTTCACCAGCGACAAAAAATTATGGGGTTTTACGTGCCAAAACCACTTTCTGAATATGAGGCACGCCACGCCGTAGTGGAGGACCCCGGAAATTTCGACCACCTGGGGTTTTTGAACGTGCACCTAAATCTAAGTATACGGTTGTTTTCGCATTTCGCCCCCATCGAAATGCGGCCGCCACGGCCGGGATTCGATCACGCGATCTCGTGCTCAGCAGCCCAACACCATAGCCACTGAGCAATCTCCGCAGCTTTTCCACCAGCGACAAGAAGCTGTATTTTCTTCCACTATCACTTCCCTATTCTTTAACAAAAATATAAAGTTTATAAAATATCGATGTATAATTATATTGCACAGTTCAAAAACAATTTTCCCTGATCTTTCCTTGGCTTCATATTGTTTACACTCATATACATATAGCATAGCAAGGGCGAGAGAGACATGCTCCACTGGCGCCAACTTCCCTGCTATTCCTCTCATTAAGCCTTCCCTCTGTCTCGCTCTCTTCGTATTCTATACACGTACTTTTTGCTATTATAGGAACCGACCAGACCGTCCGTACTTTTATCCGTGTTAAAAAAAGAAAAAGAAAGAAAGAAGGAAAGAAAGAAAATCGAAATTGGCCGAAAGAAACAAAAACGCAATCACAAACCCTAATGAGCAGAAGGCCCGAGCCCACCGTTATACTGCATAGATGCATGCACATGCCAGCCATGGCACGTATACAATATTGCGCGAGGGGCTTCCCAAGCAGTAGCGAGAGGGCAGCCGGCTACAGAGTCGTGGGCAGCCACTTGGTCGCAGCCGCAGCAGCCGCGGCCAGCAGCATGGGGACAGCGGCGCTCATCCCGCACGGAAGCCCCGCTCGCGATGAAGACCCGCAGGGCCGGGCCGTCCTTTTCAGCAGAATCCCCTCGGCGGCGGACGCCAATATCGCGACGTCTCGCCGCCCATTAGGGCCGACGGGAAGCGTAGATGCACGAAGCGGCATCGCTTTGTATACGTGTAGTACGCCGTCATACACGCGGCCACCTGCTTAGAGCGCGAGATGGCCTAATGGCGTTTCGCTATCTCTCTTTCTTTCTTTTTTTATCTGCAAGACAAAAAAAAATATGGGGCTTTACGTGCCAAAACCACTTTCTGATTATGAGGCACGCCGTAGTGGAGGACTCCGGAAATTTTGACCACCTGGGGTTCTTTAACGTGCACCTAAATCTAAGTACACGGGTGTTTTCGCATTTCGCCCCCATATCTGCAAGAGAAAGTGGTGAATGTGAATACAGCTATGTTGCAGATATTGACCTGTCAATAAATAAATAAACAAATAAATATGACACATATGCAACAATCACATACGAACACTTATGTTTTATATATGGTATTACATCACATATGAAGTAAATGCTCATATGAGTTTATTGGTTATGTGGCATGCGTTAAGTTATTAGATAGGGTGGTCACTACACGATTACGCCTAGCGATGTCTATTCTACGCCATCGGCTGCACCGATCAAGAATTAATGAACGGATGCCTGAACGTCAAATAGGATGGCGCTTTGTCCTAACTACTGGGACAGGAGAGATTGGAAAACGGGTATATCTGGCCGACTAAGCCTCTCTGAGGCCTAGACGCGTCGGATGACGCCTGCCTGCCTTGCGAAGGCCACGAAGCTGAGCAACACCTCTCGTATTTCTTAAATCGCTGCCAGTCGGTGCTGTCCAGCGTTCATGGCTTTGCACACGATGCGGCTGAAGATTCACTTGCCGGAGGGCAAATCGCAATCAGATCAGGTTAAGAACGCCAGCTATGACGTGCATCCTGCCACAGTAGGGTGGCATATCCACGGATATGCCACGGTGGCATATCCCGCGGGGTCGACAGCTGGTCACCAACTCGCCTTGAGGAAGCACGCTCTCTCTGAGACCGCAACGTTTGGTATGAGAAAAAAAAACGAGATAAGCCACTTCGCTGACCCTTATAATCCCCGGTGAAAGCGCTGGAAACAATATTCTGCCAGGAAGAGGTGGTGAGAGCAGCTAGAAGAAAGCTTACTAGCATTATTGGACAAAGTCGCCTGTCATCCGAATGCGCTTTGTTCAGAGCACGTTGGTTTGAACATGCGGATGAAGGAAATCAGTACAGCCACGTGCGAGAAGAGACGCCGAAGATGCTTTATTAAAGCAATCAAAGTTGCATCGTGCGATATCAACTCGAAGTTGTCAATACGGTTCCTACTCTAGATGTTTCATCATTACTTGCAGAACCTCTTCATGTTTGTTGTCTTGCGTCGTTTCTGTATTCCTCGCGGCGCCACAACAGTAAACCGGACGGCATCTGCAAGGATCGAAGTGTCTTGGCGACAGGCAACGGGCGGCCCCGCAGGCATCTGCCCACATAGAACACGCTGCAGCCAGGCTGCGTGCCTCCTAGCGTCGCCTTCGATGCAGACGAATGACGCACGCGAGACGGCGTGAGGCAGGGGGTGAGACAGCACGGCGACAATTGATGTCTTCCTCGCCCTAAGGATACCTCGGCACATCTCGTTAAGCAAGCGCGTACCTGCCCGCCCTCGACGGAGCGCGACTTCAGTTCTTGCAAAACGGAGGGACGAGCGCGCAAGAGCCGCCGTTATATTACGACATTCGTCGCTCGCCAGAGGACCCACGCGAAGAAGAACCCAACGAGGCACACGACAGGCAGCGCCGTGGGCTCGGAGGTGACAAATTTGGATCCTCGCTGCCCATTTGTCACCCGGGCTCAGTGGACAGGCGTGCGGGTGCCGCCTCGCTACAATGTCACCTCCCCGCACCGCTGCTCGGGCGCAAGCTGCGGAATGTGAGCGAAGATGGCGCTCGTCGAGCCTAGCTCTCCGGTGGCACATTCCTCGACTGCAGAGTTTCTTCGCAGGCCAGGAAATCGACAAGAGGGCCACAAGGAATAAGCAACTCCCGAGTGGGGGCAACAAGAGAGGCTTTTGTGGCAGGGCTCACCGTCGTTGTTTGGCTGAGAGTCTATAGAATAGAGCATGTGGTCAAAGTGGCAAAAAAGTGTGAGCGCGTTAATTGTGATATATATATATATATATATATATATATATATATATATATGCTCCTGGAGGAGGCAGGACGTGTGTCGCGTGAGCTCCTGAACGACACTGCAGTGTGGTGGTGAATGGATCCGGGATCTCTAAGAGGTGCGACGTAATGCTAACGCGTTTTGTCATTTAGCGCAAAACGCTACTGAATCTTTCCTTCTTTTTTTTTTTTTTACCGCCATCCCCACTTCATTCCTCCCGCCTGTCTCGAACGCGGTATAATGCGCGATAGAAACAATAACCAATGCTAAAATGGAACACACAGCGCCTCTCTCTCTCTCTCTCTCTCTCTCTCTATATATATATATATATATATATATATATATATATATATATATATATATATATATATATATATATATTTCCCCTCTGTTTTGCTTGCGCTGTATACCCCATTCAGAAGGAATGAATCAATAAGCTAACTTGCCCTTCCCCCTCTCCCAAGCATTCAACACTAAGAACCACCCACGGTAAGCGCTCCTAACGTGATGTCTTGACTAGTAAAAATTGGCATCCAGCGGCGCGAGTTGGGCCGCACAATCTGTATACATTAGGAGCCCCGAGTTAGGGTAGAAGTAGCCAGCCTCCTCGCGGAATCTCCTGTACGCACGAATCTTGTCTGATCGGAACGGCGCAGTCGCGCATACCTGGGAGAGTCAACGAACGAGCGATTCCTTGGGAAGATGCCTCAAATCGAACCGCTCCATCGCAGAACGTAAAATTTGCGATGCGCACATTCTTTCCCAGCCAGATCGAGGAAAGGTTGGCGGCGGTCAAAATAAAAGGAAACCCTTTGTCGACGCAGACGAGAGCATTGCGGTTGTGACGACAGCTATACATATCCACGGAGACACTGCGGAGTGAACAAGAAAAGGTCATCCTAGCAGACTTCACAAAAATCAAAACCTTAGCATAATGCCACTCGAATGGATGACTTGGAACGACTTTCATGATCCACAGTTTGTAATTTCACAAGAACCCATAATAAGCCTTTGAGAATGACAGCCGACATCGACGTCACTTCGCCCATTTTGTTTTTTTGCTGTTTCTGTGTCCTTGCTTACATTTTTTATGCATTATTCACGCTAAAATTGCGGTGTTACCAACCTGCCTTCTGTATGCGGACAAACAAGCCGGCTTCGGAATAGCCACAATCGCCAAGCAAGCCTGAATCGTCGGCACCCTGTGAAAGGTAACTACTGCAAGAGATAGCTCATGCTTTTCTAATCCGCCCATCAAGCTGAAAACCCAGACAGGGCCACCCGGCTGGCGACACGTACAACAGCGCCGTAGAGGAAGAAAGCTCAGTTCCATTTGTCTGTCATCGCGAATTGATACAAATGCAGACATCGGGCGCGAGGATCTCGGAAGAAATGTGTGGCGCATCGAGGCGAGCAGTGCCGCTGGGAGCCGCGCGCACGTACCACCAAGCGTGCGCGGCGAGGAGACGCCGGAGGACAGAACGCAGAAGCAAAACGGGGATCAACGCGAAAGCACTGACCGCGGTGCGACGGAAAAGCAAAGCTATCGAGGGGGGCGATGCGAGTGCGCCACGTCCCCGCCGCCAATTTATAGCGGTCATTAGGAAATCTGCCGTCGGACAGCGGCGGCGACAGATGAAATCATCGGACGCCGAGGGCGCTCTGCACCGACGGCTTTTCGATGGGGACAGCGCGGGCGAACGGCCTCTGCCGGCGGCGAGGGGAAAGGAAAAAAAGTTGGCGCTACCGCGGCGGACCGCAGCAGCGACACGTCTTGTGCCTCTTCTCTGCGTCGGCGCGAGAAGTTCACTGTAATCGCGGCGTGCACCACCGCCATCGAACAAATGAAAGAAGAGCGCAGCCCTTTTCCCCTGCATGCACTGTAGGTTTTGCCTCCATGAGCGGGGAATTAGCGCCCGGCTCTCTCGCTGCGACCGCGCCGCTCATCAGATACTTACGAAAGAGCAGTCGCAAGGTGGAGCGGGGGGTCTGATGAATATACGCGCGCGGCTGCGGCCGGTCCCAGATGGAGACGCATTCGCCGGATTCTTCTCCTCGCTCTCCTTTTTCCGACACAAACGCCTCGCCGCAGCGTTCGTCGATGCCGCCCGGGAGTGGGTGAGATACGAGCGTCGCGCGCGACCGATTCGCGCCGCTAATGCGTCGTCGGCGATGCGCGGTCGCGCGGCGGCACGTGGGAATCGCGGGGTTCGACGGCCGCCGGCTGCTTCCCTCTTGGCATCCTTGCGCCGCTGGTACGCGGGGGCGCTTCCAGCGTCCTCGGTGCCGTTCTCTACGACAGTGCTGTTGTATGTAGTTCGTTATAAAAGGACGAACGCGTAGAATCTCCGCCGCCGGAAACAGCGGTCACTAGCTTCGCGGGAGGGTCCGCAGTTTTTACGAACTACTAAATACGTAACTGTTGTGCCGAAAAGATATCCGACACTGCATCTTACCTCCAGCTCCATCGATAGACAATGCGAGGGAGACAAGATGGAAATTAAATTTGTTGTTGATGGCCTGTTATCCCAAAACCGTAGCTAAAATTAAAAAAAATTCAGGGGGCTTTGTCCTTAGTGCCTCCTTTTCTTTGCGCCTCTTTTTCGCCCTTGCGCTGCCGTCATAATAAATATCAACCAACTCGCCACAAGCTTTCGTTTACCTTTGACTGGCAAAAACAAGCACTACACAAAATTGCAGGTAGGCACAAATTCAATCAACCGAAACAATCTTTCATAATTGCTTCGGTAAGGAAGAAATTGTCTCTATGTACAAATAAAATCACACAATGTTGCTAATAGATATGCCATGTGAGCATGACCTTTGACAATAACGAGCAGCCTATGATTACGTTGACATACTTTAGGTCACAGCAAAGTGCACAAAATGTCACTATAGTGCCAAGAAGTTATGGTGGCAAGTTTGGATGAACAACATCCCACGAAATCACACAAAATGCATCTGCCACAAGAAAACGATAATAATGCTGAATTGGGATAGCGCAAAAATACATATCACACATTGTTCAAAACTACGCACAATAAATTAATCAGGTCACTGCCCAACATCAAGCACGACTTTCACAACCTCTTTTTATATATAGGGACAGGACCAGGATTCTGAGCATTTTTCTTTGCTGATGAGCGATGCCTATCTTAGATGCCAAGTCGACACCGAATTGTCTCTCGATGCTGGTCAAATTCAGAGCACTCTGTAAGGATGAGCTCAACAGAAGCGCCTGAGGTGCAATAGCATCGGCGACCGCCTCGGTCGCTCCTTCCGCAAACGGTACTCGCAAGTGCCGCGTCTTTGGAATGGTCCCTGCAGACGCCCTTGAACTACAAGACGACCCTTGAGGGCATATCTTGAGAAGCACCGATGCCGCAGATTTGTCAAGTACTAACAGCATTTTGTACGGCCTTCGGGTGTTGACAGCTGCAGTAAGTTGACCTTTTTGTTTACTTTTATTACCCCAGACAAGACGAGGCTGCAGACCCGAATGTGCGCCGCGGCTAACGGAGAACGCGTACACGGGCGCTGCGTAAGAACGGGGTAGCTAATGTGGGCCCAACGCAGTCATGATGAATGCGGAAATCATCATGCATGAAGCAAAACGTCGGCTATAAAGTATTTCACTTGTTTGTATACTGCGAACAAAGCGCTCAGCACACGAAGTAGCCGTGGAATTACCGCATGCGCAAAGACAACAGAGTCGCCCCCCCCCTTACCCCTCTTTTCTCAGCGTGACGCACGGAATTAAACACAACCGTGGCCTTTGTTGTTCGCGGCCTGTGCGTCGCTCACGTTCCATTGCTAACAACGTGCCATTCACATCTTGCGCAGCTCTAAGACAACGAATATTTTACTCGCCGCACTCGAGGCGCCGTCTGCTTAAAAACAAACGCAGGGAAACACTCTTCGCCATGCCTGCACGCTCGCGCGTCCGCATTCGTACGTACGCACAGAGTGCAAAGACAACAGCAGCGGGGCATTGTGGCTCCTCGAACTCTGCGATACGATCACAAGATCCGGGGCACACGCCAGGCCCATCCCACGTCATCACTTCTCCACACACATGCGCTTTGTTCTGCAACCAGTACGAACGACGGAATGGACCTGCCTAACGGTCGCCGCCTGCACTGGAGAGATGCATCGAACGCTAGATGTCTTTACCGTGTGCATGGGAGACGCCAGATTTGAGAGCGGACGATACGCCACGCGCGCGTCGTCGACGCCATACTGCGCGGAAATGGAGTGTTCGGTGGAAGAACATTGCGCCGGTCTTATGCTCCCGAGGGGCGAAGCAGGACCGCTGGGAATCACGAGCGCCCGGCCTTCGTAGCGAATACGCGCGCGCACGTTTTCGAGAATGGTCTGCGTGTGATGCCTTCCTCACGCCTCGGGCGCGCCGAGAAGCAAACAGGATCGTGCGCGCGTGTAGCGTATGAACGCACGCGCTGGTCGATCATGGACGATCGCGGATACGGCGTACAACCGCGGCACGCACTAGATGATATCGCACGTAGGTTGCGCCGCTGAAGCCATAAAACCCTGACGCCTTAGCACAGATCGGAACATATCGAACTGTGTGTATGTGGGTGTATATATATATATATATATATATATATATATATATATATATATATATATATATATATATATATATTGGTTGTTTGAAAGTACCGGCAACGTCTCGCCTTGAAACCCTCCCCTTTGTCCTTTACTCTTTCTCCTCTCTGTCATTCGCGTCGTGGAATTATACAGTATGCACGAGAAAGCGTATGAGAAGGCCATAGATGCCGTAGGAAGAGGGGCAGTAAAATGGCGAAAGGCGGCTCGTAATATTTGTCGCGAAGAAATCGCACAGGAGACATTACAGTAGACGCTCTTTATGGTGTTATAGCTCTGAAACAAGCGCGCACAGAGAAGTGAATTGGGTTTGCGCATGAAATAAAACCGGCAGTTCTTTTGCCCACTAACGATTATATTACCGTGTTTTTAATCGGACACATCACGAGGACGAAAAAGAGCACTCATAGGTGCACGTAAGGCATCCGAGACTGCCGACATGACTGCCGTTGGCGCCGCTCACAGCGGCTACCAACACCCCTAACAACCAGGCAGAAAGCTGCAGTGCTCCCCTGAATATCCACCAGGAACGCAGACAGCAGAGTGCTCGTCGAAGAGGCTCTCACGTATGCACTGCCGTTTATCTCAAGTTTACAAACGCTCAAAAACTAGGCCCGTTCTTCATATCGCCCTCCTTCCACCTCCAGTGCCTGCCTCAGCTTGGGCGCTGCATGTTCTTTCTCGCCGGAGACCGCAAGAATTCCGGGCCTTGTCGAGCAGCAAACAGAGCTCGGCGATAGTACGAGTCATTTGTCGACGTTCGCCCCATAGGCGCTCTGCGCACAGAGGCGCCATCCGAGACTGCTGACCCCAGGAACCAAGAGACAACGGCACACGCTTCTAATCCGCACTCCCCTTCGCAAACGGCACACACTTTCACGTCTCACTTTCTTCCCCTCCATGTACGCCTACGTTCACGTTCAGCTGCTCGTCAACATGCAGACGCCCCGCGGCCAGAGTCCATCCATGGCGCAGGAATGGTTTCCACGCGCCGTACTAGTCCTGCTGTAAGCGATACGGGCATGCGCGGCGACACAAACAGGAACTGTGCATGTACGGATGGCACGTCGCAGCTCGCTTAGGCTGCCCGTCAGAAGAAGCTGACAGAGTGGCAGACGGCGGTCACTTGTAGCAAGCGCCGTACAAGGTTTTCGAAGGATACAAGTGTTCTGCACGCTCGCTACATGCGTGGATACACGGAAAGGATTTCGTAGTCAGTTCTATACGTAGGTCGAGCTGACAGAAAAGCTTGAAAGCTTGCAAAAAGATTGGAAGACTTGAATTACTGAAACAGAACAGGGGCCGGGTTAGACGCCTAGTTCACGTGGTATAGAATACGGAAAGCTGTCTTCGTTACAAGAAAAGGGTTTGCAAGGTGAAACACCGGCGGACTGAACGTGGACTTGGTACTGACACCAGGATTCATAAAAAAAATATCAGTAAAGGAAATGAAGCAGATGTAAAAGCTGAAGTTAAGAACGTGTTAGTTGGACAGCAGACGAGCACCGCGGTGTACACGTTGTCACACAAAAACCAGTTTCACGCCTAGAGAATTAAATTCACTTGAATACTGCAATATTCTGCGGATAATATAGCTTGAACTTGGGGCTCACGGTGCACACATTGCAAACAAGACGCTTTCTTCTTGCAGAAAAAGTGAACTGGGATTGCCGAAAGCGTATTTCTTCCAGCCTCTCGGTCTAAGACCCTCAGTAAAACCTACCTAGACATACACGGCTGCAGCGGAAAACCTTTTATACACCCTTCGGAGATTATCTCGTCCCCCAACGATAATCGCCACCAGCTTTCCGTACACTAGCTGCACTTGCTCTGTGCTCGCTACTTTCATGTCGAGAACGCTGCGTCAAGCTGACCCGCGCATGCTGTTCGTGCGGTGAAATTACCGAGACATCAGCGTTACAGAAAGAAAATGCGTGCAAGGTAGATGATTATTGTTGGGAGACAAGATCAGACACAAATTGCGTAAATTTGTTCAAGAATGCAACGCAGCACGTGACCCAGGTGTGGCCACATTATGAGAATCATCAGATTTACCGCATGTTTCGTGCGGGTGGACGTGAACTCGCCCTACATGACCTTTGCTCACCCATTGCGCCCACATAGGCTAGCGGCAATAGGTAGTTCGCGCTGCACAAGCGGCGAGACATCGATGCCATTTTGGCTCACACTCGACCAGGAAAGACGAACATGGCTGCAGCTGGTAAGAACGGACGACGGCAGAAGGAAGAACCCACAGAACGCCCCCAGGGATGCTGTCGACAGAAAGAGTGCACACTAATAGTTGCCGCACTAAGCTCGCAGAAGAAAAAAATGAAGAAAAGGTGAAAGGGCCAGTGAATACAGCCCTGCAGCTCCAAAAGGCTCGCCACGTCCTGCACACAAGCAATGTGTAGTATGTGGGATGGGCTGTGATGACTGTGGAGACCTCGTAGCCTCTGACCTTACTTGCTCCTTTGCTCGCGGAACCCCGTTCCTCCTCCTCCTTTCGTATGCGGTCGCCGCTTATTTTTCTTTTCTTTGTCTTTGTTTTGTACCATAACACTGCACATGTGTGCTCGAGCAGCCTCTGAAGGTCTTGATTCATGAAAAAGCACGTATATAACACAGACCCTCTATTTTAATATAGAGGGCTCTGTAGTAATTGAATGATCAGTTTATTTGCGTTTATGTATTTGTATTTCGTTACCTGCAGGAGCGAGATGCGGGCGTTTACAATAGTGTAGACAAAAGAAGCCTTCGAAATGAATATAACAGGGTTTACAAGAAATGCAGCATAGCTGTACAGCATCAGCAAGTAACAATGAAGATTCGGGCAGAACTCATCTACGATGACTATCCGAGTTATCAAATAGCCGTACTCGCCATGTATGAGGCGTGCACTGCAACTGGGCTCCTTTCTTGCGCTTCTTTGTGGACACGCTGCGGCATGTAGCGGCGCCGTCGCGAAGACACCGCCACGTCCTTTGCGTGGCCTCCGAGATCGCACCGGTGGGGTGCCAGCGCGTATGGGCCGTGTGCACTGCAGCCGGGATATTCCCTCGCGCTTCCCTTTGGACAAGCTGCGCCATCTAGCGGCGCGACCAGAAAGTACGAACGCAGTCTCCAAGATGCACGGCGCGCTTCTGCGTGCGAACAGTGATAATTAATCCATCTGTCCCCGTGTGCTTACGTAGCGCAGCGCGCTGAAGCGTCGGGCTCGAAAAGTCCGTGTGGAGCGGATTCGATCCCGCCCAGCAGCGGAGAAAGTGTAATGAATGTTTTCATGCGTTAGCATTCTTAGCTTCAAGCACTTTCCGGAGGTTATCTATCTACGCATGTTTGTATCTAACATTTTTACCGTCTACCTGGGCCATTGGGAAGTCCGTAGTCGAATGGTTAGCGCATCCGGCCGACATGTGTAGACACCGCTGTTCGAGGAAACGGCGACTTGAAGCACTGGGTGTGTGCCACTCGGTCTGTGCTAGTCGATCCATGTCTCTATGTTTAATCCATCCTAGTGAGATGTGCTGTCTTTTAACACATCTGTGTTGTAAGTCAGCGCTGTGTACGACTACCCCTGCGTCTGTGTTGAAAGTGAGCGAGTGTACACTGAACACAAGCACCACGGTGATAGTGCCGCCAGCTGTGCGCGCCCCACAACACAAAAGTAAAAGTCAAGTTTCAGTAGTTCGCAAGGAGCAAGCATAGACTGGCCTTCATTTCATCACACCTGCAACGTGGGACCGCAAATGCCAGTGACCACATACTCTCGCCACATCTTCTCCCCACCGTGACCCCGCCAGGCGTAATCTCCCAGACGCACACGTGCAAATGCAGAGTGAGAGATCAATAAGTGGCCTGCTATGCATAACACCCACCAGTCTGCGCTGTTTCCTCCCTATTTTCTTCGGCGTTACTCCGGCATAGCCCACGAGGCAATAACGCCGGCGCGCACCTATATCGTGAGCCGGTAATAACGTTTTATTAAGGCCGTAAAGAAAATGCGCCCGACAAGTAGCGCTCGTTGACTGCATGCAGGAGAGAGGCACGAGACGAGGCGTCTATATCTTGCTTTGCGCGATGGAGAGAAACCGCCTCACCTGATTTCCGATTCAGCGCCGAGGGCTGTGTGCAAGCCCTTCACCACACAGTTCACAGTGGAGCCAAATAAATGCCTCTGGGAATCACGTTAGTCGGAGAGTGACCTTTATATCGAAGTCGGACAATAAAAGCAGACGCCTGCTTCTCGCAAATGAACCGGTGCCAGTCGGTAGATTGTCACACGCATGTCAGTTTCACGCGCTTACCAAAATAAAATTGTGTTCGAGGGACAAGTTTGGTTGTCCAGTTTTCCACCGACTTCGGACTTCGGCGCTATCTCGGCTGCGTGTATCCCGAGCTTGAAGTGCATGCAGGTAACGGCCTGTGAGTACAGCGAGAGAGAACGGCGCACACCCAACGTGGCTGAAAAAATCTGAACAGCCTTACGCAGCGCCTTCGGCTACACTCGGCTGGTTCGCTTCACGAACAGCGCCGCGTTCATGAAGCTATAGCTTTCTGTTATTTAACACGCAACGTTTTCCCCGAACTCTGTGTACGGCCTTATAGGTTCGTGGGCAGCTTTTCAGATCCTTATATGCACAAAGGTTCGTAAAAGGTCTTCATTACTCCCTCGACGTTCTTGCGAGACACCCGAGATGCAGCGCCGTTAACGGTGCGCTAGGAACCGGCTGTTTTGACTCTTAATAGATGGCTGCACAAAAGCACTCGGCTGTGCGTGCGGGTCGCCAAATTGCGCAACACCGATGTTCGGTTCACAATCGCACACGTACTGCACGCCAGCTACTTGTCGAATGACAAAGCGCCGTGTCTCTCGAAGCCGCACTATATCCTTCGTAATGCCCTCTAATAAGAAGCAAGGCTAACTTCTGCAGCATACATTAATGCGACTCAAGAAAAAAGAATCGATTGACGGCAGACAATGAGGCGAGCATCGGTACGAATAGCACGGAAAGAGGAGAAGAATCGCGGGAGGTATGTTACGGGCGAATCGCGCGACATGACGTCGAGACAGACGCAAGTGAAGCGGGCGCCGGATCGCGATGCCTGCCGGCCGGAGGCACGTAATCGGATTACCGTCGAGATTGACTGTCGCTGTATTCTCCCAGCGGTGCCCCGCTTCCAACAAAAGTGCTCGAGCGCATACGGACGCCGCTACTGGAGGCGCGTCCCAGGCACTCCTTCGCTATATTCCACGCCGCTCGTGGAAACGCAATTTCCATGTACCGGCTTCCAGCTTCAGATCAGAGTGCGCCGCTCGCCGTGTCTCATTCCTCTGTGCTGTTTTCGTTAGCTCGCCGGCGTACACGCGTATCGGGCGTGTAGGCACAAGGGTCCTTCAAGAGTCGTGATCAGCCGGCTTTCGCGTGCTCTCTCTTCGCAGTCGGACGCTGCTGGCGACGGTTGAGCAGAGATGGAATAATCGGAGAACGACGAGAGCAGCGCGATCGACGCCGAGGGTGACGGGGCTTCGTTTCCTATGCGGAGCCCTCGGCAGGTGGTCCTGCAGTGAGCCGCCTAAACTGCCGCTCGCCACAAGCAGATCGGAAGCGCGCGCTCGGACGCGGTTATTGCCTCATTCGCGACACAGGCTCGCTTTTTGTTTATTTTTCGTTGCTCTTGAAGGTGAACCATGTGTGCACGGAGAAGCGCGTGCACTGGCACGCATCTTTGAAGTGACGAAGCAGAGAGAGAGAGAGAGAGAGAGAAAGAGAGCTGCACGTCACACACAATTGCTCTTCGACAAATTCCGCAAGGACGAGAAAAAAAAAACAGAGGGAAAGAAAGTTAGTGTAACCAGTGCAAACAGGATGGCACTAGTATGCTGGGGAAGGAGATTAAGGAAATGAAAGGTGATGGAAAGAGGGATACGCAGCACGTCACATACGCGACATATGTTTTTACTTGGCATTTGGAAGCCGAAGCAGCTGGCTCCTTGTGGAGCTAAGCTCTCCATCCTTTACATTTCCATTTTCTCCTGCTTCGGCTCCTGCATTCTTTCCATTCTTGTATTTTTTCTCGGGTGTTCCTAAATATAAGATGTGTAGTCCGTCGTCCCTAGCCCTTGTAGTACAGGCGACGCGAAAGGTACAACTGAGGCCAGTGACGGCAACAATGCTTTGAAAACTAAGTTCGAGAGAGAATGCAGAGTCGACCGAGTCGGCTTATACTGCTAGATCACACATTCAAGCCCATGTTTTAATTCGTTTGGTGGAAGGAGGTTGATTAGTGGTGCGGAGAAAAGGAAGGTTAAATTACGCCCCGCCCCCCAAACCTCTTTTTTTTTTCTTTAATTTCTGGTTAAACATAGCCCGGGCGCTGGTACCTGAGCGTGACGTCGCGGAATCCCATGGGCACTTTCTCGTACACTGGCCGCTTTAATCCAACAAATGTTTTGGAAAATTGCTATGCTATGACTTTGATTTCTTTAGAAACAATTTATTATTATTTTTTTTTACGGAAAGCAATAAACGAGACTCGAGCAGATGCTATCGAAATCCATGGCATCACTATGAGTTGGTGTGGAAACTAAAGCCGACGTCGCCACCCCTTTCGCTTTCGCGCTTTTTTTTCTGACATGGGAAGCCTGACATAACGGTAAGATGAAGGTCATAAGCCACGTGTCCTCGACGTCTGAGCACCAACCGCAAGTGTTCCTTTCGTACGCGCTTCGAACACGGGCGAGGGAACGCAGATAAATGTGTTTACATGCCGTTCTATCGTGATACTATGTAAACGCTAACTCACCCAAAAATGCACCCCGGCCCTTCCTGGCAGGAGCTGAAATCAGTCACTGACAGTCGCCGCTTTACATTAACACACACACAGACCTTTTCTTTTCTAATTTTTTTTCTTTGCCTGTTCCTCACAGGCTCCTATTAGTAGTATTATGTGAGCAGGGGCAAGAACAACGGAGCTGTGTGCATTCTGTCCGGCCAGCACGGACAGTTCGCTCGACGCGTAAGCAATAATTAATTGCCAAGCACTGAAAAGCAAGCGCGCAAGGCAGCGTCACACTCGCCTCGCTGAATGGCACGAGGAGCATGTTCACTCAGAACCGGGTGGCTAAATGAAACCAGTTGCCACTGAGCCACAAGCGGGCCGGGTCCGGTCAACCCGGCCCTGTCGTAATGTATCTCGCGCGGAGGTGCCTCGGGTCTGCTGTGTTTTTTTAATCTCAATCGCACGTAAGGCGCCCGCCATGCATCAGCCGATCAGGCTCGCGCGCGAGCACGCACCCGCCGCGAGGGGCCACACCCATGCACCGGGCTTCCAGCAGCGAGTCTCGCAGGCCGCTCTTCTTCTTCGGGGCAAAAGGGACGAGGAAACGAGCGGGGCAGAGGCAGGCAGCGCGGCGCCGTCGGAACCGACGACGACGACGACGAGCCGGGCATTCGGCGTCGCGCCGCGTGCACGCAGACACGAACGCACACGTGTGGACGCAATTCGGATGCGGGGAATCATTTACGAGGAATCTCGGCGGCCCTGCCCGGAGGAGGCGAAGAAAGATCGAGCCCCCTCTTCGAGTCGTACGCAGACGGCCCCCGGCACGTCCGCGCTACATCCATTTCGAATCCAGTTTCTGTATTCAATTACGGCCAATGCCAGCGAAATTAATCGCTGGGGCCCACGTCTCCTATTTATCACACGGGAGAGTCCGCCACCAGCGCCGAAAAACTACCATCCGCGAATCCAGCGCCGAGGCGCGCGCGTCTGTTTGTCCCGCGCAGCATCGCCGAAAAGGAAACTGCGAGGGGGGGCCCCGCCAAGCAAAAGACAAAAGCCGATCCGACGACGGAAAAATGAGCGCGTGGGTAAAAGTCGTGCATTAATCAGAGGCCGCAGCCGAGAGACGCTACGGAAATAACTTTTCACCCACAATGCCCCCGCGCGATGGGGCTCTCACAGGCGGCGTGGCCCGAGCGCCTTCACTGCTTCCTTTTTCTCTTTAATTGCGATGCATTAAGGTCCCGGCAAGCACTCGGGGAGGGGAGCTGGCCGCACGAATGCAGCAGCATCTCGTGCCCAAAGGCAGGCTGCTGTCCACACACGGGGAGAGAGGAGGGCAAGCGGGGAGGCCAAGCAGAAACGTAAACTTCATTAAGCCGTAATTAATTGGCCCGGCGAGGACGGTCATTGGCGAGTAGGGAGGACTTTCACAATGTGTACACACGGCGGTCCGCAACCTTGTCGACGGGCGGTCCGAGGCGCCGTATAATGAGAAATATGAGCGAGGACTGCTCCATTGTGCCTCTGGCCGATGCTCTTGCATGGCCTTAGGTCGGGCAGGGCTGGGCGGACGGCAGCGCCGACGCATGGGACGGACGATCGCGTGACTCGTCTGCGCTCATTCGCCAAAAGACTTGCACAACACGCAAACTGACGCACGAGAAGGAGCGCTCGTTAAGTGTTAACACCCCCCCCCCCCCCTCGCGCCACCGCTCCTTTTGCCAAGTTGATCCACTTATTGACCATGGGAGCTTGCGATCAGTGTTGTCTGTTACGCGATTGCATGTGATAAGCTGCCCGCAAGATGGAGGCTGGCTATGCGAACATACCCGCACACTCCGAAGAGAGCGCAACGAATCATTCTTGCTTGTTATAAGTCGTCGCTTCTGACGATGGGTTAACGAAGCTGCGCGCTCTCGTATTCGTTTCTGCTCCATTTACAACGCCACTATAGCGGCACATTTCGCCATTTTAATAATTTAGCAATAAAGGCCGAGATTAATAACATCAAGCATAGGAAAATGTGGCAAATTTCGACTCTTTCCCGCGTACTCGGAAGGTAATATACGTAAGGGATAAATACGAAGCTTCAGCCTCATTCAATTTCCCGCTGCCTCAGTAATGCAGAGAAAAGTACATAGAAAAAATGCGGGGAAGCCTCCGCAAGTTGCAGTGGCTATATACCTATCATACTTCGCTAAAAGCCACTGCCTACCTTCTCAATCACTTGGCTTCTATCGTGCACTACGGAACTGCAGTGGCAAACACACCGCTCGAGTGGGGCCTCGAGGGGGAGGGGTACTGCGAGGTAGGGATACGAATCGGAATGGATCTCTGCCATGTGCGGTAGGCACAGCTGTTCAATGCTTAATAAGAAGGTCGGGGAAAGCAGTAAGGCCAACTGCAGCACTGAGATATCAAGATCTCGTATGCGTCACGCACCTGTACACTAACAAATTGAACAGACGATACTACACCAACATCTATTTGTCTCAAAAGATGAATGAATGCCAGTTCAAACATCAGAGAGATCGTTTCAGAATGTAATTACGAACTAATTATAACCTCCTCAAGTGGAACGACCATTTCTTCCTCACGACTCTGTAATGGCCTAACCACGAAGCGCAGGCTGGACACGGCACGCATGCCTCCGCTCGACTTCAACTGAGCGCTCTTTGCTGGAGATTTCGTATAAGATGTGGTTGGCCAAGTGAAACTTCTCAGCGCCTCTCCGTCTAAAAAACTCACGGTAGTTATTTAAGTGCAAGATTTTATGGTAGAAATGGAAGCGTAAGCAATATCGCTGTAAAAAAGAAAAAGAAGCAACCAATTCTAAAAATGAGACAAGAACAAGATAATGCACGAGACAGAACAAGGATAGCCATAAGCTGCCATTCTTGTCCCATTTTTGATGCTGTTAGTTTCCAAAACGTAACGACTAGCTCACCTAGGCAATGTGTCATTTCGTTGATTTATTTCAACAGATGCGACAAACAAGGGCATTTAGAGTGACAGGAGGGTCGCGGAAGGCCGATATATTCACCTGATATGATAACAGGTGTAGTGGTCTATATTTCTACCCTGAGTTCGAAAACTACGCGGCTGTCTATACTATGATGTCTATACTACATCTTCCTCTACCGCAGATAATCGTCGTCGTCGTTAGGCAGCTCATGCTTCTCGAGTAAAAAAGCTACCGTTTAACCACTGCCGCACGATTGGTGGAGGTGAGAGCGGCTCTTAATGTGCATGTAGGACGATGGGACACGATAGGCATATACGAAGACGAACATGTGATGGTCTTAAGAAGCGAAATCCCATACCTCCGAGGACGACGTCAAGACAGGAGATCGTGTTCTGTGTACTTGCAGAAGGTGAAGCACGTGACCCTGAAGAATTAGCTTCCCGAACGAGTGGCAGTGATGAAGACCTTGAAAGATGAGAGACGGACGTGGTAAAGTATAAAGCTGAAATGTTAACCAAGCTGAGTCCGTTTAACCACCCCCCACTGCACTGGGGAAGCGAAGAAAAATGGGGACAAAAATATGGGAAAGAAGATGAAAAGTTAACCCGGACACACGCTCAAGCGTTCATCGTTCACTCACACGCATGTGCTGTTGGATCTCAAGAAACACAGCAGCGCTATTGTGGCTTTGCACATCGCAGACGAATGGGGCCGTGGATGCACATGAAATACACCGAGCGAGCGAACGACGCCAGCAAGTGCAAATGTGGGCAGGTTATCAACGGTTCCAGTACGAAAAAATTTGGTCTGTTAGGCTATCGAGATACACGCAGCATCTAAGCATTGTCGTATGTTCATCTGCGTCTCGTACTTCAAAGTGCTCTTAACACAGACGTGTGCCGCAACGTATTTTATTAGTAAAACATCGGGTGCGAAGGGAGGACAGCCAGCGTCGCCGCAGGAGATGCTACTATCAGGCTAGATGGTACGTAACATGGAAGAAACCCATTCAAGCAATATGCGTACAGACCTTCGCCCCACTCCTGTCGCGGACAAGTGTTTCCCGTCGTAGCGCCGTACCTGACAGTCTTCGTCGCAATTAAGCATCTTCTTTTCGGCCGGCCGAAGCTAACAAACAACATTAATTTCAGGCACAAAGGAACAAGTAGGAGCCATCTTACACACTTTCAGTACAATTACCCAGCCTGTAGCGGATAGAAGTTAGCACACTACTTTTCGGTCGTGCCTTGAGCTATGTAAAGGAGGCGATTAACAGAACCGCTGCTTGAGGTGAGAATCTTGGCGCCGTCTTTTCACCGCCACAGCGTCTTTCTCCGACATGTAGGTTACTAACGGCGCGTCGCACGGCGCCGCCATCACGCAACCCGAACGATTGGAGCAGGCAAACGCCGCCGAACGGAAGGCAAAAGAAAGGGCGAGCGCTGCTTAGCGCAGCAGTCACGCAACCACCTGCAGCACGCAAATCAGGGAGTGCGGGAGTTAAGTAAGAGGGTCAGCACACAAAGAAAGGAAACCCTAACAGCAGCAACTATGGAAACAAATCAATCGGCAGGCCCACCCCGATCCCTATCGAGCTCGCGATGGCGCCTCCCTTCAGATCGAAGCAGGCAACGACACCGGCGGCAGAAGCAGACGCCTCGTCCCGGCGAGGACAAGGAGCGCCAGATGAAGAAGACAGCCAAAGAAAACAACACCGCAAGCAAGAAGGAGAGGCGATATAAAACGGCTCTCCAGCCAAGGGGGCGGGACTTGGGTAAAGGCCGGCCCTCGTAACCCCCCCCCCCCCCGTTTTTTTTTTCTTTTCATTTCGTATTTTTTGTTCTGTTTTACGCCGTCCTCTTTTCTATTTTCTTTTCTTCTCACTGTGCGACGAGCGTTCCCGCTGAGAGAAGAAAGAAGAAAACGAGCACACCCCATAGGAGCGCAGCGAAGCGGTCTTTCGCTCGCGCACGCCAGAGAAACGCGACGCGCTGCGGTCGGCAATTGCTGCTGCTGCTGATTCGCTTTTCGTGGCTAGGTTAATTGCAAAACGGGTTAAACATGGTACAACCGCACAAACACCCTTACGAGAAGTAACGCACATCGACTGGCAGTGTATGTGTCCCATATGGTTCGCGGCTTTGCGAAAGAAACATCGTGCGACTCAGTGCGAGCTTAGAGAAACTCGCATTGCTAGCGCTGCCCTTGCCGATATAGTATTTCAATAGACACTAACTGAGCGCAGTAACTACGTTCGCATTCTTTACGATAAATTCACAGCTTAACACTTGTTCCTTCAAGCCAGCTATTGTAGCCTAAAACAGCCAAGTTTAGTTTTTTGTAGCTTAAGCGCTTATGTAGTGGGTATGTCGCCCATACTACTGCTTCTATTTCCTTGTCCGCGACCGGAAAGTTTTAACAAACGCAGACAACCACACACGATGTATTCCCTACAGCGCTTCTTCAAACACGCACAAACTGTTTACAGCGAACTCATAAGAAGTCACATTGGCGCGATTGTAGCTTTCCGTATATAGCAAACTTAATTAAAGCCTGCTATTTCTTCCAAACAAACGTTTGCAGGAAACTATAAAGGTGGCATCACCCCACTGCAGTGATGTCGTGCGGGGAAGCGCTTGCAGTTTCGATGAAGGAGTCTTGTTCGAAAGGGGCAAGCGAATGACGGAAAATAAAGCGTATGCTAAAGGTTTCCATCATGTGCTGGAGAAAAAACAACCATGAGCTTACAGAAAAAGAAAAGCAGGTTACACAGTAAGTTTCGGCCATAACATGTTGAGTATAGTTGCTGTAGAGTGTGAGCCTCTTCTCGTGTTTTTAACTTGAGAGAAACATACGAACGAGAAATTGTCGCAAGAGTCGTGCTTACAACGGTATTCAACGTCCTGTTAAACGTGGCACGTTCTTCACGTAAGTTCGCAGCAAGCAATAATGCCGCAGAATTCAACGTCCACTGTAAGTAAATTCAATTTGTGAGGTGAAGTTGCCTGGCAGTACTATAAAACGCGGCTGACGTCACCGAGCAGCGCATTGTCATTTCGAAATCGGTTAGCGTATCTAAAAGCTTAGCGTAACCTAAGAGTCCAAGGTATATTTACATAAACACCATGTCATCATCGTAGCTGCACTGCTAGAGAGATCCCAATGCAAAGCATTGGAAAGAATTTACCCCCTCTATTAGGAAAAGTTCGTTTACTTTGTCCTACCAGCCAAGAGTACGGTAAAAAAAAATGTTCAGCGCAAAAAATGACAAACACCGCCCGAAGTGTCAAACCGGAGAAAACGACGCTTCGTTGGAAATGTCATCCCACTGCACTGCTTGTTCACGGTGAATCGGCACAGGTCTGTGTTGCCGTCAAATCATGTGTTCTTGTGCTTCGCTGTGCCCTCGTCCAAACACCGGTTGAAAAGAGTCACCTAACTTGCTGGATCCAATCCCAAGCCAATTTGTTTACTGCTATTGTCTCATTGCCTGTAGTCGGATACAGCTTAAGTCTGCGAAGCCACGCCCTCATAACCGCGAGCCACTGTTCCTCTGCGAGGCTGCAAATAGTTCGTACTTCAAACGTTCTCTGTTACCTAAATAACGCGGTAACCACAAAAATAAAATTAAATGTGCGTAATTTCATACGTTTTCAGCCGTCTACTTTAGGTAAACGGTGAAAGCCTAATTAATTACTGAACTGAAATAAAACGCTTGCTTCGCTGCAACTATTTACGGTCAAGTTTAACTTCAGTTGGCAGTGAAGTTTAATGAATAAAACGGTGTCAGCTGTGAAAGGAACTGTACCGCGGACTTTTGAGTAGTGAAATGCTCAAACTCCATACACTTTGTCCATGTCTATTGCACACCTCATCGCTTCAGCCCATGAAAAGACTTTTCATGAACAGCAGATGCTCCGGAGGTACCAAGTACGACGCCATTTTGAAATGATCACATGGCGATTTTGTTTCCTTCTGTGACTGGCTGGGGGAGCAACAATCCCGCGCGGTCCATCTATGTGCCTTGGTTGCGAACTGCTGTTTTTTTTTTTTTAAGTTGTGTACTACTATAGACAAAACAGAAAAGATGACGTTCCTCATTTAGATCTTTTACAATCATTACGATAATGGCAAAAAAGCATTTTGGTATAGTCATAACGCTTAAGTTAGGGTTGTACCAGTACATAGTGCCGAAGTTGTAATTCAGCGATGTCTTCAGTTACATTTGGGAACTGCGCCATGGACTAAAAGGGCTTTACCGTCGACTAACCATCGACTGGTATTCCTGCAGTTAGTATACAGGTACCGTACCACCGATCTATATACAGTGTGATCGTTTTAAAGCTTCACGGATTTTTTTTTTTAATCGACTGTTGCAGATGACATAATTGTAGTCTCTGAGGTAGATTATTTGTAGAGGCGTACATTACCTTCACGAGAAATCAAAACAAACATTCAAATAATTAACAAGAATTACCCAATTATCTTCTTTATTAATCACATTACGGCACATATTGCAGTTTACGAAGTGTAGCCGATGAGGTTATAAGGCGTGTCCACTTGGAATGAAGTTCCGGAATGACACCAGTTTCGAGAGTTGCGCCATCAAACTCGCCGTAAAAATACACCTTTGTTCCACTTATATTTTTAAGCAATCGCTCTTTGACGCATTGGGACCCACGGTGTAAGAACAACATAAAGAGAGTTGCTGACACTCTCCCCCGAACGCTGGCGAAAAGGCTGCTCGCTCGCGGCCAGATTATGCTCGGCTCGGTTAAAGCTCGGTTATGGTGGCTATAGCTCGGTCGGCGCCGTCGTAGAGGGCGCTGCGAAATACGGTCCCAGTCTCGGTGGCAAGACGCGTGCTGCGTCTTTGTGCTTGCATGTTCGTTTTGAAGGCACGCTTTTTGTTCGCGCGCGTTTCATGTGCTGGAGACCGTGGGACTGCCATCGAACAACCGCAGCGCGAGATGCTGCGCATATTAACAACGAACGCAACAAAGAGCCGAATTCCCTGTGAACTTGACTGGCGTTAACTAGTGTGAATCCAGTTCGCTGCAGCGGCGGCGGCGGGAAATAAAAAAAAAGTGGCCCGAGCGCCAGCCTCTTCCCAGTGCACGGTTGCTTGGAACCCACGTGATGGCCTTCTGCCAATGGAGGGGCGAGCGGCGTTGATAAAACAGACGCGCAACTCTGCTACCTTGGATAGCACATACAGTAATTCTACGTCGGTACAGCTCGGTCGGCGCCATCGTAGAGGGCGCTGCGAGATGCGGTTTCAGTCTCGGCTTTGGCGAACATACTATGGACGCTCTCGCGCGCACAGTGTCAACACCTGAATATATTTACCCTACAAGTAATGCAACGCTCATGTATTTCATCCCACATTTTGGGGAATAATATCTCGAAAGTGGGCTCATCCTGGAAATTCATTTCCAGTGGATACGTCTTGCAAGCTCACCAACTACACTTTGTAAGCTGCAATACGTGCCGCAAAGTAATCAATTAGGAAGTCAATTACTGGCCTTTTTTTAATTAGCGGAATATATTATTCGATTTCTCGTGCTAATAATGTCTGCCTCTGAATAATCCAGATCAACAACGATAATTATGCGATCTACTAAACGCGGTTTTTACAAATTCCGCAAGAAAGAAATAATCACCCCCTACAGCTCTGCCACCGATATCGCCAGCCCGACAAAGAACAAAACGAGCAGAAATACCCAGTCGGGTGAGGAGGATGGGGGAAGCGGGAGCAGGAGGGCGACCGGAACACGTGCGAGGCAGAGAAAGTGGAACCGCATGACATCGGATATATATATATATATATATATATATATATATATATATATATATATATATATATATATATATATATTATAAATTAATTTTTCGGGGAATTTAGAACCGCTTTTCAGCCAAACACGCGCTAGCTCGAGGCGAATTGGCACGTTCCGACAGGGCTCAGCTGACAGAAAAACCGACTGCATTATGATGAAAGACTGCAGAAGATGCGCCGTCTGCTGCTGTCTACTTGCTCACTTTAAACTACCCCAAACTATTCCTTAAATAAGTTTCCCCAGCATCCAAGAGACACTTTTCTCCACCAATGGGCTACTTCGTTATTCCGACCAATCAGGCAAGCCGACATCATCCAATAAGCGGCAGAGTTCAAGGGGTCAAGAAATGGTCGCGTCAACACTCCGTACACAAAAGCACTCTGACCATAACTAATTGGCCTTTGACAGCCGAGCGTGAGAAGACGACGCGACATGTGCAGGTGTGACGTCAGGTGCGGCGGGGGCGGCGGCCGCGCGGCAGCACTGTCCGCGGCGCCGTCGAGGTACAAAGGTTTGCCCCGCGTCAAGGACCCCACAAAATTCCCCGAAAGACAGCAAAGAAGGCCGCGTTACATTGTCTTCGCGACAATATGTCAAGGTACGTTTCTTCCTGTCATTCAATATTATTGTATATTGGACCGCCGAACAAACCAGACTTTTCCTTTAGTGATTGACACTAGCAATTCCCCAAGGCACGAGTAAAGGCTCTGTTATACTCCGACGTTCTCGGCGCGCGGGCGAGCGGCGGTTGCGGTCGGATACGTCACGTCGGCGACGCCGCGCCAGGCGCAAGTCCGGCGCTCTACACTGCAACCACTTCCGACGCGGCGCAGCGGCCGCAGCTGGAAAAGCGCATGCGCAGTTCCGGACTGTTGCACGGCGTTGGCACGGATGCAGACACATTCCGCAAGACGAAATTAAGCAGGAGACACACGGTACGATTCGGCGTCCGATCCGACGTGCGGCATACTACGATTCGGGGCAAACGGTGCGTGCATCCGAAAGATTAGCTCCGCCCAGGTACAGCCCCCCAGCTTCACTTCATATCCACACCGAAAAACACAATACAAACAACTCTGCACAACACTGCTTCGCTTTACGCGAATACTGTCAATAAAATTATGCCCCTGCGAGTGACGGAACACTTCACGACGGCGCGTTGTCTTCTGACGGCTCCGCCAACAACCAGTGATAGGGCCGGTAGGCCTAGCTAGGCGGACGCTGCGGCCGACGGCGCTGGCGATCCAACGCGAGCTCGTCATAGAGCGCTTATTTTTGCCAAAGCAATTAACACTTTACATTTAGGTCGCCCGTAATTAAATACAATGGTTTACTCGACGCAGTCGTGGCGAAGGGCAAACGTGCAAGCGAAGCGAGCAGCCTCGCTCAGACGGTAGGTGCGTGCTGTCTGCCCGTGAAATGCCCACACGTCACGACTCCCGATCTCGCCAGTAGCTTGGTGCTAGTGTATTAGGCGCTGCTTTGCATAACAGGCACACGTTCGAGATAATTTTACTGAACTGGTACCTATTTCGTGTCGGAAACAAACTGCAGCAGGCAAGGAAAAAAAAAAAAAAGACTGCGAGAAACCGACCAGCCAGTGCCGCCTCCGTGAGGGAACGTCAGAGAACGTCACATGCCAGCCACGCTGTCATTGGCTGCGGCCGAGTAGTGAGTCTCTACCTCGACGAGAGAGGGCGCTAGGCGCTAACTTGCTCGGCGCGGTCGGCGCGAAAAGCAGTCGGTTGCATTCGGCGCCGGACGACGTCCGAGCGCGCCGAATGCCGCCGGTCACGTCGGCGCCAGATGCCGCCGGACTGTAGAGGGTCGTGTTTTCGCCAACGTAACGTCGCCATGACGAGCGCGCGCGCGCGCGCGCGTTACGTCGGAGTGTATTGGCGCCTTAAGGGACACAAGCGGCGGATCTCGCTATTTCTGAAGCGCCTTATTCTCGGGCAGCGACAAAGCTCGCGAGTAAAAACGCCAGTCGCCTCCTAACCCAAAGACCCAAGTGTCGGCCATTTGGTCGGATGTGGCGAGGAGCCGCGCTTCGTTTCCCTTCATCCCCGTCCGCTGCGGCTCCTTCGTTTTCTCGTTAAATTTCCCCTCTCCAACCGCCCCATTTTGTTTACTCTCCGCTCTCACTACAAAGTTTTTCTTCTGCATTAATTTATCTTCTTTGAGAGCAACAAACTAAAACCACAGCGAAATATTCGCTCCAAAATCACTCATATCAGACGAATGGAAAGAGGGAAGGCTAAGGCCGGCTATCGGCACACGAGAGTATAGGAGAATGCTCTCTCCGTTTCCTAGGAGACAGTCGTGCATTTAACCGAGAGCGTTCGAAAACAAGATGCGGATAAGATTCGGAGGCGAAGCGAACAACGTAAAAGGAAAGAGCATCACCGATCAAAACCGCTGCCTGTTCCTCGCTGGGACTGTAGCCACCTCTATACCCACCGCCCAGGCGAGCAGATCAGCCCTCCGGAGAGAAAAACAAGAAAGTGAAAAGGAAACGGCATTTCAAGGTCAACCGAATCTCTTCCCTCAAGGAGGAGGGGAGAGGCGCAGGAGCGAAGGGAGGAGCCCGCATTCTGTTTGCGGGTGCTCTTACCAGAAACAAAAAGTCGACCGCAAAGGAGAAGGAAGAGAGGAACGCCAAACCCGCTCGACGGGAAGTCGAGAGCCGGGTCTTTCGGGAAGGGAAAAGGTTCGGAAGCCCAACAAAAATGAGCCCATGGGCGATGCCTCGCAGCGGGAGGGCGCCGGCTTCGCTCGCATGCACTGCTGTTTCTCCGCTCGGCGGCAATGCCATTTCGCACACTCTGAAAAGGGAGGACCACAGAGAGGAAAATAGGAGGAAAAAAAAAACAGGAAACTTGCTGATATTCCGGTGCCGGTTCCTTTTCCCCACTCTCCCCGTGCCTCTTTCCGCGTGTGTGTCACGGGGCCAAGGATCTCTTTTTGAGTGTTTGTTTAAATTCGGCCGCCGAGCACGCATGCCCGACGGCACTCGGCTTTTCGGCGCTCGCGGGAAGGGGTCTTTGGAGGCACCCCCGGACCTTCCTCCTTTCTGTGCGTCGCAGAGAGAGGTTGTTTGAGCAGCCCCTCGAAATCGGCCGCTTCTTGGAAATGTCTGGCCTATCTCGGATTGCAGGAAACGAAGCAGACAGCAGCGACGTGGTGGCGGCGGACGGGTGGTCGGCGGCAGCGGGAGGAGGAGAAGGCACATATCGGGAAAGGGTATGAAGAACTGAGAAATGCGGCCGGACAAGGAAAAACAAGAGAGGCTATAACGGGAGAGAAAAGGGAGGGGAAACAGACGCCGATAAAGCGTCCTATCCGACCGACTCCAAGGGAAAAAAAAGAAGAGAAAAGGCCGCGGAGTTTTCGAGAAGGAGGTCCGACAGGATCTGCGCTTCCCACATCTGCACTCCCCTGCCTCCCCCCTCGCTTTCCACCACATTCGGTGACCCTCCCCCATCCCATCTTGCCGCCTGCCAAGAGACGGCGGGCATATTTATACACGCGGCCGCCGTTCGTAGGGAGAAGTACAGGCTTATTGATGGCGCCACAGCAGTTGTGGATTGGCTCCAGTGAACGCAGCCGGTGCATCGCGCTTGTCAGTAGAAGAGGGAGAAGGGGATGGGGTCTTCGAGAAGGACTGATTTGCTCGGCTCTTGCGAGATGCGTTTCCAGCATGGAAGTTTTGTGAAGAGGGAAAGGAGGAATGAAATGTGCAGATGGGGTGGCGGCTCGCCGAGGGAAAGAAGGCGAGAAAGGTGCCGGCTGATTCCGCTGGCGGTCATCTCAAGGTCGAACGCAGCATGTGAGTGCGACAGAAAATAACAATCTGGCGCTCTCGGCTTTCCTCCTCTCAGGTGTTTACCACGCCGACAGCCGCTGGGCGCCTTGTGTTTTCTTCGCTGTATACGACGACGGTCGCCATCAGGGGAAAAAGGGCGACGGGAATTTGGCCCGTCGCTCGTTAAACCCCCGCGGCTCCCCATCGCGAAAGGCAAGATGAGAAATATTTTCTATATGCGAGGCCGTCAAACAATATTTTCCGAAGCAAATAACCACGGCGTGGTTGCGTATCAACACCGGTTTTGTTTATTTCAAGTGCTGCATGTATTTCCTCGTCACCTCTTGTCAACCAATATATACGTCACCTCTTGTTAACCAACCAATATACGCCGACTACGAATATTGACTCTTCATAAGAAACACATTTCAGCATCGTCTATTGCCAGAGGGAGGTGCGTTGTGACTTAGTACCAATACTCCCTGACATCGCATCAAACACTCTGAAGAGTGTGCTCGCAATGTTTTCACGCAAAGCGTAACGGGGTGAGGGTTTACATGCACAATTTCGTAGAACTGTTGCCAGATGTTGTTGCATAGCAATCTGTTTCGGTTCGTGTCAGAAACTTTCAGACTAAAAGTAGTTTCAAAGAACGAATGACACTGCAGTTCTCGAACATAGGCAATGTCCTCTCAGTGTTTCTCATTAATTCCCACTAGCCAACTTCACCCTTAAGTGCGGCTTTCAGCTACCCTTTCAGAATGAGCATAAAGGTCATAGCTTTAGTATTTCCACATTGATTAAGATGCTTCTATAAACATTTTCGTCGGGCGAGGAGGAAACGGCGCAAGGCGAGTCTTTCCTCTCATGGCTTGTGCGAGCTGGCGCGGCGCTGCTCGTATGTGTCGCCATCACGTGCTGCGCAACGGTGTGATGTTTTAGCACGTTCTTCGTGAAATTTGGGTGATGTCAGGTCATACCAAGATCGGCGGAGTACCATTGTGTAGCTTTTCGGCGTAGCAGTAACTACAATATGCGGAAACTTTCTCGTGTGCGCGAGCAAGCGATGTGCATCATCAGCCGCGGCTTTGTATGCGTTGTGAACTATTTTGGCTTCATTGGTTTTTAACTCGTCGAAGAGAACCGGCGTCCCGCGTGAACGGGAAAATATTACTATGTGATCGCTTGGCGTTGGAACTAAAACATACGATAGCCGATGTACGTACCCCAAGCCCAATGCAACTCCGAAACATATTAGCGCCAATTGCTATAGAACATTTGCATCAGCCACCGACATCCATCTCACGCATTTTAAGCCTAGTAGAATTGAAATCACTACGCTATGCCTACGTTAGCAGCCTGCATGAGGCCGATGGCGTTGGTCAACACAGCGATCACTGTGGTTGGCAAACCAGCATGACACATATAAGCTTTGTGCTTACGCATTGCTTTTCTGCCCTGTAAAACAGTACTATGCAAAGGGGTTCGCATAAAAAGAATCCGACGAGGTGAGGACACAATTTCTGTAAGTCGAGTCTTCGTAGACGAAGGTAAGAACAAGATAGAAAATAAACAGTCGGTTTTCATTTTTTTTTTCGAAAGAAAAGAAAATAGAACACGGGCTAACGCCGCAATAAGACCTCGCATGGGGATGCCGCATGCTTAGACAATGCGCTATATAGAACAAACATATCCGTAACTCAACATCTACCATTGCTTCCGACGCTCGCACAGTCCGCAACTGGTCGCTCCAACACTCGACAAGTGCGATTCACACTGTACGATATGCTATTATTAATTAACAAGCAATACTATTCGTGGGCGGGAACCTCGTCGAACAAACGAGGTAGTCGCGCAATGTATCTACATATAATTTCAACGCGTGTCAAAGTAAACAGCACAACTTATTTCATTGCAAAACGGTATACTGATGATATTTCGATCGTTGTATGTTTTTTTTTTAACTACTCATTGCTGCTAAACCGTAGCTTAGGACTACAGTGAGAATACTGCAGTAAGCTCACATTAGTGAAATGAATTTTTGGAAATGAAAAACTGATCTCCTAGGCTGAGTGTAGGCTCAAACAAACACGCGCACATCGCTCCGGGAGCTCCGTCCGCCTCTATGACGGAAAGGAACTCCGGCCATGCTGACTTAAATCAATTGTGTACATCTCGCAGAACCGTTTCCCACGCAGGGGATTCCCTGTTACGTTAAATAGACCAGGCGAGCATGAAAAAAACCACCTGGAGCTGTCGCTGAGCGTATACCTGGCAAACAACATGGAGCGCTCGTCCAAACCAGCAGTATGTCGACTGCCCATAGATGGCGCCACTACCCACGCAATATGGCGGCGCCCATGGAAGAAAAAGGGGGCGGGTCTATATACGCAAGGAACACCACACGCCATGTTTCACTTGCATTCTAATAATAGTCTGCAGCAGACCATCGGGCGAAAAAAAATTATGTTTTGCATTTTACTTTCTCCGCTCGATCTTTTTTAACACGTCTCTTCTGGAATCCATACTTTAAAACCAAGGGAAATTCCCGTTAATGTGTTTCAGTGGCTATACGACATCCTGCTGTTGGGCACGAGGTCGCGTGCTCAATTCGCAGACGAAGCGGCCGTAATCCAATGGGCGCGGATTGCAAAATACATTCGTGTACCATGCTTTGAGTGTATGCTATAAAGGACCTAGGTGTTTGAAGTTGATCCGAAGCCCTTCATTATACGACGTCCCTCATAACCCACTGCGCAGTTTCGAGACGCTACAGCCCATAATTATTAAAGCTAGGAGAAAAAGGGAAGCGGCATTGGCCCGCCTCAATGACAGCAAGGAACTCAAGTCATGCTGACTTAAATCGTTTCTGTACATCTCGCAGAACCGTTTCGCACGTAGGGGACGCCGTGTTACATCAAGTAGATCAGGCGAGCGTGACAACAACCAACCGGAGCTGTCGCCCAGCGTATACCTGGCAAACAACATGGAGCGCTCGCCCAAGCCAGCAGTATGTCGACTGCCCATAGATGGCGCCACTACCCACGCAATATGGCGGCGCCCATAAAAAGAAGGGGAGCCTATATACGCATACGTTATAGTGTATGGATTTGCCTAAACTTCGTCCTTCTGGTTTCAAACGGCTTCTTGACTTTGTAAGCTCGTCATTTTCAACAAAGCACTACCTAATAAATAATTAACTAAACTATATTAAAATTTCCCTACAGTAGGATTAGAACACAGGACCTCTAAGCACAGGGGCCTGATATTGAAACCATTACGTCACGGACGCTTGCACCAACAGGCGATGTGAAACGCGCAAAAGAATTTATCGCGGGCATGCCAGTGCCTTGAGACGCTTGGCGCGTTTCGATTTGGCCTCCTCGACAAGCTCAATCGTTGCAATTAGTGGCGCTTGTGCGTGTTCGCAGAGTCTTCTGCACTTCGAAAAGTATTGATTGCTCTGAAATTTAAGACAATGAAGGCATACAAAGCGTAATAAACAAAGCCACAAGAATGTTTGAATCCACAAGCACGAAGATCAGACAAATCCATGTACTTCCCATCATTCCCATGGTGTTTCAATGACTGCAGCGCCAGAGTTCTCTAGTATATTGCAGGAAGCTATGCGACAAACAACTGCGCGACCATTACCCAGCGCGGCCGTAAACAGCCCGTAGTTTAGTTTTTCTTTTCCTTCACTTTTTTTTTTTGCAGTGCGCCACATTTTAATACCTTTTAACGTCGAGAATTAAGAAAAATGTTGTTAAAAATCATAAGCCATTCCCCTCTGTGGAGGTGGATGACCAGCGAAGCTGTATCGCAGACTACACAGAGGTGTCACAGAATTTTAGAACAACGCTACGAACTCATTTACCGAGATTTTTATATACATTCGGGTGGACAGCGGGACCGCCGCCCTGAGGAGCCGGAGGAAACTAGACGTGAAGTTTCGACGTGACCGCCACCACGGGAGGGTGGAAGGAAAGTAGATACGCAAGCGCTTGGAATGCCGACAAAGAGACGGCGGTGCAAACGTAGACACTGCCGACGCGGGTCAAAGTGTATAGTATCTGTTCTTATCAGTTTGATATCTGATACGGGGGCCATTTGGACCAAATATATGAAACTTATCTTCGCAAGTTGGCCGATTGCTTGAAGCCTGCTCCACCTCCGCCGCGGGTCGGCCCGGTATTACACCATCTCTAGGATCGGCCCACAGTTTTTGCACACGCAGAAGAAAAACGCATGGAACCCTAGCCATAAACAGCTTCACTGTAAAAAAATACTGCTGACGCTGTTTTCAATATTACTTATTATTTACTCAAGCTAACGAGGCTACACACTTCGCCTCCGCAAAGTGTGTTCGTGGAACACCCTCGCCGACGAGTGCGCTCTGCAGTAAATGTCACTAAATGTTCCCGTCTGAGAGCCTGCTAATTACACTAGCGGCCAAGTGCACTCGATCAAAGTGCATTTAAGTTTGCCCGTTTGTCAGGGGTATAACACGTTGGCTCTTCAGTACTTCCATTTTCTTTGACTTTTTTGCTTTATGTTTGCTTTATTTTTTCATTTGAAGACTTCTGCATCCCTCCATCCCTCTCTATCGACGATTATCGGCATCCGTGCTAGAGTTCACCACGATCGGCCAGGAGGCGCTTACGGTGAACCACGGAGGGCGTGCTATGCGTAAATCAACGCACGAAAGGCAACCACGCAGACGCCACGAAGCGACAAAGAAAAGCAGAAGAATATCTCGCGAGGAGGGTGAGCACATAACGAGAGCCCGATTCAAGCTCCAAGCAACTCGCCCCGCGAACGGCGCTCAACGGTCAACGCTGATAAAATATGCTTCCCGGCACGTGCTCTTCTCGGAAATAGATTCGCTCGGGATGGGGGCGGCCCACGAGTTGCAGCAACAACGGTGGCCAAGAACAAGCCGGCCGCAGTAATGCATGAATTCGCCCAGAGGGAGAGTGTTGTTGTCAGATGCGGTGAATTCCGCGGAAACTGAATTCCGCGGTGAATTCCGCGGAGCTTTTGGGAGTGGTGTCGGAGTGATGCTACGTTGAGGAGGAGGAGGAAAAGAAGGAAGGAAAGGTAAGGGGGCCAACAAGACGCATGTCCGGCTTGCTGCCCTACACTGAGGAATGGGTTTAAGGGAATAAAAGAAATCATGCGCGCTACGATGTAAATCCTGGAAATTATTGGCCGGAACTCTTTTGGCAGACGAAATATATTTCCGCAGAAGAATCGTGTGCACAAAGAGGGAATAAATCTGTCCGTTCGAGGCTACGAAATAAACCTGGGGAAGAAAGTGGTAAATGGATAGCAACTCAAACGAACGTGCGTTAACGCATGACCTCCGAGATCGCACCAGTGCGATGTTACAATCTTGGAGGTCACGGTTAACGTAACCGAACAGTTCCACTCACAAGGCATGCATGGCTGCAGGATGTTGCCGACTTGATGCAGCCCGCATCTGCTTAAGTTCGCGGTTCATGACTGTTCCGTCCTACTAACAACAGCAGATGAGGAACCGCAGCTGCACGGTTCATGCAATCAAGGCACGATCGGAGCTTCGGTCTCCGTAAAGTGAGCCAACACATGGGTATTTTCAACCTTCGATTCTGTGTTCGACTGTGGCGTGACGATTCTGCGGTGCGCGACTGCTGATACTGTAGCAGCCACACACAGAAAAGATAGTCTGATTTATTTTTCGTCTGAACAGTCCTCATCAATTGTCTAGGAAAATGTGACATACCCTAAAGCGTTCTGCACATGGGTGCAAAGTATCGTTCAGCGACTTTCTATGAACGCAGTAGTTTATTCTCCGGACACACGTGTGCCAGGCGCGCATTGTTTACCCGCGGCTTGCCTCGCCTCCAAAGATGCTGACTAGGTTGGGCAGGAATGGGTTGCCGTACGTGTGGTCATAAACGCCAACGGTGTAGTATCCACGGGAGGAGCATCGAAATGGAGCTGTTCAACAAGGCGCTAAAGTGGAGCTCGGGTCGCGCACCCGACGCCGGGGGCTTGGTTGCCTAGGCGTAGAAACCCGTTCATACCTGCAGTGAGCCGTAAAGAGCTACGTAAAATCAGCGCTCCGCCAGCGTCCTTGCAGCTAGTTGTTCTACCGTTGGCCTCCGGTGTCCGGTCATAGAGGAAGAGAACACCCATCTTTCTTCGCAGCTACGCAAACAACGAAGATGGGGAGCCGAATTCACGTCCTGCGTGAACACTCCACCCAGCAATGTGTGCGTCCAACCTTTCGCAAACGACTGAATGGCTGGCCCTTAGGGGATAAGCGCGGAGGAAGGGCAGGCGAGATCCAGTACATAGCATTCTTACTCTAAGTGTTCTTAAACTTACAATACCTGCAAAAAAAATATATGCCAGTAGACCTACGAAGGCATTAAGGAAATAGCCCCAGGCTGATGGGGTAGAACCAGCGTTGCACTGTGCATGCGTACGATATGTTTAAGAGGAACACGTCCCGCAAAAACACGCTACGGAAGGCCACGAATCTCTCTGAGAGAAACGAAAAGAAGTACAAGGGACTGTTGTGAAATTTGTACCACAAGCATGCACAGTAAAAAAAGAAATTTAAAGCGCTCTTGCAGCTCAAACTCCTCACTGGAGTTTGGAAACGGGATTCCATTCGCCTTATGCGTGGCTGTACCTATTCGATGATGTGTTGTAGTGGTTCTCTGATATGGTGATATACTACTCAGCGAGGTAATACTATGGACAAGGACGGGAAGAAATGACATGTGAGTCTAGTGTCTTAGTTCTTCACGTCCTTGTTTAGAGTATTACCTCGCAGCGCAGTGTTCCACCTGTACTTATTCCCAAGGTGAAATAAGGGCCTGCAAACAGAATGAAATAAGTTAACGCAGTACATCGAGAACTGCGCACTTTTAGTGAACGAGTCAGCACGAGGAAGGATGTGATCGCTTTCTAGTCGGTATAATTTATTGTGCACGGTAGAAAATAGCGGTCGCGAAGTGCACATGCAATCGGGGGCTTTCGCGACAAGCACTCAGAATTTTGGATCTGGTGTGACCACGCGGCTACGCCCAGGGCACCCACTTCGATCCCAATTTTCTTTTATCGTTTTTGCAAAACTAAATGGTAGAAATGGACTTTCGCTGTCTCACTTCCAAGACATTGTATCACAGATGTGTTGCTCTGTGTGGGATATGCAGTCTACTCTGACGCGGCTAGCCTTTACGAAAGACTGCTGTGTTGCCAAAGAGCTATGTTTTTCATCTACCAGATGGCGCCACAGCACTTGGCGTTAACCATGCGCTGGCGATGAGAAACTCTCTCATATAAGCCATTTCAAGCACAAGCGTGCAGCGGAGCTGTGGCCGCTTTGACCGAACACACGTAAATGGCCGAAACGTTATACTAACGCTGTCTGATGAGCCAGCATCGGATCACTGCAAACAGATTCCGTCAGCGGATGACAGGTCACGCGGAATTTGCTATTACAGCTGCAAAACTATTTCGTTTTGTTGCTCTAAGCAATAGTAGCCGGAGTGCAGGACATCCTGCTTTAGTTCACGGATCACATGACACTAACGGGACACTGGAAACACAAGAGCAATTTCTACGGAACAGAAATGTATTCCTACATATAGTGCAAGACTAGTGACCTCGACAGGTGAAATATTTGAAAAAAGAAGCATAAGTATGTAAATGCTATTTCGTTGCTGGTAAGCAGTCTAACACCCCAAGAAATCTATTTAAAAAGAAAAGGATATGCTGCCTTACAACAGTCCAGAATACCTACAGGCAACAGCGAGGACCAGAGGGTATGTATGTAAGGTGGGTGGCGGTTGTAATCGAAGTATATCGCCGACAATGCTGCGTTGCAACGAGGGAGTGGTTGCAACCACCTGTTGACGCACTATCCTACTCCCACGCCATGATGGCAACAGCGGCACTGCAGCACTCTCGGACCGTTGTTGCACACGGACGCGCATGTCCCACGAGTGAACGGGAAATGCACTACGCTAACATTGCACTGACGCCTTCCTTGGTCGTGACAGTGAAGCCAAGAGCGACAGAACGGTGAAGTACAGCAGTCCGCCTAAAAGGATCCCACGCCCGTATACGTAGCGCTGTATTAACTTGGCGACGACGGCGAGCAGACGCATGCGCAAACGAAGCCCGAGATGACGATGCCGCGAGCCCTGGCCACCCACGATCAGTGTCGTGGGGGGGGAGCAGTCGGTTACGAATGGAAGCACAGCGCTTTCACAATAAGAGAAGAATCCAACGATGCGGGAATAAGAAAGCGCCACTGAGGCCACGAAGGCAATCGGGCCAGCTGAAGGCGGTGCAGGAGAGCAGGGCTCCGGGCGGGCAATAATGACAAGCCGTAGTTTATGCGACGCCTCCGTCAGCTCGAACGCGGCGAGCGGCCATCTTGTGGCGTATACGCGCGTAGTACATATACGCCCGCGTACTTACGCCAGTGAATCATCACACGCTGCGCGTCGCTGCATCGCGAGCTGCGTGCGGTGCTTCTCCGGCGCGCAGCGGCGCCGATCAAAACCGCACCGCCTCCTACTCTCCTTATTTCTTTTGCCTTTCGCGTTCATTTCCGAGAAAAAGCGAGCGACGGCCGGAACGCGCTTAGTGGGCGAGGAAAACGCGTGGAGGGGAGCGAGAAGGAGAGACAATCGCGATATGCGCAAAAAGCCGGCACAGGAGGCTTATGTCAAAGCGATGCTGCCATTAAACAGCTAGCAATGTGAGATGTGCACTCGGTATACCTGTGTATCCTCCCCTAGCTTCCCCGCCTCGCCCTTTCTCGCTCTGCGCCGGCGACATTTCGCAATTTCGAAAAAAAGGTAAGCCGCCCGCCCTGAAAGTACGAGACAGAAAAGAATTGTCGACGATATACGAAAGGCAGAAGCAGAGCCAACAAGTCTCATAAAGAAGAAAGGAGGGCGATGCGAGAGGAAAAGTAGAAATGATGGCGATGCTTCCCTCAACCTCCACAGTGAGCTGAGTCGTTCATTTCTTGAGAGTGGGATACGAGACAGTCGGTGACCATCAGCACCTGCCGACAAAGCGTGCATCGATAAAAGCAGAACGCCGAAAGCTATCCGCTACAGTCGCACGCATGCGCAATACGTATTCCTACAGGCATCATTTCCGCGAACGCATTCTGCACGAAATAAATTGAGCAGGAGACCGACTCACAAGCGCTCGTTGCATACATAGGCTCGCGCGTCTCCCACGTAGGTGGGTGCTACTTCACCGCAGCAATCGTTCCCGGCGGGAAAAAATGCTTCGTTGTTTCGAACCGCTTACTTGTGTGTGCAGTGTAGCGCCCTTGTAATAGGACTGGTTCTCCCGATTTAAGTTGATTAAGCGAAATCGTATTTATTTTCTCATTCCGGGGTATTTGTCGCAAAACATAAGAAAATGAAGTAAAATAACTTTATATAAAAGCGTGCAGCTTTGCATCACGCACGAACTGCCAGCTATTTCCCCGAAATTCTTGTTTACTAACGAACGCTTTCAGTTGACCAGTACATTTCGCTTCTGTCCGGCCCTTCTCAGCATCTTCAGCCTCAACTGCCCGCTTTCGAGAGCAAATACAGCCAAAGCAGGGTGAGATGTCGAGCATCTGCAGTTGCCGCAGGAGCCGAGACACTTAACGCTACTTTGATTATTGGTGCGTGTGTACGCATCATTTTCTTCGATCGGGACGAGCGGGCGAATGGACATGTTTTCATTGTTGCCTCATCAAAAAACACGCGAGCGCAACGACGGTTTCACGGAGCAGATTTGCGTGCATGGTACTTGAACACTGCACTTATAGCTCGCCAATCATCTCCCAAGTATGAACGTCTGTTGTTCCGCAAGTTTTAAAGCTTCCCTTTATCGGTGCCTTTTGACGAGTTGGTCCTTCGTATCAACCGTCGACCAACAAATATATATATATATATATATTCGCGACTCACGGAACGGGCGGCAGCATTGAAGCATCTAGAGCTTGAGTGGCCGATCTTCCTTAATTTCTACGGCCTCATTTTTCTGCACTAACATTTGAACGTTTAAGCAAAAGACTATTCCACCGATAGACGGTGTTGGCTGCTCTTGTGTATGACTTAACTGGTCAGCAGTCGAGATATGCAAGAGACGATTAGAGCATTGGTGAAAGAAACGTAGCGAAGAGATTCATAGAAGCGGAGTCATTTCAAGTGTTCGTAATGACGAAGTATAGTAATAGGTTTTAAATACGAAACATCGAGATTCGGCAGGCAAAAGGCTAGGTAGCGATAGATGTAGTAAAACCTGATTAAATCAAGCAGGCTAGGATACTATTTGTCTCCTCTCCGTTTCGAAGGGGGAATGGCAACAAACATCATTGTTATGATCGTCATCATCATATAGCGACGCTGCCTGCGTGCGCGAGCTTACCGTCTAACAGTGCTGGCAGAAAATATGACAAAAAAAATTAAAACATGGCTTTAATAATTTTATGTTATTCTTGACAGTAGAGCATCTTGGCTCATAGGCATGTATGCATCAGCAGTCACGCTCATCTCATCACGCCTAATAAACCACATTTTTGTTGCTTCTGCAGAAGGGGCTGGAGCTAAGCTCGTTCAGTCTTTGCAACACGCGCTGATGATGACACTGAGTGCTCAGGAGAAGTCCGACGGCGGACAATTTCATTTTTATAGTACTAATATTCGTGTTGATTGTGTCACGCTCTGACTCCCTGGGTACAAAACTAACGACATCGAACAGCTAACCCATTCACCACCTCTGCGACTCTTCGGCTTCCTGCCTTGTTGCGGAATGCTGCAACGGCGACGCCACACGAGAACCGATGGACCTGCTTGGCCGCTGCTCCAGAGGCGAGCAAAACGCAGAAGCCGTCCTAAGGTCCCCGCATTATAATGGGGACCTTACGCCGGCGGACGCCGCGCCGGTTTGAAGCGCCGCCTGCTGGCCAGTTCGTCAACTTGGTCAGCCCGCCCGCCCTCGCGGCGGCTCCCGAGTGTCAGGCCTAACGTGACAGCCGACGCCGTAAACTAGTTTCGCTCCCGCTCCAGCCTTCTCTTTTTCTATCCTTGCTTTGGTAGCAAAACGCGGCGCGACCCCACCATGCATTTTCATGAGCACGCGGGCAGACAGGGCAGGAATCGCATACAGAAAGCGCGCCGCCACCGAGGAGCACAGTTCAAAGCGGGTGAGTGGTGTCACGTGGGCCTCTACTTCCCTAAATAACCTCACAACGGGCCGTAGAGTTGAACTCCCATTACGGCTTGGAAAAACGGAATAAAATAAGTAGCATAGTGCCCACAGGTATAGCACAGAACAGTCGAAGCAGACGGTGTTGTGTCAGGCGTTTCTCTTATGTGTATGCAGCGGCTTCCTTTTTTTTTTTTTTTTTTTATTGCGTCGGCTTAGCATCGAGCAAAGCGCCTTGATGCACAGACATCCGCAGTAAAACGTGCCGGGCAAACTTAGAACAAACTTGCCGTTTCATTAACGGGGGAACGCTAGTGTGAACTAGGCGGTAACGTTGGTAAAACACAGGGGCACTGGCGTTTCCTCTTGTGAACACTTCCCCCGCCATCAGACAGAAAAATAAATAACATATGACTTAAAATACATTCGTATTGTACTGATATTCTTGAAGTCTATTTTCATATTTATTTGTGATCTAGGCGCCCATTACCCTAGTGTTTTGCAATTTTATTAGACTTCTGAGTGTTTTTGTGTTTTCGTTATTTCCTTGTGTTGATTTCTACAAGCATGATTATGGTATAGCCGACCCTACTTGTGGCCGAGATATCCTTCTTTTTTTAACATTTAATGAAGTCTTTCGCCTCCCGATTTTACTTCAATGCAAGTCTGTGGAAATTGCTCCGTCTGCACTCGTCGCACGCAAAATTCAAGGGATAAAGAATCGAGTAGCCGCTAACGACAGAACGCGGATAACAAGACGAAAGAAGATATGTAAGGCAAACGCTGCTCCGCACGCAAATGCGAGTGCGGCCACTGCAAGAAAACAGCCGAAAAAAGACGAAAAGTGATCACGCACCCGCAAGTGCAGCCGCGCACGCACCTTGGCACGCACAATGTCGCATCCGCGAGACCAGCCGCGCGGCGACAGAGCGCGTTTACGCAGCGATGCCACGGCGGCGGTGGTAAAACTTGCGCCACGCGCGCCGAACACGACTCGCTGCACGTTTCGATTAGAGTCCGGCCGCGTGTGTACATACGTCTACGCAGATACGCGGCACGAGACGCAAGGCGGCGTGCTCCCCACCCCACACCAGGCCCCCCCGCTGAGAGAGACGGCAGGCATCGCGAGGCAGGCAATCACGGTTTTAAGGACTCGCAGAAGAGGGGGGGGGGGAGGGGGGAGGACGTCAGGGGGGTCGCGGTCGGAAGGGGCCCGGGGAAGAGGGCGCGCGCTTCGGCGACGCGAGCTCACTCTCGCGACGTTCCATCATATCAGATTGGCGTCATTTGCATAAAACGAGAGAAACAATGGAGGACGCCGAGTCACGCAAAGTAGGAGAGAAGGAACACTACCGCGTATCACTTGTCGACTCGGCCTTTTGCACAAGCTCTTGGGTTCGTCTTCCCTCTTTTGTTTTAAGCAGAAGCCTGCTGGCGCGCGACCACGGCGAAGGGAAGATGAAGAGCTAAGAAATGATAAAACAAAAAAAGAACTCAACGGAAGGAATGGATGCGATCGCGCATACATAAGGGCGGGCATGCAATTGTTTTATTCCACGCTTCGGCCACAGCTTCGTACACGCCGAAGTCACGCTGGAGTTTTTCAAGAGATACGACGGAACTAAGAGAGAGAGAGAGGAAGCGAGGCTGCGGCAGGCACTGCGCGCGAGGCCGACATACGAGGACACATGCACACGCTCACTCAAAGCAAGCGCGCGAGCTCCTTCCCATCCAGCGGCGAGCAAGAACGAAATGGCCTGCATACTAAGCGGCATGTAATGCGGCCGATGAAGCGCCACGGAGACTCTTCGATGATGAGCCTGGCAGGTAGAATCACGCAGGAAACACAGAAGCAAGGCGGCAAGGCGAAGCGTATTACGAAAGCAAACAGAACCCCGATCGCTCCCTACCGGGGCATATAGTTATAGGCGGCCGACAGTTACCTGCACGGTGAGAATAGACACGTGTACGCGGTCGGACACTCCTCGTTCCCAAGAATCTCGGCGGTGCGCTCACCGACCGCGCTCTATTTATCGCGGGTAACCTACGAAGCAGCAGCTTTCACTTCGTTGTTGTCGAGGTTCGTTCGGAGAAGGTTGTGTAAAAGAAAAAAAAAAGAGTCATAACAATAAACTTAAGTTCTGGTCATTATTATTATTATTGGTTTTGAACATATATACACATATACACAGTTAACAGGAAAGGGAAAGCGACGAGCAGGCTGGCAACTCTGGTCATCAGTGTATACATAAAAAATACAGACAGATGCACATCGGGTGTCAAGAATAAATGTAGCTGAACGGCTAAAGTAACTCGAAACCGATAGTGTTGTCTACGATAATGTAGACGTGAAAAGGATAATGTAGCCGTCAAACCTGCAGTGTGACTGAAGGAAAGCCGTGAACATTATTCATGTTATGCCAAAACTTTCCAGTCGAGCACAATGCATTTTACGCATATGTGGTGCGGCCTTTAACGTTCCATTTCCGATTTCTTTACCCCAGGAACAGATCCTTTTGTTATCTAATTCACGTTTCTGAGGAAAATCGCTTCCCTTCGAACACACAGTGGTACAGGAGAGAGGTCCCCGCAACCTGTACGCCATGATAGCGATAATAGACTCGCCCAGTTCAGAGCCTGGCAGCCACACCACGAAAGCGGCTTGCGGGCGTGCATGACCGAGCCCTCGATCAAGAATCGCGTCTACCAATGGACGTCCACGCTGACGCTGACACAAAGCAAAACGCACGCAAAGGGGCGAACACGGCTAATCCATTTCGTGGCGAAGACGAACGCGTCCTCCGCCCTGGTGCGGGCCGTCTCGTGCGACGCGCAATTCAAGTAGCCCAGGAGCGCGGGCCGAGCGGGCGCAACGGCAGCGCGACAGGAATCGGGGCGCAGCCTCGGCTACCGGAATTCCGAAGCGCGGCGAGCACCGCCTCGAGCGCAAGCGACTCGAGGTCCAGACAGAAACAGGCCCGACGTGACTTACGTCTGCGAGCGCTCAGTCCGATACGCAATGTTGTGCACCGAATCTCGCGTAATCTCCCGCACAGAATTCCCCATGCAGTCTTTGTACATAAACGGAACTCTCATTAGGCAGTTTGACACCAACAGCTCGTGTACCATTACGTACACGTATTCGTAATGGAGAACAAGACTCCAGGCCCTGTTGTGGCGAGTATACAGCTAATCTTCGGCTAGATCGCTCTATGGGCGGTTTTCGGCAAACTTGTTAGGTTACCAAGCGGAAACGTCATGGACTCACGTTCCAGGCCAGGAAGAGGACTCTAGTACTGCACTGGCCGACTATCGCTGCCATAGCGAAATAATGATGATTAGAAGTGCTGCAACTTGGGCTAGTTGGAGGTAGAATGCTGAGAATGATGATTATTATAATTTTTCGTTTTAATACATGACCCTGACATCGAACTTGGATTTTTACATATCCCCCTTCGCATCTCGGTGACAGCCGGCGGAGGCTGAAGCAGCAGTTTGCCTCGCTCGCGACACACGAAGTGGTCGTGTCGCACTGTTAACAACGTGAGCTTGTATTTGAGATTTGACGCATAAATAACCGCAGGACCGTTGGAGAGCTATAGGGTCGCCTCATCAATTCTCGCTGCTTTCACGATGCTAAGCGCCCGACGCGCAGAAGTTTTCGCAGTGAGCACGAGAAGCAGTTACTTGAGCCGGAAAAGGAACTGAGAAAAAAAAAAAGAACAAGCAACTCGGCGGCTATGCCTTCTCCTCGCGGGATCGCCCGTCCCCTCGATTCTCGTTTCCATCTCGGCACATATCCGTTCCCCCAACGAAGGAAACGTAAAGAGTGAGCAGAGGGAGCGAGCGGCCAGTTGCCAAAATAATCATTCCATTGGCCGCGCGCATGCATGCGCGCATCCAGCACAGCGGCGCGGCCTCGGGAGAAGACACGGCGCAGCGAAACGCAGACCGGCGGGCGATGAGATGTGTTTCTCTTCTGTCGAGAGATGTACGGGGAGGGGGCCGATATAAGCGGGACGCGCTGCTGCCGAGTCGGACCCCATTCGGCGTATAAACGCGCCCGCTGCGTGGGTATACGCGTATAAAATAAACGCCGTCCCTGCCGTACGCGCGGACCCAGCTCGGCCACGCATAGGCGCGCACCGCAGGGTTCTTCTCTTTTTGAGCGAATTCGCATCTATATCGGAGTGTTGACGCAGCCAGCGGCGGGCCAGCCGGCGAGATGCTCGGCGCAGGAAGAGCGGGAAGCGGCTGAGCCACGAGGGCTGGAGCCGTCCACCGGAAATCGAAAAATAACGGCGGAAAAATAATCGCCCTCGCGCCGAGAGAACGAAATCGGCGAAAACGCGTATGTCCGAAAGCGGGTCCGAGGCAGCAGCGAGCTGCTTCCGGCCGGTCGCGGAGCGCCTCGCAGGGGGATAAGTGAGCCGGTTTCGCTTTAAGCAAAGAATATCGTCAGTGCGGGCGTGCAGAGGTCGTGGCAATCAGCGTCGGTCAGAATTGATGTGATAGCAACGCAACATGCGTACAAGTTGGGATCGAGCACGGGCCAGGGTGACATTCAGACTCAGCGATGGATCTGGAAGGCTGTTGAGAAGTTTATGGCGTTCGCAAAACATGCCAACACCAAGGGGGCGGAGGATCCCTCAAGCCGTCATTTGAACGGCTTTTCCCTCCGCCTCCTGTTACTCTGTACTGTGACGAAGCAAATCAATCAATCAACCAATCATATGCCGGTCGTGCCTGCATGCAGCACGACTGAGCCAACTGCGTGACTGAAGTTATACGGTGACACGTTTTTGCAAAACATGCCGGCTGTCCAAAACTTGCAGATCGCTAAAACCATGCGCACGCAGAGGCGAAAGATCTTTGGCTTACCACAACATCCAGTAAGTTTATCGCGTTGCCAACAGAGAACACAAACACACACACACACACACACACACACACACACACACACACACACACACACACACACACACACACACACACACACACACACTCTGAGATATAGAGAGATAAAGACGTGCTCTCTCTCTCTCTCTCTCTCTCTCTCTCTCTCTCTCTCTCTCTAGGAAAACAGCCTCAAACAACGGTCCGAGATAACATTGTACCGAGACACGAAGGATCCCAGCTTGGAATTTCGAACGGCTCTCTCTGGCTTAGAGGCGAACCGCGCAGAGAGAGAAAGTGAAACATTCCAAAAGCGATGTCTCACTTCGAAGCGCCAGAAACCCAACCGCTATAAGCAACACTCATTGGCCTTTCCTATAAAGTTAGAAAAAACAGAATAGATGTGTACTCGCCCCTTTCTCATAAAGGTCGTGTTTAGATTTTCGCGCGATCACCAAATTTTTGGCAAGACGCTGAAGAATTCCGAACGTTTTAAGGCACAGTCTTTCGAACGCATACTGGCAACCTTTCGAAAAACAACACGAGTCGAAGCAGCGGCGCGGGCGACAGTCTGTATAGTTTATTGAGATGTTTTGAGGCACACAAGTTTATATTCGTAAACATTTCAGGAATGCGACCGCGCCTCAGCTAGTAAAACGAAATGAAAGCAACGCAACCGTGTCGGGCCGTACAATTCACCGAAATTTTCGTTTCGGGAAGGAGGCGCCACGCTATAGAAGGGAATGTGCGCGTCAACAAGAATTTCGAGAATTGCGAAGCTTCAGGACACTTTTTGCCTAACGCACAGGACAAGGAAGCTCCGCGGAATTTTTTGCTCAGCTCTCGAATTTTATTAATACCTATAACTTCGCAAAGGCAAAGCGCTCAGACGCTCAAAGACACCTCTCCTTCACGGTTATATGAACGACCGCGAGGAGTCTTCAGCCCGCACGCTTAGATGCAATCACCGCCACTTTAACGCGCGCCCTGTACATTCAGTTACCACCCGGCCGGTTAGATATTCCAGAATAGCACGGAGCGCTTGCATCGCGCCAACATAAAATATGGGTTGTGTCGACGCTTCTCATGAAAAACGACTTCAAGCATTTTTCCACGTTCGTCCTCGGCAGTGAATCGTTCGAGAAAGGAAAATATTGGGAACCGTTCGCACGTCAGCGGGCCTCGTAAAAGAAAAGCGCGGGAGGTCCTCCAGGGAAGTTTCTTTGGCCACCGACGTCACGAGCACACGTGCGCATGACGCTACACGGTCAACCTTCCGATCTCATTGGCCACCTCCTCCTCTCCCAGATGTACAGATTTTGTTGCATGCGCGCACCCCTCTCGCATCCGCGAAGCCGCCAGGTGCACGAGACACGCGCCGTACGCCTTCTATGGTTATGTACTTCAAATGGCTTTTCATTTGCTAGTAGCTGAATACTGCGCGTTTCCGGCCCTATAACTGAAGTTTCGAAATAAATTTCGCGCACGAAATCTCGTGAAGCGGCAGGTCCGGATGACTACTATGACCATGGGTGACCAGAGGACGAACGTAACGATCGCAACATTTCATCCAAAGAGCCGATTAATACATCTGGATTTTTTTAACTATAGCAGCATTATACATTACATTTGCACTCAAACGGCCTCTTCGACCGTTCATAAACTCGGTTCACCGTCAAGTGTGTGCGCGCAGCTAGTGCTGTCATTTTTCCTCCCTTCTTTCTATCTTTCCACCTAATCCCCTCGTGCAGATTAGCAAAGTGGGAGTGCGTCTGGTTCACCTCCATTCCTTTCATATCCCTCATTTTCTCTCTCACTGACAGTTGCTTGGCTATCTCTAAAGGACTGCGGAACGACGACCGACACCTACTATAAAAAAATTAGGCCCTTAAAAATAAATATGGGTGTAAAATCAGTCTATAACTCACACCGTTACATTTACGCCCATAAACTTGAATAATGGTATAACCCGGTCTACAACTCACACCCTTACACCCGAAAATAGTTGAATGGGGTGTGTTATAGAACGATTTACACTCTTATTCACTTTTCAGGGTGCAAAATCTTTGACGGTGTGGTCGCCATCATTGACAGAGCTACAAAGACGTTCGCTGCTCCTTTCCTAAGCCATATGCTAAGCAATTCTAATAGCTTCTGCGTACTCTCATTTATGACAGCAGTGTCGCATTTATGCGAGCACAGCGGTTCAGGTAACATTAATTTGTTGACGCTAATATAGAAAATCGTCAAGGCGAGGATACACAAAGAATTACCATGTTTTTCAAGAAAATCCAAAATCAGGAATAGGTCTGACAAATGAAGCAGCACACTGTGGTATAAAGGTTATAAGCAGGGATAATGTGCCTCAGAAAGGCTGGCCAACGTTTTGATAGGAGGGCCTATCTTCGTCAAAAGATCTTTGACGAAGATAGGTCCTCCTGTCGCAACGTTGGCCAGCTTTTCTGAGGGACCTCATCCCTGTTTATAACCTTTATACCACAATGTTTTCCATGGGTAATGTCTGCACTGTTACTAAACTCGCCTCCCCCACCCCGCTAAAGATCAATAAATTAATAAACAGAATAAAAGAAAAATGGGATAATCAACTCAAAAGCATCAGCAGCGGCACGCGACAAACTGTTCGCGGGGCCGACTTCGCAGCTTGCATATTTGAGAAAGCGCTGAAAATTAAACCTCCCCGTAAGTTGAGCCTTCTGCATTTGGTGGCTGCTGCATACAACGCATTTGTTTTTGCATGCTTCCAAGCTCCACCAAGCCAACGACAGACACACAAAGTTTGTCGTGTTCGTCCACTGTAAGCTGTATTCGAAGTCAACCGTTGTCGCCCACAAGGTGACGGATAGTAGAACTAATGTCAATTGTGTGCATATACATATATATATACAGCTTAGTCCTCACCTTATTTCACACTGTTAGTTCAATATCGATTAATATCTGCTAGCGTGTTCATCGTTGCAATGTCACTTCACGCTGTCCGCTAGATGAATCGATAATCCCGCAACACGCGCTCTGGCTTGCCCAGTATTGCACGACAGCTTCGCGCAGGGCCCGTTACATCCGTAGGGTGCGAAACACACGACGCTAAGAGTTCCGTCCGTCTGTAAACACGAACGCAAAGTCGCGGCGTGAGCACCGTCCCTGCCCGTGTGCGCTGCACACACACACACACTATATAGAGGAGTCCCTTAGGCAGCCGTAACTGAGGCTGTTTAATGAGCCGCTTCGGAGACGCCGCGCGAGCCAGCTGTAAGTTGTTCGGACAACTGTGCCCTCACGAAAGTCACATTTTGCTCGGCCAATAGGTATGCTCTTTGTAAGCCGGCTCGCTTTTCAGCAGCGATATGCGGACGGCTAGCGGCGAAAGACGCGGCGTGGATTAAAAATAACCACAATCATCTTTAACGATCGGCAGCGCATATTTGGGCAACAATTGCGCTTCGCCCTCCTCGCTGCGCGCAACAAAGCCGGTCCGCCGCTAAATATTATCGAGGAAGCGCTGAAGCCGAGAAGAAAGAATCCAGAAGCCAAGATCGTCACAGGTGCGAGGAGGGGGTAAACTATGGCGCGGCAGCATGTATGTCCACGCGAGCACAATAGCGCGAGAGTCCATGAACTGGGAGTTTCTTTTTTTTTTTTCTCTGTCCTTTCTTCACGCGACACTGCGGAGCGAGAACCTTTGTTTTGTCCTCCGGGTTCATCAGAGCCCCCCGGCGACCGATATGGAAGGAAAGCGCACACAGACGCAGACGCAGACTGCATATCTCGTGTCTTATCTTCGGCTCCCCTATTATATGTATAAAACGAGTATAGCTCGCCTGCAATCATTCCCGCTTTGTTATCGGCACTCGAGATCACACGAAGAGTTCCTTTTCCCCCTCCACTCAGCACTTATGGACGATGTTGGCGACTCCACAGTCAATTCCGCGTCCGACTGCACGGGGATTTTTTTTTTTTTTTTCCCTTTCAAATGCTTGACGCGTCACAGCGGCAGTAAGATTAACGCCCCGGTGCCTCGCAACACAGATGCAAGGGTTTCCGCAAGGGCTGCAAACGAATGAATTATTTGCAACACAGTGTACAATTAAAAGCGCGCTGCACAGACAGGGACAGTGCTACTGTTCTGGTTGTCATCTGCGACGATATAAACGCCTACAAAGAGAAAAACAAGCGCTGATCGTGAGTCGCTTATTGATGCGTTAAAGACTGAAAAATTGCCACCAAAGGCCGAGGGCGAAACAAACCTCCGAAGCGGTAAAACTATGACGGGTAGCGGCCGAGTTAAGCCTAACGTGGCTCCCGCTTCTGTCGTCGACAGCCAGTAAGCACGACAGGCCGGACAGACGGCGTCTCGCAAATGGCCTTCTCGGCCAGGCGTCGCCGTCTCGTTTTCAATGCTAAGTGCGTCGCCGGCCGTCGCGGAGACCTCGGCAATCTGCGCGCATCTTAATTCGCGGTATTTCCACAGGTGTACGGAGGTGGCAACGGCCGTTGGGGGAGGAGTCGAGACAGCGAAACGCGATTGCATATCATCGAAGCGTCTAGCGACGAAACGAATTGAGACTTCTTCGGCGTCACGGGCGCACAAAAGGGAACGGAGAGTCTGGTCGCTTCCGCGTTGCACGCTTATTGTTCTGTACCGAGCCGCAAAGCTGGTGGCGACGGCGCTAGGTGGCGGCTGCCGCGGTCCGCGCTCTCACACGGGAGCAGAAGTACGTACGACAAGGAAGAGGCCGGGTTGCGCTGCAGAGAATGCTCAGGGCGGCGTAATAAAGACGCGAGGAAAAGAGGGCGCGTGACTGCTTCCTTACACGCGCACGCTTTGGCTGATTAAAATGCGCTTCACGCCTGTCGGTTATAGGTTAATTGTTTGCCGACGGTGGAACGCAAATGCGGGAGCGCTCGGCAGTCGGCGGAGGTTCCACTTCAACGGAGATTCGGATTAGTGCGTTTGTTGGGCCGGGACGGATTCCATACGCGTTATCTGGCATAAGAGAACAGCGCTAAGCGTAAGAATAGGGCGCGCACACAAAGCCCCGCGAGTCACGGGACTTGGAGAGACACAATCAGGTGTCACCATTCACGAAATTATTCGCAGAAGCGGCCAACAACGCTTCGGCATAGTTGGCACGATTCTCGTTAAGCCTTCCGCTTGGGCGGGGACAGGCGTAGCCGACAGTCGTAAAATACGCACACTGAACCAAATGCGGTGCGCATTTCGCACTCAGCCTATTGCTAGGAGAAGTTTGACGCAAATGCCCCTGAGCAAGAGAAGTATAACTTCGTCCTACAGTGTCGCCTATGACTCCGCCCTGGGATACTGAAGACGCAATCTAAAAATATAATAAAACCTAAATTACTGCGCAAGCACTGCGAGAAAACGAGGTGCAGCAAGATAGCAAGTGAACAGCTTCACTTGGAAGAAAGGACAACGAGTACCGAAAATTCAAACCAGCGAGTACCAGTTGTTAAATATCAGCATCGCACATTCGGGAGAAACTTAGCGCTAAGGCAGCGGGTTTTGGGCATCAGCTTTAATCTTTGCCCATGCAGACAAAGTGCGCCCGCAAAGCTTTTGCCAGTTGTTTCGGAGTCACTCTGCTGGTGAGGGAACCTGTCGTCGAGCACCGTCGCGGAGCTCTTGTGGAGCGCCTCGGAAGCTCAAGAAAGTACTTTCCGTTTACATGATCTAAACGACCGAATTTCAGCCCAGCTACATAGGGCTCATGTGAACGTAGCTAGTAAGAAGCACTGTTACTCTACATTTCTACGAATTTCGATAAATAAGTTCAACAGAGGAGGCTGCATGCGCCATGCAGGACAAGTCCTGTCGCTCGCGAAGTGACTTCGAAATTTTAGGCAAGGACTGTGCCAATAACACGGCTCATCTTAATGCCGCATAAAAACGGATAAACGCATAAAACAGCGTAGAAATACAAAGAAAGGAGGATTCGATAAACAACAAGTGCTGGGTGATCAGTGTGAAAAACAGATCCTATAGATACAGCTAGCTGAACCATAGCCAACATATGGGGCCTAACATAACTGGTGGTTATGAACTATACTAAAGACAACGGCGCAACGGGAAACTAACAGTAAAGCCTCGTCAGTGCGTAGTTGGCGGGAGCAGGCATGCACAAAACGATGTAATAATTAACCGACAATGACAGACGAGCGGCTATAATCTAACCGGCAAAAAAATAGAAACGTCTTAATTATCACTAAAACACACACGCAAACAAGTTTTATTTGCGAGCAGGCAGCAAAAAGAAAAAAAGAAAAATATATATATATATGGTTTTCACTTGCCGCCATAGCGGCCTTGCAGCGACGGCGGCATCCTCAGCAAGACCGTGAGCCAGTTTCTCCATCAGGCCCCACCTCTCTTCGAACGCCCTCATGGCGGTCAACGCACGCGCCGCGTCGGATACGGTAGGACCACCATACACTTCCAGGTCGTGGTCGTCGTCGTCGTGAACGACATGGAAGCGACAGAAGCCACGGGAGCAGCAAACACGCTATGGCTACCATATTTCGACGTCACTATCGGTGGCGGCTGAAGTCCGGGAAAGGTCCGTGTGCCGCAATTACACTATCTATGGTCCGCACGCTCGACATTTCACCACACATTTACGCGGCGAAAAACGACGTAAATACTGCGCACTAACCGTTTGGCATGGGGTAAGCGACTACGGCTTAAACGGTGAGCGACTACGACTTAAGCGGTCAGCTACAACATTAGGCTAAATTGCGAAAAGGCTGGGGATTCATCGCGACCACATTTAAACCGGAATTATTTATTATGCGGATACGTATTAACGGGGTTTTGCTTATGTCCATGCTCAAAAATTGGCGCAGCCCACATTACTCGTTGACTGTGCACACAACTTACATCGACGTTTCGGTAACAAGTTAGAAAGTCCAAGATATAGAAGGAATTAGGCCCTCCTCACCTTACCTTACGTGCCCACAGACGGTATTCTTTGAACCACTACGTAAAGCATGTTCTAAACGGGAAGCATAATAAAGACGACGAAGAGACAAAGAGCAACATTTGCCTGCCCATTTGACAAGGCCAAACTTCTTCCATAAAGCAGTGACATATGCAACTTTCAAGCGCACCTGCGCCAAGATTCTTGCGCAACGCACATGTCAGGGGACGTGCCAGGTAAAAGCCGGGACGTGTAATGGAAAACAAATCAACAGAATGGGCGAGGCACATCATCCCCTTATAATCTTACAATTCTTTCGCCCCACTCTTCATCATCCAAACACGGCAAATATCTCACTTTCCCTGGATGCCGTGAGTAAAAGGAAGTATGTCTGCTTGTTCAGTATACCATTCTGGCGAATTCACATGACATTGTTTTCCACTGCAACAGCAGAGGGCGCGAGCTTTCATGGATTATCATTTCGCAGAATCAACGAGCATCGAGCGTAGTAATTACCATGCTACTGACGTAGTGTAAGCGACCGAGAGTCTCCAGCGATCACGCAATCGCATCGCAGATCGCTAGCTGTACCCCGAAGAGGGAGCGATTGGAAGCGGTCGCTCATCGTCAGCTCACCTCGGCGTATAACGCGCGCGAAACAATTGTCCATTTGGCAGCCAACGCCCATTCCATTTCTCGGCAGCGAGTGTGCGTGCGACTCGGAGACACGGCGCATTTTCACATCTCCGCGCGCGAATCCCGCGTGTTATTATTTCTTTGCCTTCCAAGTCGCCACCTCCTGGCCGCTGGCCAAGAGCTCCGAGCACGCGCGGCCATAACGCCTGTCAGAAGAAGATTAAAGTAATCTCTTCCGCGCGATAAACACGAGGAATACAAGAAAGCGTTGGGTGTGCCCCGACTCGCGTATATATTTGCAATACTCCTTCGCTGGAATCTATACTGCTCGGCCGTATACGGGAACGCGTTCTTTCCAAACCTACGCGAGTCGGGCGGCTTTGGCTTTCGCGGCGTGGCTGCACCTTTCCTCCAAGGAACGCTCGGGTCCCTTTCGGAAGGGACACGCACAAATTTATTTTGTCGCCACTGGCAGCGCGCCCCTTTCACTTGAGGTCTTTATTGGAGAACGCCCTGGCAGAGCCTATTGAAAGGGAGAGAGTCGGCGGGCCGCGTTTTGCTGGCCGGTCGCCAGGCGACTAATCCTAATGCAGACCCCGCCGTCAGCGCTGTTGTCGATTGCACACGCTTTCAACGGCGTCATGGATGAAAAGCGCGACGCCTGGAACAGTCCCAGTTAGCTCTGTGCTGTCTCACAGACAGCGAAAGGGCGCACGATGCCGATTCGTGGCTGAAAAGGGAGCCAGGTTCAAGTACCAGGTGTGTCCACGGGGCCAGGTGACTGTACTTCTCCGTTACCTGACCTCCAACGATCTAAATGAAATCTAGTGACGTCAGCGACAAAGCACGAATACGAACATCTTAATTGATTAAACTGGCGACCACGCCGGCTTCAACGAGCGCCACTACAACCTAAACGAAACCGTTGAAATTCTTCTTTGACGGTTAAGGACTGGGCAGCAACCGAGTCAGTTTGAAGACGCACCGTCGAACAGGGTGCTAACCTGGAACTACGTTATTGGCAGCAACGTATCAAGACAGTAGGAAAACTCAATACATTGGATCCACCGTTAAATAAGGTTAACGGTTCCTTACAGTACATTGACGAGCTTGACACGTACGAAAAGGCCCAATGAAAACGCATAACAGATCAGCTGGTGTTTCACAAGGCAGCCACTAAGAAAATTACCTCGTTTCTGCATAAAGCCGAAGAGGTCATCCAGGAACTCTTTCCTTTTGGGGTCATCGCTTAGCTCGTACAGCTGCAAAGAAACATATACGAAGCTATTATTTTTTTCCACACGCAAACAGCAAGAACTCGTCGCCCGTAGCATGGCGACACAATTTCAACGGAAAGGACCACAAATCCTAAGCCCCAGCGATTACGATATTCGCAGTCACGAAGCAATGTCGAAGGCAAAGTTGAATTGTCATATTCACTTCTAAAGCGATAATTGGCGATTATACATTTGGCCGTGGTGTCGCAAGTAAACCACGCATTAAAAGATCGAATAGCACATCTATATAATCATTAATCGAAACTGCGCCGCCACTGGCAAGAAAGTGCAGGCACCTGTGTTTGCTCAGTTCAAAATGACACAGCGACTGCTTGATCGTAAACTTACAAATCTGGAATGCCAATAAGGTCAGCCTTACCGTTACTGGAGGCCTAAGAAACCGCATTGAGCACAAAATAAAATAAAGTGAAAAGGAAAGAAAGAAAGAAAAATCCGCGACAGCCGAAGATGGGCGGTGACGTCACACTGTAGTTCGCGCACATGCTCCTCCTAACGTCATAGATTTTTACCACGTCTGATGGGATGTGGGCACACTTTAACAATCTTTTTTAAACACGACAAACACCCAAACACGTCAAGGATTGCTCAAATGCACGCTGACGTCACGCTGACGTTCAAGAACCACGTTTTGCGAGCGGAATTCAAAAAGGGTAAATTTTACCATCGTTCTCCCCGATAGTCATGACGTTTCTCTAGAGAGAGAGAGAGAGTGAGGGGTGGGAGGGGGGGGGGGGGGGGCTCGCTAGTGAATCCCGGAAAGGTTTGCCTGCAGGATGTACACCGGATGGGTATGACGAAAAATGAAATAATGATGTCCTGTTCAGCAACACTGGAGACAAATTACAACAAATGATTGATGACCTTAACAGAGAGAATGCAAGAGTGAGGTTGCAGATTAATATGCAGAAGAAGAAGATAATGATCAATGGCTGGGCAAGGGAACAAGAGCTCAGGATCGCCAGTCAGCCTCTAGAGTCTGTGAAGGAGTACATTAACCTAGGTCAATTAATCACAGGGTACTCTGATCATGAGAAGGAAATTCACAGAATAAAAATAGGTTGGAACACATACGGCTGACATTGTCGGCTCCTGATTTGAAGCTTACCATTATCATTGAAAAGGAACGTGTACAATCAGTGCATTTTACCGGTGTTGACATATGGGGCAGAAACTTGGAGACTGACAAGGAAGCTTGAGAACAAGTTAAGGACTGCGCAAAGAGCGATGGAACCAAGAATTCTAGGCAGAACTTTAGGAGACAGAAAGAGAGAGGTTTGGATCAGAGAGCAAACAGCTGTAGCCGTTATTCTAAGTGACTTTTACTTTATGAGAAAAATGGCGCTAAGCAGGTCATGTAATGGGCCGGTTAGATAACTGTTGGACCATTAGGGTTACAGATTTGGTACCAAGAAAAGGGAAACGCAGTCGAGGACGGCAGAAGACTAAGGGAGGGAGGGAGGGAGGGAGGGAGGGAGGGAGGGAGGGATGGATGGATGGATGGATGGATGGATGGATGGATGGATGGATGGATGGATGGATGGATGGATGGATGGATGGATGGATGGATGGATGGATGGATGGATGGATGGATGGATGGATGGATGGATGGATGGATGGATGGATGGATGGATGGATGGATGGATGGATGGATGGATGGATGGATGGATGGATGGATGGATGGATGGATGGATGGATGGATGGATGGATGGATGGATGGATGGATGGATGGATGGATGGATGGATGGATGGATGGATGGATGGATGGATGGATGGATGGATGGATGGATGGATGGATGGATGGATGGATGGATGGATGGATGGATGGATGGATGGATGGATGGATGGATGGATGGATGGATGGATGGATGGATGGATGGATGGATGGATGGATGGATGGATGGATGGATGGATGGATGGATGGATGGATGGATGGATGGATGGATGGATGGATGGATGGATGGATGGATGGATGGATGGATGGATGGATGGATGGATGGATGGATGGATGGATGGATGGATGGATGGATGGATGGATGGATGGATGGATGGATGGATGGATGGATGGATGGATGGATGGATGGATGGATGGATGGATGGATGGATGGATGGATGGATGGATGGATGGATGGATGGATGGATGGATGGATGGATGGATGGATGGATGGATGGATGGATGGATGGATGGATGGATGGATGGATGGATGGATGGATGGATGGATGGATGGATGGATGGATGGATGGATGGATGGATGGATGGATGGATGGATGGATGGATGGATGGATGGATGGATGGATGGATGGATGGATGGATGGATGGATGGATGGATGGATGGATGGATGGATGGATGGATGGATGGATGGATGGATGGATGGATGGATGGATGGATGGATGGATGGATGGATGGATGGATGGATGGATGGATGGATGGATGGATGGATGGATGGATGGATGGATGGATGGATGGATGGATGGATGGATGGACGGACGGACGGACGGACGGACGGACGGACGGACGGACGGACGGACGGACGGACGGACGGACGGACGGACGGACGGACGGACGGACGGACGGACGGACGGACGGACGGACGGACGGACGGACGGACGGACGGACGGACGGACGGACGGACGGACGGACGGACGGACGGACGGACGGACGGACGGACGGACGGACGGACGGACGGACGGACGGACGGACGGACGGACGGACGGACGGACGGACGGACGGACGGACGGACGGACGGACGGACGGACGGACGGACGGACGGACGGACGGACGGACGGACGGACGGACGGACGGACGGACGGACGGACGGACGGACGGACGGATGGATGGATGGATGGATGGATGGATGGATGGATGGATGGATGGATGGATGGATTAGAGCGCAGGGGGCCGCAGCGCCCGCGAATTTCCTAATTTGAACGTGGAGCGATGAAATTGCGAAATTCGCGGGTGCTAGTTGGCATCGGTTGGCGCAGGACAGGGGTAAATGGAGATCGGAGGGAGACGCCTTCGTCCTGCAGTGGACATAAAATAGGCTGCTGCTGCTACTGATGATGATGATGATGATGATGCACAGTTCACAACACAGGTACGTAGTACACAAACCACAACACCACAACACAGGTACAGGTACACAAACCACACCACGCAACACTCGACTAAAATGTCTCATTGACACCAACTCAAACTCAAAACTCGGAAGTACCTTCGTTGCGCGAGATGCATAGGCAGTTCATGGGCCAAGGACGCGTTAGCTCAAAGGATGGAAGTCTGTCATTTGCTTTAGTGGTGATTTTTGGTGATGTTTTCATATGATTGAAGGGCACCAAGACAATGCTATGGGAGTTGCCCAATATGTCACTTTTTGTCACCGCCGTTACGACACCACTAGAGGGATGAACACCATTATCTTGGTACAACATGCAATCAAGAAGGTTCACTGTAAGATATACATGTACGTGCACATGAAATTTAAAAGAGAAAGAACGTTCTGAGCGAAAACGCACAAATAATGTAAGAATTGCACCGTGCTGTTTCATCTGAACAGCACGGTGCAATCTACCTTTCGAACCACAGCAGATTTCGATCAAAAAGATTGTCCACTCCATCTGCAGCGACTAATGCCGCGGCGCGAACAACCTCCAACGGATGCACGGTGCCGTTAAAGGGACACTCAAAGCAAATGTTCAATTGACGTGGACTGCTTAAATCACATTCCAGAAACCTCGCAACGCTTCTTTTGTGTCAAGACTTAGTTTACGCGAAAATTGCATCTTGAAAGGCCCCTCACTAGGTCTGGCCATTTTGAGCTGACAAGCGCAGAGCATACAATGCGCGATAACGATCGTGTCTGCAAACGCGCCGCGGAAAGACCTGAAATTTAAAACCGAACGCCGTTTTCCCTTCTCCTCGCGGCCGTCGCGATCCAGGCCGGAGGATGACGTATGCGTGCTAGTGCGCCTACGTACACGTGTTTGCACTGTGACGTCGCTCGTGGTGACCCGTGTCTTCGAGAATTATTCAAGGCAACATCTGTTAGTTGTGCAATATGTTGCTTGAATAGACGAATTAAAGCTTAGAGAAATAATAAAACACGCAAACTGAATGTCTGCATTTTTTTTTTTACTTCGCACCGCAGCAAGAGAGATGTGCTTCCGTTTTGTCTGCTTTTTCCCTCGTCGTGCAGTCGCGCGCGCAGACACTATGTCGTTTTCTACCGTTTTCCAGCGCAGGATCATGCTCTGTGATCCGCTTGTGTCTGCCTCAGTATTCGTGTAGCACTGCTAGTCAGGTGTTCTCGTGCACATCGCGCAAGACTGCGCGCTGCGCGAAACGAGACAATCACAACAGCTCGCGCGCGACACCGTCAGCGGAAGTGCACACTGTAAAAAGCGAGGAGAAAAAAAAAATTAAGGAGGGGCCTCTGACGTATGCGTCACGCGATCACAGAGGTCCGGTATGGGAGAACGCAGGGAAGGAATTCCGCTTGCGGAGGCTAGAAGGGGCAAGTGGAGAGAGTGTCTCGCTTGGCAGTGGAGCCCACCTGCTGAAATCACCGGTTCGCGGCACTGAAATATTTCTATTTCGGCTATTAATGAGCCGATTTGAAAACTTATTGCGACAGAACTAGAGTACACGTAACAACTTCCAGCGCATAACCAAAATTTGCTATGGAGCCTGGTGAGGGGCCCTTCAGGGTCCGAATACCTTTACCGCAATTCAAGCCTCCCGCCACACAACCGGGGAAAGGTGACGTTGCATACGCCATCACCGCCGTTTGCTGCCGTCGGTAAGTAAAACGGCGCCCGACAGACGGCGGTACGGTTTTTGCAGAAAACGCAAACGCGCGGCCATGGAGAAACCGAGCCAAGACAGAGTGATGGATTCGCTGCTGTAGCTGCCTTTTGGTCAAGTGGCGGGAACCGTTCGGGGATCCCGCGACATTGCATGGAAGTGGAATTGTCTGTTACTTGGAGTTCCTGCGAGTTTCGTGAACCTGCAATACCAGCGCAGCACTACGCGATAACGAAACTACTGAAACGCGAAAGCGTGCGCGGCGGGGAAAAGTTGAGAATGAAACCTTTCGACCGCCCGTGTCGTTGTCAAGGGTAATATCAATGAGTTGTTCTTTCTAAAAATGAAACAAAATTGGACAAGTAGCATTTTATTTCGCCTTATAATGCAATATAGTGATGTTTCTATAACGAGTGGTTCAGTATTGGTGATAGAATTTAAATGAGGAGTGCCTTCGTCATCGGGAAGTACTTCCCCATGATGATGAATGTCCCACGGGTCTCTCTAATCGTGTCTCGCATTTACCTCAATTTCTCAATTACTAAGGCTCTGTTCGCGATTATATTGACGCCCTACTCTGGAACACTGATCTGTCACTTAAGCGTGAGTTATTATTTGCCTTCAGTGCCTCTTTAACCGCACGGGAATGCAAGGCAGACATGCCCATGTTCCACTCGACTAAATGTCTCCAATGCAAAATACCTCGTACTTGAAGTAAAGCAGATGGGGTCGCTACTGCGACATGCGTGGAACGCCCGGGATATGACACAGCCCACTTCATCTGCTCTGAACGTGCGTCATATACTATAATGCCTTAAGCTATGACACGTACTTGGTCCAGGAAATATATGGCGCCGCCTAGTGCGTCCCGCCAACGAACCTTTCTAGAAGACAGTGGTCTTGACGAGATACCTTAATTGCTTTGCATGTTGTGGTGTTTTCTGCATGTTGTTTGTCTGTGTCGTGAATTGTGCGTATCATTTTTTACCCTTCCCATCTCGAGGAACATGCTAGGCATGCCGCGTAGCATGCTCGAGTCAGAGTGGGTAAGGGAAGAAAAACACAGGAAGGAGAATGAATGTGTGCGAGTAAGTGCAGGGGACAGACATGGGACAGCTAGAGCTGGTCATGGGGTATTCGCATTGCAACAGGAAAGAGAGGTCTGTCGTTGATGGGAAGTTTATTTTACGCTGAGGTCATCACTTAACTGCGTAAATGCCCACAAATGCTTGGAAGCGAGATTGTTTTCATGTGTGTATTTTACGCACAACATGCGTACTACAAGCAATATGTGGCCTCAGCGCTGGGTCCCGTATAAGTATCAACACCGAAATGTCTGCTGAAAATTTTCGACATATTGCTGCATACACATTGCAGGCACACTGGACAAGTCAGACTGTATACTTGAGCCGCACGCGGTGTATTGTTAACTCCGGCGTCACAAGCTTGTCTAGGCCTCTGTAGCAAGCATCAACAATTTCGCACATGGTACGTGCAACTGTTCACTTTCGTTGTTACTACACATATAACATACGACCCGGATTTCAAACCGGCACTACTTTTTACAGTATGCCTCAGAAATAGACGACATCGAGAAAAACTCCAGGCACTGCGAAGTCCACAATTGTCGATACTACTTCGCTATGCGGGTTTGCAAAGAGTGACATGACACGAGAAATGGGGCAAGCACGAACATTCGAACGACGAAGCAACGCGCGACGCAACATCCGAGAGTTCACGTCGACAAAGATAGCACGCACCGCTGGTGGGTACTTGGTCCCCGGATCAAAGCTGCAGCCTCTCCTTCCCCTCCAAAACGACCGCGGCAACCGTCGAGAGGCGACACGAGAAAGGGGGGGAAGGGAGATGCACAGCAGCCACGCAACGACGAAAGACACACAAGGGTTCATCAAAGCAGCCTTACAAGCCAAGGGGGAAAAATAATAATAAACGAGCTGGGGCATCTGAGGCCTAGCGGCATGCGTGCTCAGCGGTGTCGAAGAGAGGAAGGGAACTAGAAAAATGGCTGAGAAGAAGGGAACGATGGAGTCACACCGGCGCGAGAAGACATCTGCGGAGACAAAAGAGAAACAAAACCGCCAAGGGGGGTGTTTCGGCCAGTTTCACTCGAGAGCGACGAATACACGCGGCGGCAGCTAAGAAGCGAGCCGCTCAGAGAGAGGGGGGTAGGGGGAGAAAGAGAGACATGGTTGGAAGGAGCAGAGCGAAGAAGCGAGGTGGCAAAACAGGAGGAAAGGGGGGCGCTCTTCCGAAGAGACATTCGCGCTCGTCGAGATCTGTCACGCGAGGAGCTTTAAAAATAAATCCGCGAATCACACCTCCTCGGGTCCTTTAAGTACACTGACGTTCGGCGTGGGGATGTGTCTCGCCAACTCGGCGTGATTTATAGCGGGTTAATTTTGGATAACGCCGCCACCGCGGACGGCGTCGTCGCGCAGCCACGTAGATGGGAACTCTTGCGAGCGCAAGACGAGCCCCGAATGAGCAGCGCTCAGGAATCGGCCTCCGTGTCTGGTTTAGCCACGAAGTGGGGTTCCGAGGGGGAGTTCTTTTCCATCAGGCAGTAAACGTGCCGGAATAACGGCATGCGACGCGTGACGCGCGTACACCAGGCTCTTGAAAGAGAGAGTGGCGTGGAGAGATGCTAACAGAGTTCAGCCTCCCTTCCCCCCCCCCCCCCGCGGTTTCTGGTGACGTCAAAGCGCCGGCGGGCGGGTGCGCGTGCGCGCCGTTCGCGTATGCGCGCCACATGCTTGCAATCATCGCTCTTTTGATATACGGCCCTGCACGAGCCTCACGAAACACGCGCTCCGTATTGCTGGCAACGAATCTGGCCAACACCGAATACACGGACCAGGACGAAGAATTTGTATGGAATAATTGGCCTTGTGAAGGCCTTGCGTGCAGTCGAAAGAGAAACATGATGCCTTGCGAATACCTTCATGGTCCACGGCAAGATTACCTGATTCGGTGGAACTTGCGGAAGAATAACCTTCTCGAGGACTCGCCTCGAAGTTATGATCGCCTAAATTCTGCCTGGGAAAAATGCACACAGTCGCTCTCTGCTTTGCGGACAGACATGTGCTTAGTCAGCGGCATCATTGAACTGACTAAGAGCGCCAGAGAAAACTGCAGCCCATGATGGCTTCGCCCTATTTGTCGTAATATGTATCTGTCGGTAAACCAGTAGCCTTCTCGAACGCCCCAAGGGGCAGGGCAGCCCGAATGATGACCGACATCTCCTCCTCCGTACGTAACGTCAGTCGTGCCCGCAGTGAGGTGGCGAATATGAGGCATTTCAAAGAACCTGCGCTACCGGCTTTCTTTTTTTTTTTTTTTTTTTTTGACAATGCCACCGCCGCTTCTACATGCCGAGGAACCAGGGGGGAAAAAGCACACGTGGGCTAACAGTTTACTTAGTTCCAGCATAAGAAAAACATGGCCATCACACTACGAATTACCATGAGGGCGAGCGCGTGCCTGACGGTGAACAGAGGCGGAAGGGAAGAAGAAGAAGAAGCAATACCCCGAGGTCGCGGCACGTACAACACCTCGCGCGCTTCAGCAGGCGGATATCGCGACGCAATCGCGTCCGCTACTTCTCATCCTCCGCGCGAACACGATCGCGCTCGATAGCACAGTGCGCGTGGGGGTGCGCGCCGAGCCGTAAACGAGGACCCGGCGTACAGGGCGAAAACGCGAAGGGAGAGATCGGCGGTGTGCAAGAAGAGGGCGCCGCCAAGAACGCTCTCTTTAATAGGAGCGGCCGACATGACGCCGGTCGGCAGCTGCTTGCTCTCAGTCGACGGAGCAGAGCACACACGGATTCATACACGCTCATTCAGGCGTGCAGGTGCGCCTCGGACGGCTGCACGGGAAAGGAGTGATTTCTTAGTCAGAGGGACAAGGGCTACATTTATAGGACGGATATTTCCGGGGATGCTTTCACTTCTACGTGACGTAACATCTGGCACCAGCGTCTCACCCCATTCCCGGGAAAACAGTATCATTGAATTCACAGACATGTGTGCAGTCCAGTTGGTATAGCAGAATAAGGGGCGAGGTTGTCGTAACGTCTTACGCCATGTCCGTTCACAATCAATCCCCATGCGAGCTGCATCTGATAACCCTCGAAGAGATTGTTCAAAAATATTGTCTGCGCAGATATCTGCACTGCGGCGAGATTATCTGACAGCTGCCGCAACCTATACCCGGTGCAATTGTCAGGAAGGGTTGCAAGATAAATCACAATCCTTGCCTGAGGTTGCTTCAATCGTGTAAAGTAGTAGGCAATGCGTCTCGTCTCAGTCGCATTATTTCGCCCATTCTTTTTTGTTTGAATTTCCGCTACTTGCAGATTAGAATACGACGCTGCTGACACCCGGACCAATGTGCAGCTCTGTGTATACGCATCCAACAGATAAACCTGCTCCTGTAGCGACGTAGTAGGCAGGGCGCTGTAGCTTTGAGCAGAATGCAAGTCGCTAGTTACTGCATGTTATCAGCTTTGCTACTACAGACGCAAAGCTGATGAACCAATAGCGGCGCATCAGAGTACTATGCTGCCTTACGCGGACGCTTATACTACATTAAACGTTACTTTCAGTAGAGGTGCAGCGCCAGAGCTGACATCACCGCGGCGCATTTCAGGGCACTTCTACATAAACATATATACGGCGAAAGCCTGAGAATACCGGGAAAAAGAATGTGTATCGAGAGGCAAGTATGTTGCGCGATATCAGACGCAGACTCCAGATGTCTGGCTGAAATATTTTTAAAGTATACTTGAGGTAGCCGTGACAAAAGTAGAAACGCCCCTGGTAGTGTTCCGTATTTCCTTTTTTGTCCTGTTTGACCACGAAGACGCTCAATGAGTGCGAACGAAGGCGCGAGGGAACATCATTCCCATAGGTCGCCGGCGGACTTCTGTGCATCGTCAATGTGAACAGACCTAGAACACACTAGTAGCGAATATGAAGTCGAACGGTGTGCCGGACACTGGGTGAAAGCAAAGACGGTCGACACAATTTATTGGGCCTCATCCCGCCACTAGCCAGCAAAGGATACCCCCTCCCCTTGAACACTGCTCTTCGGAAAACCTTGTTTGCATTCCGGGTTTATTAGGTGTGTGACGCCGATGACGTCAGTTTTGACACGCTTGTATCACAGTATGCCATCGGAGACGAAGGCATCTAACGCCCTTGAGTTTAAGGACTCCGGTACAGTGGCACACGCGGCCGCTTCGTTTTCGCACACTGGCCGCCTTTGGATCCCTACCGACGCGCGCGCGACCGCGATTCACCGCGAAACGTGGGCAGAACGCGACCGATCGCGAGTGTGCCACCCACGTTTGGAAACGCAACGCGTCCGCACACCGACGGCGCTGGAGAAAGAATAATTCACCGGGTTGATGCTCGGGGCTTGCTCAGTGATAGTTGTTGCTAGGCGATGCATCCCTTACTTAGTCGGTGCTTGCTGTCGCGCATGAGCGAACTTTAATGTTCATACAAAGCGCTATTTCTTTGTCTTTCAGCAGACGCAAGCCGGAAACCTCCCAGGTTGCCCTTGATCGACGCCTACTTATAAGCGCGAGGAGCGACGCTACCGCGGTGAAATAATGCGGACGCGAGCTAGGCCTACGAACATTTAAGGCTTTTGCATATCGGAGCATTCCCCGCCTCCACACTTTGTGGATCTATGACGCCTACTCACTGAGGAGGATTGGCCAAGGCTGCGGAATCGGCGAGATTTCGCGGAGAAAAAGAGAAAGATCGCGCCCAATGCGCCCGCGACGCCCGACGTCTCGCTTTTAGGCTTTCGCAGCACGCGCGCGTCCCACGTGGTGCAGTGACAACGAAGTGGTGCAGAGGGCAGCAACAGCTGACATGCTGCATCGTCTCGCCCCCTTATGCGCTTACGTAAGAGGAAAAGAATGGGTTACGAAGAACTGAAGGAACGTCGCACTATTGTAACTCAATTAAACAGGTTAGTTGACAACGTGAACCTATATGCAATATGGTTAACCAGAGTTACGTAGACGGGACGTAGGGAGAACAGCACAGGGCGAATAACTGCAAGTGAACAAGTCTCAAAGGTGCCCACAGCCTACCGTCACTTGCAACGGCCAGACGACCCCCAAGCCAGCCCAAATATGTACGAACGCAAGAACACGTATATATAGGCGCGCGCAAACGAAAGAATGCAATAATAAAACGTAACCCAGTATGCTAAAGGAGCTCATAACGGCTACACGAAACCAACTAAATACTCCCGCTCAGGCAACAAGCCTGCCGAAGAGCTGCAGACCTTCAGTTTGTTTTCATATTCCACTTAGCGTGAGGAGCGCGAATGTAATGAATATATTCTGAAACGCAACCGCCAGCAAATTTGTTCGCAGATGGTGGGTTCAACGTTCAGACACAAGGGGGCCTCTACGTAGTCTCCTTAGTACAAGGCTTATGAAACATCCCACATCTGCCGCGTCCATTTCCGCAACTGCATGCTTGATAAGTACGTAACCGCTAGAAGTGCGGATAATGGCAAGGCATGGAGTATAAATTGAGCAACAGAGTACCGAAGCAGGACTAAGATAGACAAGGGAGAGTAAAGCGCCTAATTTACTTTTCTTTCTAGCGTTTTTTTTTTTCTCGTTATTTTCTCCGGCATGGGAGGAAACTCTATCAAGTCCCTGTCGACGACGTCCGGCTATTTTAGTAGCGTGGAGGTATACTCATCCTAGCAGTCTTGTCTGTCGTTACCCCGATCTTCTTATCCCCGCACACTGCTGCCGAGTGTGGTTTTCTTTTTCCTTCTCCTGGCTTTCTTCACCTGCTCATTTTCTTTCTCTGTCACTCTTTCGCAGGCGTCCTCTCAACCTACGCTCTGCCTTCCGTCAGGATTTTGAGCCTCAATAAAATACCGTTTGACGTGCGCTCCCTCCTCCGCACGCGCTCTCTCCCATCTACCCTTTTTCTCCTTCAACACCGTGCTCTTCTTATACAGGGCGCCCCTGCAACCCTCGCAGGCCTCCGGCTAAGTTGAGCCCTGAACGCTGTATACGGAGGCACACACGAACACAAGAAGAGCCAAATTTATAGTAACCTTTCCTTAAAAAAAAAAAAAAGAAAAAGGCAGAGAGAAAAAAAATGGAGGTGGGGGTCGATGTATGTCGACAAACAAATAAAAGCATGCTAGCTGCAAAATGAGAAAGAAAAGGCAGAAGGAGCTACCGAAAGGTTATTACAAAAAAGAAAATGGCGGTGGCGGGGGGAGAGGGAGAGAGAAGGATGGGGCGACAGAGGTAAGCGGCCAGGCCACCCGTATTACACACGCGTACCGGGATGGATGCCGTGGTTACGCGCAGGAGCCTCTGGAAACGCACAATTTCGCAGCGAGTGTTGGAAGCCATTTTTCTTCCTTTATAATTATTGTTATCTTTTTCATAGTGCAGTCTTTCCCTCTCACTTATGGAGCTTGCGTATAAATATAGGGGCCCGCTGTAGCGGTATCCGTGGGCAGGAGATGCTGCACTCCCCGTCTTCCCTCGTCAGTGCGCTCTCGGCTCGTGGCGATCATTGGCTTGTTTGCCCGATGAGCGCCTGGCTTGCGGCCCAGAACTGGTTCGGTGAGTGCCGGCTCAAGACTTCCGAGTGCGCCCTTGGTCGTCGCCCTCGGTCAGTAGCTAGACTTTAGAAACGGGCTCGATAAGTGAAAAAGATTCCCTGCGAAGCGATGCTAGTTCGCGCAGTGTGGTGCGACGAAAAAAAATTTAAATAAAAATGCTTCGCGGTATACATGTAATTCGCGTACTTGCCTTCGTCTCGTCCTTGGTGCATATTTCCACAAACAGAAATAATTTCGCCGCTGTCAGCAGGATTTCGCTCATACTGCATCGCAGCAGCGCAAGTTTACGACTGCCAACTACGTTACACGGTGAATCCGGTCCAAACGTCTCAAACGTGCGATGAAAGGGAATCAAGCGTCCACTGAGGATGTGAGCACTTTACTTCGACGTTATGTGGCACCCGCGACAGTCCGCAAAAGCAGCGCGATTGCTGACCTCACAGCTCTCAGTTTTCATCAATTAACGGGATGTTGGGGACAGGATGACGTGCGACGGATGAATACAGCCCGATGCTCATTACGCGGTGGAGCGCTTTCCGCAGCAGTGGGCAACGTTGGGTCAATAACAAAATCTCGTTACGCAGTATAGGCGACGTGCAAAGGACGTGTGTGTTTGACACCCAGTCGCTGAAGAAAACACAAACGCATACACGCACTTCTCGACGGTAACAGTGACAGCCGTCCTCGTTGCCAATGAGAGGCCGATGCGAAAATAAGCCTACTTTGAAGTGCATCAATAAACAACGGCTTCGAAGGGGGATGCTGATACACGTGCGCCACGACAAGCCCCTGGAGAACGCACTTTGCCTTCCCTCCACGCATTCCCTTCGCTGTGATCGGTTTAGATAGCGACTCACGAGTCTATTCAATGCTACCGATTACTGTTTCCACGCGCAGCGCGGGACACCACACTAGCTATAGTCAAGCCGAACGGTCATCTGTGAAAGAAAACCCTATAGGAAAAATGAACAGCGATATCGCCGTTTGTTTTCCTTCCTATGTACTTCAGATAAGCTACGATATAGGTCTTGGAATAACGCGCTCGTTACTTCTCTTAAACTATAAATTGCAACGGAATGGTTGTATATGAAGGTGAACAGGTAAGATCGACACATTATACTCTTGAATCAGTTCAAATGAAGCTCAGTGTCGGTAAATAAAAAAAAAAAAAGGAAAGAAACTCCAGCGAAGGCGAACTCAATCTCGACATCTTTGCGACTAGCCGCTTGGTTCCGCAAAAATTGCACTCACTTGGATAATTTTATGGTGTATAAGGTACATCAAGGTGATGCCATAAAGCGCCACGCACTTCTGAAGACCGTGAGCTCTTCTATTGGCGACAGCTCACTTTAGCAGCACTCGAACCAGGCTCAACATTAAGTGTGCATGGGTACATGTCAGCGGTAGAGAATATATAAAACCAGCATAAGCAACGCTACGACGTATATTTTCTCAAACAAATTATCCTAAAGTATAGCGATTTATTGAAAGCCTTACTTTCGAAAGAGGGAATCACGCGGCATTTGTTATGTCTTTTTGAACAAAGTTATATTTTCAGCAGTATAGTCTGCAGGTCGCTTAACAAAAATTTGTATAAAAGAAACAGATTTCACTTTCGCGACGAGTTTAATTTAAGCACTAACTTCATACGTGCGCTTCTGTTGCCTGGCTTGCCACGAAAAGTTGATCGCGAGTGGACAATGCTTAAAATGCGCATGTCTGGGTCTATGTGCATGCTATCCAGTGTTTGTATCGGAGGAGAACATATATACCTGCATATGTTTATGTAAATTGACTACGCTGCCTGAGAGGACTGGACTGCATGCCTGAGTACCCAGGGTTGGGCTCCCGCATGCTTCTTACTTATTCTTACTAATCTTAGCGTTTTGGTATCATTCCTGTGGAGCAGACTGTACACATTATTGTGACGTCAAGCTTTCACAGCGAAGCTGTTCCACAACGGTTTTCGTGCACCGGGGTGAGCATTGTTAAATCTCAACCAAAGAGCCGCCGGTAGCGCAGATTGCGTCGGATACCTAAAGCAGCCGTCATGTGACCAGGGAGTCGGTGACGCACCACCAAAAACAGCGTGCTATACACAGCCTTATTCGGACAGCGGAACGCAAAGTCGGGCGCCGGCTTCCGTAGAGCCGGCGCAGGTTACCGGAAAATGAACTCTGATATAAAAGAGTAAAGAAGTGCTAAGCTCGGATATAGTGAGCTGCTTAAAAACGGCTCGGGAATACCAAATAAATTTTGGAGTACATAGTGGAGCGTTTGCAAAGCCTTGGATCACTTTCTGGCGGTGGCACACCGGTCAACTACGACTTCCAAACGATGTGATAACGCCCTTGTAGAACTTCGCTGCCTTTGATGTGCGAGTTCCTCGTATTGGAATACATTTGCGAAGGCCTTTCTCTTTCTTTCTTTCTTTATTACAGAGTTAAATATCTATCTCTTTTAGCAAGCTGCATGCGGTGCGAGGCCAAGAAGCGAGCAGTCACAGTTCTTGCAGTCACAGTTGTAGCTTCATGCAAGTCCGACTACCGCCATGTTCGTCGGGAGGAAGCGAGCTGCCGCGGAGGAACCCGTGCGTTCCCAGTGGGCAGGGAAAGAAAAAGAAAAAGAAAAACAGGAAGCGGAGACCTCGCGGGCGGAAGCTGCTTCGCGGCGATCCATCAGCCACACGTCACGGCCAGCTCGACAGCCACCACGACGACAGCGCCCTCGCAAGGCCGACCAGGTATACACGCTGCGGTCACGAGCGGTCGAAGCTCGCGACACTACTGTACGCGCACGTGGGAAACGTGACTGAGCGCAATACACATTAAACATAAAAAATAACAAGGGCCGGGGGAGGGGGAGAAAAAAGCGCGCCATCTTGAATTGTTTCACAGCAAACGACACCGATATCCGGGAGTAGATACATATTTAAGGCTCGTTAAAGCTAGAACAGTCCGTGGTGAACAGTGACAGTGGTGCGATGCCTCTTGGCTGTCATTGATAACGGGGCCATCAGACAAGTTCGTTGGGTCTCTTGCTCGCAATTTGCGTGCGACAGAAGCTCGTTTTCGGCTGCGCTATAGATTAAACAGAAACCACGACGTGTCTCGATTTTTGCTGGAACCACTTCTCCCACACACGCTGCACATAGTTCGGGACAAAGTAGGAAGTACACTACTTCAATACATCCAGGTGATTGGCGGTGTGTCACAAAAGCTATAACGGGATGAGCGCGTCATCCTGTCTTTAACGTGGCTATTTAATGTTTCAGAGGATAGAATTCAAACCCTGCGGTCAGAAAACATGAACTTAAATGAGATCTTAGTGGTCGTGTTCACGTGCCGCACAACAACATCTTATGTGCAAGAACAAAGCTCCGGCCTAAATTCAGTTGTCCCCCGTGCACGTTGGTAATCTACACAGAATCCCATTCTCCCGACCTTCCCACCTCGCTGACTTCGCTCTCGTTTATTTCACAAAATTAATTTGACGCTTTTCCGCCTGCGGCTCGGAACAAAAATTGACATCAACTCAGCGCATGCTGCCATGCGCGATGCAGGCCCTTCAGCAATGCGTTTGCGCATATGTTGTTCGTTATATAATTGGTATAGAACTGGTAGTTGAACTTAGCCTCCCCTGAGAATCTCTAGGTTAGCGTAATACCAGAATGAGAGCGGGCTGCTCTACAAGAGGTATGGGGCTCGTTTCCACAACAAAAGCCACGCTGAATCGCAATAGGGTTATATCAGCCAACATGAAAATAAGTACACGCAACTATCGCTACGTGTATACCGAAATTTCAACGCAAGTCCTGAACACTCAAGTTCCAACACCTGAAAATTTCTTAGTATTGAGTGGCATGGCTCCGCCACCATGTTCATGGATGTTTTATGAAGAAAACAAAGAGCCATGCACATTCACCGTATCTGCCCGTTTTGTGCTGTGCGCGAAGGCAACCGTTTTGCGTGCCACGCTTATTCCCACAAACGACAGGAAGAAAAGGACGGGCTGTTTGAAGATAGCGCGGTGTTCACGTTCCTCACGTGATCGCGAGGGACGTTCGCCACTCGGGCACACATTCTCTGGGGACGCGAGGGTGACCCTCCCCCACAATCATTACTGCCAGCTCCCTCCGAGGAGGGTTGGAACCAGCTGCTGACAAGAGCAGACAAGAAAACGCGACTCGCACTCGTCTCGTGGGCCAAAGACGTCGCCCCCACCTGGGAGCCACACTAGGCCTACCTGCCCTAACTTCCTACCCTGCAATGGGAAATAAAGCTCTCTCTCTCTCTCTCTCTCTCTCTCTCTCTCTCTCTCTCTCTCTCTCTCTCTCTCTCTCTCTCTCTCTCTCTCTCTCGCTCTCTTCACGTTCCTCGTATGCGCTGTCTCTCCGTTCTTTTACGTTCTTTTCCCTTATCCCAGTGAAGGGTAGCAGAGCGGATCCGTTTATAGCTACGTTTTTACTTGAACCCGCAAAATCGAGTCTGGTTTGTCAGGCTGGAGACCGGCCGTCGGGTTCATGCAAACGTTAGCGGATCGGGCCAAGCGAGCGTCGAGGCTCGTTCGGTCAACCCGCCTGCAAAGGTCGGGTGCAGTAGCCGGGTCAGCTTGACTTCTGACTCAATCCGCTCCAGTCGAGTTCATGTAAACGAATGCTCAAGCTGCTTATGTTTCCCTCCTTTCGTTTCTCTTTCTCAGACACGAGGTTAGGAAAAGCTCGCAATATTCGCTTTGCCGCCAGCAGAACAGCAGACCAGTGCGAACATAGAGCAAACACAGACCTTCACCGAGAGGCATCGATGCTGCGAGCACAAGACACACTACATAACACAGAAACCAGAAAAGCAACACGAAGCAGACGAGTTGCTTACCTTGCCGATGTCGTCCATGCTGCTCACACGGCCGTTGGAGTCGCCGCTGCGGCTTGACCGAGATGATTTGGGTGTGGGACTCTGATGGGCGGGTGCGAGTGTGTTGCGGGGCAGGGAAGGTGGGGTGGACAGAGAACAGACAGTATTCAGAGTGCGAACAAAGACACAAGGCACACACGGACCAACTCGCGGTCCACAGTCACACAATAGGCAAGCACAACAAACTCGCGCATGCGCACATTAAAAAAAAAAAAGGCCAAGAAAATGAGCACTGCTACAAGATAGCACAGGTTGCAGACTATACAAAACACACGGCAGGAGATATATTCGCATAGGAGCACTATTGCGTTTTTTTTTTTTTTTTTTGTATGCATGCTTTGGGAGACTTCTTCAGCAGAGAGGTAATCCGAATGGTTTAGCTGGCGGAGGAGGCTTCACCCCTTCGTCTTTGACGGACGAGCACGCGGCAAGGCACATCAGGTGATGCTTTTGAAGTGCCCCTAGGCTGTTCGGTTCTGTGACCACATCAACAAATGTAGAAAGTAAAAACAGAAGAATAAATGACACCCGGCGCACCATGATGCGTCGGCAGTATTAGTACATGATATAAACCACAGTGACATATGTTCGGAGTGGGAGCACATGCGCACGGAACGACTGAAGCGCCAAAGTGAGCTTTTCTCGATGCAGAGATCTTGGCGCGAAGAAAACGCCCTATTTTAATTGAGAGCTTTAGATTAGGTGAGGCAGGCGGCTTGCGTAACCAATAACCCAAGGTCTGCGTTTAACCAATAACCCAAGTCAAGCCGTTTGAGTATACGCAAATAGGACGCAAGCCTTTTGCATCCTCTAATGTGAAATAGTATTATATCAAACTATAGCCTAGCAACAAAATTTGGGAAATAAGCTAGCCGGCGGTGCAACGCAGCATTCTAATGCAAATTCAAGATAGGAGTGAGCAGGACAAAACAGAGCCACCAAAACGACACAGCGGAGGCGCACCGGTGCGCATACAAGCACACACCACAAACGCATAACACCACATAAAGAATAGCGGCCGGCAAAGGAAACGAGGACGGAGTCGGCCGGTAGCGGCGAGGTGCGGCCACCGACATTACACGCGCTTTCGCAGAGGTAATGGTGCGGGTACGGCTGTTGCGGCAAAGATAGAGCGCGGTGCATTAATCCGAGATTTACAATGCGCTCCCCGCCAAGCATGCGGACACACCGCGCTCGCGATGGCCGCGGCGTATTTGGGAGGCAAAAGAGGCGCGCGCGACCGGCTCACTGCCGCCGTCCCACGCGCCGCGCCAAGGTCAGCTGCCACGCACTCACGGAGACCGCGCTACCGGACCTGCGGGACAGCGGCAGGGCGCGCGCGCTTCGAGAGCCAGCCCGTGGAGCGGACGCAGGGTCGTTCTGCCCTAGCTCACGGGTCTTCGCACGTGCGCGCAAGTAGGCAGCCACACGTGGATGGCAATTCATCGTGGGAGCAAGCTTTATGGCAGTCGCTGCGTATGCAATAACAGAGCGCAAATTTGAAGAATAAAGACAAAGAGAGAAAGTAAGCTTTATCCACATTGAACAAACGGTCTCGAGTACCGACTTGGGACCACATACCCACTCGAAAGCCCCGTCCTCGCTGCCTTATCACTTATAGAGCCGCGCGCGCGCGCGCAGGCATATGCATTGAGCCCGAGTCGCTCTACTCTCATCCGCAAGTGCTGGAAGTCGCTCGAACACTTTCGCTCCTGAAGTCACATCGTACGCGAAGCCATTGGGCAAGCGTCGAAAAGCGGTGCCGATTGAATGTGAAAGTCGTGATACGGCCGCTCCGTTCCCAAAGCGCATTTAGCTCTCGGCGGCAAGCCGGGCATCCGCGCGCGCATGTGTTTATGTTGTGCGTATACACCTGCAGAATGTAGGCAATGCCTCCATCGCACTAGCGACCTGTCGCAGGGCCCGGCGTCGTTTCCCCCCGATCACGGGGCCCGGCGCAACCTTTGAATTCGAGACGCCAGCATGGCGAAGAATTTAAATAACAGAGAAAAGAAAGAAAAGGTTCCCGTAATGCGGATAATGAAAAGAAGAAAAAGGAGAGAGTACGCAAGTCAGCGAAGGGCGCGGACATCAAAATAAAGCATTTAGTAAAGCAATTAACGGGGCTAGTTGGTAGACGTGACACGTATTGTTCCTTTATGTGTTCGTCCATTAGTTCCTCCGTCAGTGTAACACTAAGCGCAATACAATCGTGAAAGTCAAACACCGCACCATCCAAGGGACGGAGCCCGGCGGGGTCAGAAGGTTGACATTATGGCTCGACCACTCCAATGTTACCCTGTCCCCATAGGAAAAAAGAAAATGCTCATCACATTTGGCTGAAAAGTACTTCTGTATGGGTTAGTTGATACGACATATTGCAAGTTTAGACAGAACGGAAAGACGAGAACAAAGATATGCGTACACACAGGACGGCGTTCGTCTTGTGTCTATGCGTTTCTCTGCCCTCGGTACTCGCTAAATTGCAATACGCTCATCACGAATCTGGCGTCGCGATTTCTCGTCGCAGCCGGCGCGCATTAGTCGAGTCGGCAACAGTTCCAAGCGAAAAAAAAAGAAACGGTGTTCGACACTGCAGGGAACTTCAATTGCACGTGAGTCAAGTACTCCAGTCGCTTCACTCATACAGGGTGCATTTGCTTGTTTCCTGCAGCGTCAATACACAGTTATTACCAAAAGAGGAAGAGGCGAGATTAGCATGTGAGATTAGCAAATATAGAGCAATACCTGACCAAGAATGAAAGAGCAAAAAGAATAATATGAAATAGAACGACTGGAAAAACCTGCACTCAGTTCATGGTCGCAGGATGCTTTTAGGTGGCTAAGTGCTTGAGAAGCGGTTCGGAAATTGTCTTCAGCGGAACACTAATCAACTGCGTAACTTTAGGCCTTAAGGTAACGCGCCTATCGAATGCCCGTCTTCATATTTTATGTATACGTGCTTGGCATGTGGCAATGGCGTATACTTGGCGTGAACGAATTTCAGTACGTGTTCGCTGTTAACTGATTTTCGCTTTTGCATTCTCTTATTACGCGATGCATCTTTGTACTATTCGTAAGTAATCGTAGATTTTCAGTTCACTTAAATGTGCAAAAGGAAACAGGATATCTCCCACAGAACCACATAAAAGAGCCGCGGTAGCCGCGAAATGTCAACATTCGACGAGAACGTGGAAGCCTCCGTGCAATGTCACAGCAGTTGTGAAACAAGGCATGAATCCATTATTTTAAAAATGCTGGATCAAGAGACGTCCCTTCTTCGGCACAGTTGTTCATTGCAAGTCTCCATCTTCCTATGAACTTGCGTATCGGGCACATGAGACATCTCTCACACTCGCATTCGACAGCATCTTCCATTCGAGATGAACACGCGTTTTAATATAACAACCGAACAACAAGGTGGGTATCGCACTACCACGCCGGCATTTATGGACACAACATGGAATTAACCTTACCCACTGTCACGACATTTGACTTGCCTCAAGCAACAATTCCACGCAGCCATCGTATGTCGAGTGGGCACGCCCAAAACAACCGGCGTGCGCTAGTGCATTCACGAAGCGCCCCCGGAACAACGATGAAGCGGCGGTCCAGCGAGCGAGACAGAGAGAGAAGACAGTCTTCCTATTATGGGAAATGCTCACAGCGCACCGCGCATTGTGTGCAGACACACAAGATGAAATGCCCACGCTTTGCTGGCCGGTTTGGGCGCGCGCCGCGTGCCCTCTTTGTGTTCATTTTCTCCTTTTCGCCTCTGTGTAATGCGGCAAACCAGCGACGCAGGAGACCCGCCGTGATGGATGGCGCTTGCCTCGGAAGCCGGCAGCTCGGAAAAGGAGACATCAGCCAAGAAAGCGCTGGACGGTGTGCGCGGGTGACCAGCACAAAGGGTATCAACAGGTGCGCCCTTGCGCGGACGTATGCGCGAGAAACAGGGCGGAACTTGGCGCGCGACCGCATAGGTCGCGAAAGGTTAACTTGGTGCACAGGCTGGTAGCAGCTCTATGCGCAGAACTGGTGAAGCTTAGGCGAATCGAACTTCCGTCGCACGAGACAGGCTGAAGCATCAAGTCGACCGTGATCTGACCAATATTTATTCTGTGGCGGAAACCGTGTATGAGACAAATAAATAAATAAATAAATAAATAAATAAATAAATATATAACACTAGTGCATGACTTAACTAGGAACGTACCAAAATAGCGGTCACGAAAGAAATAAAGGAAGAAAATGGAGACGGCTGATATGCGATATCATTAGAAAAATTGCGTCCCAAACCTCGTGTAAACGTCGCCAGCGTGTACACTGCATTCGCTCCATCGAAACTTCAACCCAGTGCAGGGAACTCCAAAAGGGCAGCACCATTCCTCAGAGGGAAGCGGTGAGCACAAGTTCTATACCAACAAAAGACAGGCCGCGCACAAAAACAAACAGAAATGAACGAAGAAGTAGAGGACAGAAAAATACCAAGAAAGTGGTAAACCGTGGCCACAGCGCGACGCAACAGACGACGCATATCGCTCGGGAGGCGCTCAACGAGCCGTGCTCAATGCTCCGATGTGCCTGCCCCGGCTTCTTCTTGGCTCGCCCTTTTGAAAGAGCACAAGCCGATAGGGACGAAAGGGCTCTGGCGGCGGCAGTGGCCCGCGATCGCGCCACCATTGTCATCGTCCTCGCGAATGGGCCCGAGCAGCAGCAGCCGCCACCGCGTTCGGGGGAAGAAGACGCGACCTGAAGCCGTTTGCGATGCGAACGCGACAATCGATAATTGGTGGAGCCAGTCGGGTGGAACCGGCGCGTCCCATTCAGAGGAACCTGCGCCGCCGCCGCCGAGACGTCAGCGCCGCTACAACGACGTCAAGGGGCCACCTTTTGTTCTCCGCAATCCGCGTATACGACAGCTAACAAAAGCCGCTGCAATGCCTCCTCCATTCGGTGGAGCACGTTTATGCCTTTTCTTTTTCTTTATTTCCTTTTTTTTTTACACCTGTTCGCCGTTCGTACGAACCTCACCTCATCTCACTCCGCGCAGTTAGTGCGCTCTGCTCGAACATTTACTCCTGAACCTGTTATTCTGCTCGTTATCTTGCGCCAGTATTGCGTACCTTTTGTAGCCCCCGATATCCGCTCTTTCCTGATCTGCTCGACGGGACACAACCCGACGATAAAAGGACTCCTCCTTCCTTTCTCTGCGAGCAAGCGCAATCTTCTATATTTTCCTGCGCTGCCTTGGATGATCCGCTCCCTCGTAGCTTGTTCGGTACCCTTTCCATTTGCCAAGCAGGTCGAAGAGGCGATCAAAGAGAGGAGGACGGTGTGGGCGGAGAAGCAGAAGAAAGAGCGGGCATCGCTCGCCGCGTCGCTCGCACTGACGGCGAAATCGGCGCTTCGTTAGCCGGCGGTCGAACTCGCACTCACGGGGCAAGAGGACTCCTTCCAAAACAAACGACGGCCAGAAGGGGAAGCAGCAGTTCGGGCGCTCAAAAAGAAGTCGAAAGAAAGAAGAAAATGAACGAGAAGCCAAGCAACAACGAGGGATGCGCGAATGACTTGTTCGAAAATAGCAGGCATTGGCCACCACCGCTCGAACGGATCATTTGAGATGCACACAGTGGAACTCAGTTAGGAAGCCCGCGTCAAGACAAAGGGGCGCGCGCTGCCTGCCACGCCGAACGCGACCGGCGGGCCACTTCCTGCCCCGTCGTTCGCGGCTCCGCAGCCGAGCCTACTCCCGCCTCCCGACGACCAGTTATCCCCGTCACGCGTGTGCAGGCGCGCGCGGCGCCTCATCATCGATGCGCCATGGGACATCCCGGCGCTGGAGAGCTTGGCGTAGCCGTACTCTTCGCATGCCACCCTGGTGTCAACGATAAAGGACCGAGAAACACACGCACACTTTCTACGACAATTACGTTTCTTCTTCCTCTTCTCGCCATTTTGTTTGGGAACAACAACGGCAGCAGCAAGAAAGAAAAACAAGCATAAGAAAGGATGATAATGATATCCTGTGCGTGGGATTTTGTGTGACTACGCGTATATAGTACGCGCTTCTTGCCCGCAACCAGAATAACTCTGTGGTGATTTTGCACGCGTTTAACTTTGGAGCCATGGAAGGAACTGTGGAAGGAACGCACCAGTAATGCTACGCGAATTCTACAGCCGCGCGAGCTTGCGCTCTCTCGCACAAGCAAAATTCAGTGTTTCTGCGTTCTACCCCAAAGACAATTCAGGGCATCGAGACTACCCACAACAGTCCCCGCTCACAGAGTCTAGCCCTTCAGATCACGCGCTCTTACCTTCGAAGTAGCCTCCCTTGACCATCGTCGACGGGCCACTGTTGACTACGTGAGAGAGCCGAGAGAAAGCCCGAGTCTCCTACGCTGGTGTGCACATTGTTGAAATATTAACATGGACGGGAACACCCACTTCGTGCTCAAATCGTTTACTTGTCTGCAGTGCACTTTTTATTCACCTCGTGCGATCAAGAACTGCTTGTAGAAGTCAGGTTGTCAGGTTACCCCCCCCCCCCCCCCCCCCGCGATTTCATACTTCTATAGACATATTCCTTTAACAATAGGTATGTTGTTTCCATTCACACCGGAACCCCTGGGCGCAATGCTCGAAAATATTGCGCAGAGGGTCGCGAAGAGACAGTAGATATTCTCCGGATGAGAGATCTTGCAAAAGAACGGTAGCCACATTTCAAACGAAACTGAAGTAAATCGCTGCATGCTAGGGTCAGGCGGGCTGACTGCTCTAGACTCATCGAAAGGCCAACGATAGAAAACTAAATAGTACGAATCGCGGAGCGGGAGGTTTATACCGTTACTAACCAATCCAATGAACATGCCAGCCTGACGTCAAGTTCTACAGGTACAAGGAAAAAATGAAAAAGCGTTCCGCGAGTGATTTTTGCCACCGACTATGAGTGCACTACGAGGGTGTCAATCCAGAAGGCGAGACTAAAGACTGCCAAGCAAGGTGACTACACTTTCAGAAAAAAAGAAGGGCCGAAAAGCGATGGATGGAACAGACGATCACGATCAACAAGGCGGGTGGCACAAAGCAACTCAATGACGCACAGTAAGATGCAGCAGCTGTTCACGTCCTCGCGCAGAAACCAAAAGATGCTGTGGTGGTCGCATGCTGACACCGGCGCGAGAAAACGCGAGCGTGGGTGGACACGGCCTGAAAGCAGGCGAGCATAGCGGCGCCGGTCATTTCCGCAATCGAAAGAGGAATCGCGGCGCTTCAAGACCGAAGCGCACTCGACAGGCGGGTCCCCTCTCCGACACCGCGGAATCATTATCGGCCCCAAAGCGCGAGCAGAGGAAACGCGCTGTAGCCCCGAGCCATTTCCTGAAATCATTATACCTTCTCGCTCATCCTCATACTGAACGTGAAAGAAACAAGCACAGGCTACTGCGAGGCTTTGCTACTTGCGCCTTCCGCTTCGCAGCTCCTTGCCGGGAAACGACAGCAGTCGGTGCAAAAGTCGCAACCAAGAAACGCAATTCAAACACCTCGTTGACAGTCGAGGTGCAACCAAATACGCGACGTTTCTGCACCACAATGCCGGCGTGATCAACGCGATATTTGGCGCTGTGCATGCACCCCATGCGTTGCACGTGATAGACGAATAGGCTGGTGGCGCATGCCGTATCGATTGAAGCATAGCGACCGATTCCTTCTTATCAAAGCGAATGGTACGATGCGCTGTAGTCGTTGTGGTCGTTGCAGGCGGATCATTAAGGGAGAGACAAGTACGCATGCTGCAATGAGGGATGTTTACTTGATCGCTCAACAAGAGAGCACCCCCGTCCCCTCCCTGTCTCTATCCTTCCTTCCTTTCTAATTTTCAATATATGAAAGAAAGAAAACGAAATTCGGTGAACGGAAACTAAGGACGTGGCGGCAAAGGAGAAAAAAAAATATCATTCAGAAATCGACGGCGATCAAGCCATACAATTTCACGCAAATAGATACATCGATGAAAATGGGAAACAGTGATTTATTGATGGACACGCGATTAAAATGCGCTTGACATTCGCAGTAAAAAAATGAGCGAATACGAGAATCAAGGAAACGATGACATGACAGAAAAACTGTCCCCGAATAGGTGCACTGAGGTGCCTGACAGTCAGTCACTCAGACCCATGCACTACTTTCAAGTAGCCCACCCCGACTTTCCATATAAGGGCACATTGAGCATGTGTGCAATCGCGGACAACATTTTCGTTAAACGAACGGGGTCCAAGATGGTCGACGCTTTACACGAAATAATTGCGCCGTGTGCTTGCCCATTGATGCGTATACGAAATATGACTTCACAGCTCTGAGCGTCAATGAAGTCTTTCCCGGAAGACAGCCCCCAGCCCCGCTTATTCCGACAAGAAGACGTTAGCGTGGCCACCTTGTGCAAATGTCACTGCTCGTATCCCTGGGTGCGAGAAAGCATTCCAGGCGCGTCTCATCTTTGTAATTCAAGTGCCCTTTGTTACAACTAACGGAAAGCAGTAAAGAAGGGCACCTTAGAGATAAGGCGCATGCGGTGACTGCAACAAAATTCTGTAGGCTTCCAATTAAAACAATGAAGCAGTCATATGCCCATTAAGGCTGTGCGTTTGCGTGGCCTTAGGTCAGAACGAATGACACAAAATGTAGTGCTGGCAGTATGGCAATACACACATTCGACTGAAGATGAGCTTTTTTTGTAAGCAACCAGTTTCGTGAAAACAGCGTAGCTGCTGAAGTAATAGCTAACTTCAGTTTTCTGAAGTCAGCCATGTGACGAGACAGAGGGAAGGAGGCAGCGCCTCTGCAAGCATTCAAGTTCCAGGAAGCCGGCACACCTATACGGTTCGACGGCTTCGCAAAAGCTTCGGCAACAAAGCGGCATTAGTGATAGCATTTAGCCACTGCCAGCTGGGGCAGATCATTCAGCATAGGCCATCGCATCAGCCACATTTCAAGCGATGTGGCCGCGCTCTCCTACGACACCGGTATAGCTGCCACAGCGCTTGTTTCGACAGCGGAAAAGAGAAAAGTATCGAACGGGGCGCAGTCAGCCGACAACGAGCCGTGCAAGCGGCGAGGTGAACTGGCGGAGGAGGTCGGCCATTCATTCACGACGAACGGACAACAAAAATAAACAATGCCACGTCAACAACAACCAAGGAAGACGAGGCAGCTACGCGCCGAACGTTGCAACGTCGAGCGTACGGGGCACGAGAAACGAACGAGGGAAGACGTACGGCACCATTCAGGGATGCAGCGAGCGCGCTGCTGCGGCGGCTCGCATCGCACGTACAGGTCGCGTCGTTCGACAGCAGCAGCCGGAAACGCTTGGCCTCCTCGCCCGCGCACCGGGTGGCGATACGTCAATCGACGGAAATCAGGCAGCGGGGAGACGGACGAGGGTTCAATTAATCACGCCATCCCACCGCCTCGCTCGGTGACAATAGCGACAGAGCGAAGGGGTCGCGCGGCTAAGGAGACCCGCTTGGCGATACGTCGGAGCACCTGTGCCGCGAATGGAAGTCCAGAGTTCGCGGAGACTTCGGAATACGACGGGGGACGCCCATTGCAATCTTCCCTTTCGGAATATTTATTTCCGCTTTGACAAAGATAGCCAACTCACGCGGATTCCATTTTCGCTGGCCCGGCTCCAACGCCAGGAGTTGAGCATGGTGGCATGCCCAGATAAGGTGGAACTCGCCAAACGAGGATAAGCAGACGACGTTAGCTTTTATATCGGATAGTTTTAGATTAGGGGGGCGCAAGCATTAAAGCCCCCTAGCGCTTGAGGCCATGGTAATGCGCATGCGCAGACCCTTCCGTAACCGTCTGCCCATGCGCAGTACGTGGCTCCAAGTGTTAACGGGCCCCAACGCTTGCGTACCCTTAATCTAAAGCTGTATACTAAGAAGTTTTCGAAATGGGGGACCTATAGTTTGGCGACGCTATCGGCTGGCGTACAAAAGAAAACTACGATGGAATTCGAGTTTTTCAGAAGCAAGGCCGCTTGGGGACGCTGTTTAATTCTGTAAATCTCTATTAAGAAGTAGTTTAACCACACCGTATAACCTAATCTGATGAAGCCTTTGGACAGATCTTTGAACATGCGAGACCTCTCACAGAGCTATGGGTCTTCTCCGCCTCCCTTTACATGTGTGTACGCGTGCGTAAGTGTTTTTTAGCGTGCGTATTAGCATTTTTAACGCGACGGCGTTAAGGAGCCCGTGTCGCAGAAAATCCGACGTTGGCGTCCCAAAAATATTTTTGAATCTAGCAAACCCAGGCCGTTTATGTGGCGCAAGGAATTCACTGAATTAATGGAACTTCTCAAGCTTAAATTAGCGGGAAAATCGTAAACTACGACTTACACACAACCTACAGACATGATAGCTCTCGCATTGTAATTTAAATATACGAGAAAACGTAATTCTGTTACGCGAAAACTCAAACCCCTTTTCCAGCGTTTCTTCAATGCACAGACCGGAGACCGCGTCCACCATATGCGCACGCCGGCGCGTATCTCAGAGTGAACGGAGCGGCACGCCCGCTTCCTTGATACACTTCCAGATGGCGCTCGCCTCCGCCGCATCGCGGCCCACGCAAGAGGCCGCGTTTCGACCAGAAAGCCCGCCTTCGTGCACAGCGTTCGTCGCGAGCGCTTCTCGTTGAACATTGCGGTTACATACGCTGCAGTTGCCGGGAGGCATGAGAAGCAGTCAGAGATCTTTGAATGCCATCGCGTTCCACTTTTAAAGGCGAAGCTTAAGCGTCCGCCAAATTTTTGACGTCAGGTAGCAAAGGGCTCCCACGATTGGTGGTGTTCTTGTTACGGACATTTATTCAGGGCTATAACTGGTCATTGGACACCGTGCAAGTCCGGTAGTAACAAATACGCAACTGTACAACATGAACTATTTCGTCATCAAATCAAGCATATGCGAAAACAGACGGTGCAAAATTTTATCAGTTCCACTGCTCGCTTTGCCAAGAAACAAAACGGTTGCCGTGACCGTATCTTGGCCTCAGAAAGCTGAGCTGACGTGAGGCATAAAAAAAGTTACAACTGCTTTTCTTTACTGCCCGCATAGTTTTATGTTTGCCCTTACTTATGTCGTCCGCTACAGTGGTGACGCGACTGAAGGTCCACTTTCAATAACCTCCGCATTTGATCTAAATGAAAGCTAACCTCCAATAGTAGAAGTCGGCTTCAGTAAGTCGCACGCAACTATGCTACGCATAAGCGATAGTATAAGCGGATACTCACGCACCACTATTTTCGCACGCTATGTACTCACTCACTCATGTACACTCCTACACTCCCCACACCCCCTCATACTCTCCAACACTAACCCACGTTCATACATCTTCACTTTCATTCACGCTTATCAGCACCCTGACTCGCGCTCGAGTCGGGGTGTTCCCAATCACCGGTATCATTCACATACATACTCCTGTTCGCTCACATTCGCCGACAGTCCCTCATGTCTACTTAAAATCATGATCACTGGATTTCATTCGTACTCACATTAATCGGCGCTCACTATTGTTCACTCACGCCCATGCAAACGCATTACACTCGCTATCGTTCATACTCACGTTCATTCACACCCTTAGTCACTCACTAACTCCTTATCGCACGCCTGTGAAATGGGTGTGGAGCAAAGTATAAGTCAGCAGACACGGGGGTAAGTATACTTATCGTGCGCGCCAAAAGCTCATTTGTTACCGTGCCTACAGGCATGCACGAAATACTTCGCGTAGGCATCGCAGCTTATCTGTAGGCGCCGTTCTAGAAGCTGTGGTACACCGTGACAACTTTCGCTGTACGTATCTCTCCTGTTTGTCAAAAGAGAACGAATGGGAAACGTTGGTTTCCGGATGAGATAGAAAGTCGGGAAAAACATTTAAATATCTCGGCACTAGAATCAAGTTTAAAAAAAAGTCGCCCAGGCGCTTAAATAATGGAAGAACGCTATTTACATTGTCCGAAAGCCAAGTACCAGTTGGCGTACTGTTAACGGCCTCGGTTCTGCTACGTGCACAGCACCGGCTGCCGTTCGCCGACACCTTAAAGCGCGAGGGATCTCCACTCGAGCGGACTGCGCGCAGACACTTCTCGGAAAGTAAGTACACCGCAGCGAGAGTCCTCCAACTAGCTGCGTGCTACGCTCGACGTCACAGCCCCGACGCCGAGCAAGAGCCGTGCACAGCGTCGAAACAAAGCCGCTCGGTTCCGCGCGCACGCTGCTGCGACCGCCCACGTGCACCGCGCGCACTGCGAGAGCGACGCACGCTCGGCCCGAAGCGAGCGAGCCGGCGGAGACGGGTCGAAATTAACGTCGATCAGATGCCTATTCTGTCGGAACGGAGCGCCGTGGCTCTCGCGCTGCGGCGGCGGCCCACCGACGCGGCGCGTAGATCCGCGCAGCCGCCGCCGCATAAGGACAAGGGCACGCCGAAGGCTCTACGAACATCGTCGAGATGTTGATCGATCACCGTCAGCGCGCGCGCCGCGCTCTCTCCGGCGACCGATTGTTCCGGGCATCGTTTATTGCCGCTTCCTCCCAGGGCGGTGACGCCGCCGCCGTCCTACCCACTTCTACGCCGCGCCGAGCTCAGACCCTCTGACGGCTCCCCTCGTCCTTTACCTGGCGCTTTGCTCACCGGCGCGGTTCGCGATCAACGACTGTGATCTGACAAGACTGTAGGGGAGGCGAATCTCTGTTAAGACATTTATACTGTGTTGAAGATAGTTTTCTGTGGGGCTAAATGCAAAGAAAAGCAAGAGAGAAAAGAGAGAAAAGAGAGAAAATGCACACGTTATAAAGAAAGAGGGAGTGGGAAATGGAAGTAGGGAGAAAGACGCGATGTGGTAGCCCGCAGATTTCGAGAAATTCCAACAAAGCCTGGTATACCAGTTTGGCAATGACAGCGCCGACAAGTCGCATCCTAAACTACAACCTGCAGGTTTTGCACGTTAGTGCACGAATTAGTACACGAGTTTTTACTCACTAAAGATCGAGACCTGCTAACAGACTTGTCGCCGTACAGAACGCAGTGCCAAACACACCCAACACAAAAGGCGGACTTTCCTCTTTCGAGAAGTCTCTTGTCAATACTGCCGTTGCGTAGCATCCTGATTCTAAACGGCTGGTTGAAGTATCCACCTGCATCGTAACTAAAACAGCACCTCTTTCAAAAAACAGGTGGCATATTTCCAGATGTCCCCTGTAGCCTTCAGCTGTTGGTGCATTGAGTAGCAAAGACAACGAAGCTAACAACGCTGCGTTGGCGTCGATGACACGCTAATGGGGAACGAAAACGGTAACCGTGCCGCACGCATGCATCAGCCAGCGGGTATTAACGATGTTTACGAGCCGCAAATTGCTGGCAGGGAGAGCAATGGCTGACGCCGGTCGCTACGCGCTCGTTTCTTCGCAGTGCCCACGGAGGCGACGTTCCTACACGCTCGACATTGCATAGCGAATGTTCTGCGCCGTACTGAAATCATTGCCCGTTCCGAATAAGCGCACTCAACACGCATGCCTTGCGCTAAGAGGGCATCTATCGTTACCGCTGGCGTGGGCCTGTATACTCGTACACCACAGAAAACAGAGGAAAAAAACATACGCGGTGTACAGGCACTGCCTCAGTACACAGGGCGAGGAAAGACTACATAATGCTGTAAGGAAGCACCAAGGGATCTTTCATTAAGGGCGCTTCACTGAGGAAGCTTTATCCGCAGTGAAGCCTTCCTACCGCGCTAACGAACGTTTCAGAATTTGGGCCTAAACTGCTTACGGTAGGGGGGCGGGGGGCAGTTTGATCTCAATGTTGTCGCTAGAGTCTCCTGTGCGAAAACTCAAACTAGGTATTTCGACAGCGCACTTCAATTTGCGTTGCAAAACGACCATCGAAACGCGTCCGTAAGCACGTCCAAGCCCGTGCTACACTGACAACGAGTAGTCCTGTCAGGCACAACCACACAAGAGGCAACCCAGATGGACAAGACCCGCCTCGCACTGGAAGTGATATTGCGATTATTGTGCCGGTGACATTGGGAACTACTGCGATTATTGTGCCGGTGAGCGCCGCTCGCAAAATACTTTTGCGAGATCTCGCTGCTCCGCGAGAAGAGACTCTTTGAGGAGCATCCTAACCCACGCCTCTCATTGTCTTTACAGGCGACAGCCTATACAGTGCAAGTATTACGTGCAACAAAGGACGTTATCACATGCTCTTTTCTTCTCTGGTTTATATATATATATATATATATATATATATATATATATATATATATATATATATATATATATAGTCCCAACCGTATGCATCCAACAGGTAATGAAGCCAAGGAAGATATATGAGAAGTTATTTGTAGTTCGGCGGAAGCCGAAGCCACAATATTTGCATTTTGTCATTTTCCCCTTTGCTTTCTTTGTCTTCATTATCCATTGACTTCATACGGATGTGATTAAAAAAAAATCGGGCCTTCTTCTCAGATATATGGTAGTAACTGGATTTTACCCAACAGTTTCGGTAGATGGAGCGACCTCTTTCAAGGGATCCCCAATGTTGTCTTTGGTGCCATTGTTTGTTGGCTTCTTACGATATGTTTCCCCTCGGTTAGCCCATTTCTGCTCGTTCATTACATAAAGGGGGTCTCGAATCCGGCAACATTGATGCTTTCAGGCAGCATGTGTGGGTTTATTGACCAGTTGCCTTCACTCAAGAGGATCACGTGCTCGTGAGGATTGCGGCGGAAACGATGTCCCATATCCGCCGTCTAGGTTAGTGAGTGGTGGCGCTGGCTAGCACTCCCAGGGTTTAGTTGTAGTGGTAAATCATAGGAGCAGGAGGAGGAGGAGGAGGAGACAAAGGGGAGGAAAGACAGGGAGGTTAGCCAGTGTAAGTACCGGCTGGCTACCCTGTAATACCCAAGAAAGTGGATAAGGAAAACGGCGCCGCGGTAGCTCAATTGGTAAGAGCAACGCACGCGTAGTGCGACGACGTGTGCTCGTTATCTCACCTGCGACCAGTTGTTTTCTCATCCACTTTCATTTCTATTAATGTATGATTCCTTTAATTGAATTCGTAAGTACCAGTATTTTCCCCTATGGCTGTCATTGGTGTCTTTGCATGCGGGCTTCTCATCGGCCCGGTTCAGAATGCGCAAGAAAATCTAACACCATGCGACATAACGTGCGATGTGCACGCGGCATTGCGAACGCTCGTCATAGCCGCAGTGTCCTGCACTAGTGAAGTCACATGACCAACGTAACACGGCCACAGTAGCGAGAAGTCGCACAGCCGCAAACGTGCACCGCTACCGCTGCTCATGAGCGCACGTGCCGTGAGCGAGTGCGATCCAAGCAAGGAAGATGAAACAACTGCAACACTACAGACAGGCGCGAAGACCACAGAAGAAGAGTGTTCACTTACCACTTTAAAGTCACGGCTGAATTCAGTCGTTTTTCCCTGTAAAAGGCAAGAAGAAAGGTCCAATTAGAAAAGCAAACGTCAAATTGATCTAAAGAGACAAAAATAAGAGGCGAAAGGCAGGAAGGTTAACCGGAATATAAGCATTCGGTTTGTTGCCCTGCACGGGGGAAGAGAAAAGGGGAGAGCAAGAAGTTCGGAGGAAGGAAGAACATGTACAAAAGGTACACAAATGCACACAGTCGGCAAAGAACAGTTATCTCTGTTCGAGAAAGCCATTAAGTGTTTCTGTTTTCTACCTGCATACCATACACGTTAAGAATCCAAAAACATGAGGCAGTAAGCTCCGCGCCCACGATAACACCACGACGGTAAGCTTCTGGACAGCTTATTAACGGGCAACACGCAGTATATCGGGCATATCGCGCCGGACTTCTTGTTGACTGGCATAATACAAGACAACGAAGGAATGTCTTGTAACGGCTCTGAGTGCATTTATGACACTGCGTTTCGGTGACGTTTATTAAACGCAGACGGGTATATATAGCACACTGCACACAGTGAACATGGGCGTAAACGAAAATTCACTGCGGTGAATTGACTTCATTTCGCGAACGACACCCGCCGTGGTTGCATAGTGGCTATGGTATTGGGCTGCTAAGCACGAGGTCGCGGGATGATGATGATGATGATGATGATTAAAAACTTTATTTATCCCTCTTTAAAGGGAAGGGGGCAATGGAATAGAGGGTGGGGGGAGGAACTACTTGAAGTAGGCCTCCTTTATCCTCTCAAATCCCGGCAACGACAGCCGCACTTCGATTGGGGCGAAATGTGAAAAAAAAAGTCACTGTACTTAGATTTAGGCGCACGTCAAAAAACACCAGCTGGTCAAAATTAATCCGGAGTCCCCCACTACGGCGTGTCACAATCAGATCGTGGTATTGGCACGCAAAACCCCATATTTTTGTTTTTCCTCGAACTACGTTAGTGTTTTCATGTGGTGTCCGCCTCCACATTGTCCTCGTTCATGGTGAAATCTTCTTTACCGGTACTCTTTGAACTGTATCCTGCTAAATTACAGAAGGTGAGGAAGTGGAGTACAACCACGAAGAAGAATACTGGTCAGAAAAAGAATGGCGAGCGCCAACCGTGACAATTCAAAGGCACCACACGGGGCAACCTTGCACTGTTATCCCACCTTTCTCACTCATTTTTTTAGAGAAAAAAAAAGTAATTTTCCCTCCTTCCGCAAAACCTCGTTTTATGCCTATAGAAGAAACAGAGCGGCACTTGTGTAAACCAGCGCGGCGAAGGAAAGAGCATGCACGAGCAAGATTCAAAAAATAATATAAGGCATTCATGGGGGTGTGAGGGTTTCAGTATTATTAGCGTCTGTGCACGTTCCCACCACGTTCCCGTCATGCGTGCATAAGGAGCGATTCGGCCGTCCTGTCATCCATAAACAAGCGTCAAAATGAGGAGGATACAAAGGAGCAAGCACAAAAGCAGGAAAAATAAAACCCTCAGCAGCCGCGTTCAGACATCTCGAGGCGCCGCGATAGCAGACGCGGACAAGCGAGTAGAGGACACCAGCGTGAGGGTCGCGGCGCGCAGCAGACGACAGGGAGCAATCGTCGCGACGGTAGCGGTGGCCGAAGCAGCGAGAACGAAACAGCGTTCGCGGCGGCGGCGGCGATGGCCATTTATTAGAGCCGCATATTTTTCCTTTCCACGACAGACGTACAGTCGTCGCCGGTGTCACGGAACACTCTCCAGTGAAGAGCGCCGCCGCGTACTGCCGGACCACACCTAAGTCCACACGAGCGTCTCGACGGCAGGCGTCGCCTGCTGTGAAGAGGGACGCCGCCAGATGGCACCAAAGGAGCCCAGCCGCCTTCACTAGCTCTTAATACACCATTTGCTATTCATGTTCTATTTCGTAGCCCGGTACCTTTCAGCACCTTCGTTTTGAGGACCCCGGCTGTCCCTCCTATTTCTTTTTACTGAACGCAACGTGAAGCATGACTGAGTTGGACAGGGCGAAATAAAGCACCCAAACAGGAGTGCCTTTCTGGTGGAGGCTAGAAGACGAGACGAAAACGCAAAGCGTACGCAGAAGGTGGCCGCGATGGTTTGCTCGATGAGGCACTAAGTGCAAGGACCATATTCGGGCAGCTCTGTTTTCTTTATTCATTTATCCATTATTTTGGTCACTGTGCGACCGATGCTCGTTGTTAAAAGCAAATCTTGCGTGCGACGCAGTCTTCGTTACTCCGCATACACAATGTGTTCGAAGACGACCTCTCCGAAATTCAATATTTAGTAGACATTACGACAGAGAGAGAGAGAGAGAGAGAGAGAGAGAGAGAGAGAGAGAGAGAGAGAGAGAGAGAGATGTACATATTGCGCATGGTGGCTACTATAAGCCTTGAGCAATCTCTCTTATCTCTCCAAGGTTGCTCGTGAGCCTACACGACTAGTCAGTTAGCTAGAACTATCGCCTTTAAAGTCAAGATTTAGCGTGATTGTAAGTCTGAAAGAGCAGCTTGAAGCTCCCTACGCATTAAAAGGGCGTGGGCACAAGCTGCCGCCAACGGCCTTGTTTCTTTTCATATGCTAATTTCTGTGCCGCGGCCACAACATTCCGCGGAGCTCGCGTTGCATTAACCTGCCGAACGACACAGCAGGCCACAAAATGAGCTACAACCTTGTTATCGATTGTGTATGGAGAATGAAGCTAAAGCGTGTGGTGCGGGGATGATAACGCTTGCATGTGAAATACTGCAAGGCTGGTTCTGTCACGCTTTTTCCTGCCTATCGCATGAACGTAAGAAATGCTAGCTCAGCCAATACACCACTGTTAATGATGAACGCACTAGCTAAGGCGTCATTCAAAAACGTAAATGTTCCCTCCCGTTTGTTCAACTTTTGCTCTCCTTCTCCCCTCGCGATATAGAGAAGTAAAATGACTCGCTGAGGGCATATCTGTTGCATACTTGGCATAGTACATAGGATATACACACACCGCAGAGGAAACGGACAGGGGACAGCCCCGTGTGCAATTCTTTTCTCCTGTGTGTGTGTGTGCGCGCGTGTGTTTTTGCGCTTCCTTACTATCTTATGCAGACAAGTAAGCCTGTTTATTTCCAAGTCAGTCAACCAACTCTCCATTCCCCTTTATTTCTCGCTCCCCCTCCATCCCCCCTACCACCTATGTGCGGTACTGCGTCGAGAACAAAAAATCTCGGCGTGACAGAGCAAGAGAGAGAGATGATGATGATGATGATGTGCGGTGTTTTATGGCGCAAGGGCCAGGTTTGGCCAAAGACCGCCATGACAAGTGGTAGTGTTAACGATGTATTATGGAAGATGTGACTTGGCTGTAAAGTGACCTAAAAATAGTCGCTGGAAAGTGCGTAAAATCTACGTGCTATAAAATTATGGCGATGACTAATGACGAATACTATGAACATTAAAATCCATCGTAGAAGAATGATGCATTGTTTAAGATATGCGAGATGTTAAATTGCTTACAGCACTACTGCCTCGATACAGCCCTTGAACCACAAGGGCCTAGAGGCATGTGCTGTTCAAAATAATTATCACAGCGGCATCCTCTGAAGAGAGGAAGCGCTACGAACGTGTGGGGCTAATAACATGCAATACAACATCTTTCAAAAACCTAGGACGGCGTTGGTGTCAAAGAGTGGTTCTGGACCAAGTAACATAACAGGATGAAGGGGGATGTGCTGCCGGTACGCTAAGAGAAAATGTTTCTTTCTTTCAGATTCGGCTTCCCGACACTCCAGTAGGACGTGGAGGACGGTCAGCCTCTCCCCGCATTTACCACAGGTTGGAGGCTCGTTTCCCGTGAGTAAAAAGTTATGTGTGCCAAAAGTGTGTCCTATTCAAGAGAGAGAGAGGGGGGGGGGGACACAGAGAGGTTAGCAGGGTAACTACCAGCTGGCTACCCTGTGTTGGGGAAAGGTGTAAAGGGAATGAAAGGTGAAAGAACAAATGAAAAAAAAAATAAAGTGAGAAAAATTCACACAAAACGCGATGCTACGCGCTACAACTTTCAAAGACTGTCGCACAATTCGTCTTAAGGGCTCTGCTCAAGTTCTTAAAGGTGTGACAGACTGACTACAAACAATACCTATAAAGCGCACTTCGCCAGTTTTTCTCTTGCTTGAAAGGATTAATTGCTCTAAAAGGACAGGCATTGTTTCCCTCCCACCCTTGCAACAAAAGAGGCAATCCATTCACAGCACGAACTGCAGCCCACATCAACAAAGCAAGTAAGTTGGCTTCGAAATAGAGCGCCAAGTAACGGCTCCAAACGAAAAATGAAAGGAAAGAAAAAGAACGGGAGAGAAAGAGAGAGAGAGCGATCCACAAGGACCGTAGTGCCGAGCGTAACACGGTCCCCCAATTTTCCCAACTCCCGAGCCAAGGCGCAGGAAACAAGAGGGCCGCGCGCCGAATCTGGGAGGAGCGGTCACGGCGGCCGAATTAAAGCCTATTAGTATAGCGGGAGGCCGCGGTGATCCGCAGAGCGTGCCCGCGCCTAAGTCGGGGCAGCGCCTCGAGCCAGGACAGGAGTTGCGTGCGACGCCAACTTGTTTACGCAGTGGACCAGGCGGAGGGCGCGGCATGATTAATGAATCAATCACGGGTGCCACCGACGCAGAAGGAACACGAGTGCATCAAACACCCGCGACGCGCCGTTGCCGAGCTGTGCAACATCCGGCCTCCTCGTCTGCGCGCTTCGCTGTCACAGCAAGCCAGGCATCAAAAGTTGGCTGCATTGTCAAAGAAGTTGCGCAGCGATCGACGTCGGTTAGGACCGCTTTTGTTGTGTTGAGAACTTCTTCACAAAAAACCCCCAGGGGTAGGAAATGTAAACATATTCGCACAGCGCCAGAAGGTGAACGCAATTCCTTCACGCGGCTTTCTTTCCAATCGCTATTTGCTCCACCCCACTGCAGGGTAACAAATCGGAAACTTGCCTCTGGTTAACCTCCCTGCCTTTTCTCTCTCTCCCTCTCTCTCTCTCTCTTCACGCGCAGTCACAGTCACTTTTGATGAAGGAGCCTGAAGTCGTGTTTTGTAACGAGCTGCAGCATCCTTCTCTCTATTGCTTTCGTTCTTCGCCATTGGCTCGGCCGCCGCCATTTCGGCCAAAATCGGCCACTCTTAGGAACGTATGGTAAGAAAAACGCGAAATTAAATGAATCGTTTGGAAATATCGCGCCTGGCCTTCTATTCTTGTACTGATCTCTCTCTCTCTCTCTCTCTCTCTCTCTCTCTCTCTCTCTCTCTCTCTCTCTCTCTCTCTCTCTCTCTACTGCTTGCTTTCATGACGCTCAAATGCGTACGTGTCACAATTTCCTTCGACACGTTCTGTTGCATGTCTGTAGGGCGAGACTTGCAGGCACGTCGATGACGCTGCGCCGTACATGTATATAGCACGATCGAGTAGCGCTCACTCACAGAGTGATGACGTAAGCCCGCCCGCGAGGCGCCAACCCGAGTAAATGGAATGTCCTGTGGTCATTCTTCCAGGTACAAAGAAAGGAGCGAATTATGAAATTTGGAGTTGGCGGACGTTTGCCACTAAAAAAATAAAAATAAACCACATGGGCGTGCCCGCGTAGGTGCAGAAGAAATATTGCTCCGAGGCCCCACAATCGACCACGTCTCGATGAAGCATCTTCCCGCGGAGCGACAAGACAAAAACAAAAAGCAATTTCCCCCTCGAATAAGATCGACGACATTTCTCTCGGGGGTAACTAATTAGGCCGCATGATGGCCGGCAGCGATCGCCCAGCACGGAGAACACGTTTTCGTGGCCTGAGTCACAGACAGCCGCAGGAATCGGTTGCGCGTCCGTACGGGACCGGAGATAGCTCGTCAAAGACGCACAGTCCTCCAGCAGGCGAGCGGGCGGGGAAGGAGGAAGGGGTGCTTTGCAACAGTACTGCTGGCGGTGGGAGTAATTGGCGGTCTCGTGCTCCCTCGCTCTCTTCCCACACAGTCAAGAAAGTGTTCTCTTACAACGGCGTTATGTCGACAGCACACGCGCACGGTCGCCACTGAAGCAGCAACGGCGTCGTTCGAGACGCGATCGCTGCTTGAGCTGCACCGTCGCGAGGGTGCCGTGCAGAAACAGGTCGCCACTGTGCCCCGAACCATGCGATGTGCAATGCCGCATAACGCCTAAGAGTACGCAGCATAGGGGCTCTAAGCATTGCACCACTATCTCCGTCGGCGCACAAAGGATTCCCCACATAACGGGCTGTCGTACGTCATCGAGGTCTGCTTCACATCAGATGGAGCCACAGCCTTCGGCCAACCAGAAACCAGGTTGACGAGCTAGAATCGCAGTCTCCTCTAGCAGTGCCTGACCGCATACCACGAAAAGTGTTACTAAAGCAACTTAATGTAAGCGTATACATTACTTTCCGGGCTGTCGCTTCTGGTCGCTTTACTTCACGTGGAGGGACAAAGCAAAGAATCACGTGAACGTTTCATGCGCATTGCAATACCCGTATGAGCTCTATGCAAGATTACGATCGCCATTTACTTTTTTCATTCGTTGCATTTACGTCCAGACATCTCAATCCATCGCTAACGTAAAGCAAGGCCAGCATGTGGTAAGGGTTACAGACAATGAGAAGGAGGAGCGGTGTCCGCTTAAAACGTGTCTCTGATTTCGTCGTCATCGCGCATGGCCCCAGGCCCATTTCCGGCGACCTTGGTCCCAAAAATACGGCTGGGAAGTACGCGAAGATTGACCATCTTCGAGCGCCGGCTCTCCACGAAGCTTAATTGCTCGGCACTCATCGTACATCCTGTTTTCGATCAATGTACAGCCGCCTGGTGGCATTTTCAGCGCGTGCATAATACTTTTGCCTCGGTAGTTCTCATCGCACAGCAATGTCACCATTGCATGCAACAAGATCCTAGCTTGACGGTGCTCACTACTTCATTACATTTCTCTCTCTCTCTCTCTTTCTACAAATGGCAAGAAAGATAGAAAATAAATGAAGGTGAGAGAAGTGCAAACGCTGTTGGGAGACTTTCCTTCTGTATAAGTAGTGCAAAGAAATATGTCTTCCTATTGCGTACCTGGCGGACTCATGGTAGCGTGCCATATTACTTTTTTTTTTTTTTTTTACTGGAATGAAAGAAGCGATCCCATTCTGTAAGCACGGTATTTCGCAAGTTTGCAGAGGGGAAAAAAAGGATATTACAACAAGAATTACTGTGGAGTCGGTCCAAGATTTTCCGCCGAAAGGACAGGGTGCTTTCTCGCAGACTGTACACGCCCAAGCATGAACGAAAGGGCGATGCCTTCACCGTGTAGCGTACGAGCGAAGTGCGAATCGGAAGTGCAATACCGGGTGCGGAAAGCGCAAGAGGGTTACCAAGTGGAGCAATCCAATCGCGATCTTCCTCGGAAACGAGGAGGGCCGACCTAATAACGACCGTCTCGCGAATCCCAAAAACCCGAGCGCCACGGGAAGCACCGCCCCCACGCGGCCGCCGTTTTTCTGCATCCCTCGCACAACCGCCCTCTTTCATCACATCCGACGCTCCCAGATAGCACTTTCCTCTTTTCTTCATGCAGTTCCTGACTTCCTTTCTGCCGTCTTTTCAGCCGCCGCCAACATCGCGGCGCCGTACAGCAGACGTCGCGAACGCCGGACAAGACGTTGAAAAGCTGGCCGCCTTGCGAGCTGCGGGAAGCTCGGAAGAGCCCCGGCAGAGCTGTAGTTTGCGCACTGTCACGTTGCCGGCTGCTCTCTTCCCAGTAGAGCTGTAGTGACCAGCTCTCCGGGCTCAAATTAGTCTGGCTATTTCCCCCCCTCCCCCTCTTTCAGTCTTCCGGTGGCTTACTGCAATACCATGGCGACGGCTCAAACACCTGTGACAGTATTTCGCAGAAATGTGCCGACAGAGAACATACCAACTCGCCAAAAATGAGAAAAAAAGAACAAAAGAAGAAACACACGCTAAGAATGTTAGTGACAAATTTAGCAAGGTACAGGAATGGCCATCTTGTTTTCTTCCGATTCTTTATTTTATTTTTTTTTGGCCGACACCTTTCGCTTAGGCTTCGCAATGGATACAGTTAACTCGTGAATAAAAATAAGCGAACACCCTAACACGTAACGAACACGTAACGGCACGGAAATGCCGCGTAAATGAGGTCTGAACCTAAGACAATTATTTTTACAAGTGTTACGGAAGCGGCGTACCACACATGTGACAGCCGCCAATGAACAAATGTTTCTGAAAACTTCATACTTTATTTATTTATGTTACTCATTTTCTGCTGTATAATATGAACGGAGAAATTGGGTAGCCGAGGCGAACTGAACATGCACTTTCAAACCATTCTGGCATATTTTTCTCCATCAGATTTCAACTGATAACAGATCCGGACGAGGCGCTGTGGTTGGACTACCGGCAACGAAGTAGTAGAGTCGGTATGGGACTGCGGCAAATTTAGAGAAATTGCAGACCCCACTACACCACTTGCACAACTACATCATAGACAACATTTCGCACAGACTCTCTCTTTTTTCTTTATTCTTTTTCAGATAGGAAGCAAATGTAGTAATAGTGTCGTCTTGTATGTGCCATGAGAAACGGAATTAACTAGTCTTATAACCTCTTTCTCTCTTTCCACTAGGAGTTGCTCTGTTGGTGTATCACCATCATGTCAGACTCCTGAAAGTACCTTCATTATCTTTTTTGTCTGTTTTTTCTTCCTATGATCTTGGGGTAAGCAACCCTATCTGTGGTCGAATTTTCAGTACATTACACGTAATAAAGAACAAGAAGAGAGCACGCACACAATGAAAAAGAAAGAATCATTTCGTACCTTTACGCAGAATAAAAGCACGTAACAATAAACATCCCATCTCGCTTTGTCTAAGGCATCACGCGATTCATTAAGGAAGCTCCATAAATACACGGCGAAAGTTCTTCAACCACCAAATTCTTGCCTTGGAAAGGCACGTCTATATGGAGAACGAGTGAGATATGCAAAGACGCGCACGCGAGGCGCTCACTGCGCGAGCACGGAAAGACAAGAGATGAGCTACGCGCGGGCCTCGGAAAACAACGCCGGCAACGAGTTCAAGGTACGCTCCGAAGGCCTCGCGAGAAGCACGCACACATACGGAGACGCGGGCGGCCGGTCGGCGTCGTCAGTCGCTTCGGGGAAAAACATCACCGCCAGCAGACAGCAACCGGGGGTGGGGAGGCCTGGCCGTCGGGCGAGCAGCGATCGCGGCGGCATATTGCGGCGCACTCGTGATATCCTGGCCGGCGATCAAGCGAGGAGAAATCTCCCCTCCCCATCATATCACAGCGCACACGCCCTCTTCACCATCGCCAGAGAAAGGGGTTCAGTGGATCCGCGCCCTTGTCATCGTGAAGGCTAATGCACGCATGGGCGGATCACGCCTCTGATCGAACGCCCGCTCACAAGGACGCTACGGTATTACATGGCCTGCGCGCGAAGCACGCACTGGCGAGCGGTCAATCCGTTAACGAGAAACACCGAAGTCATACACTGGCTCCCCTATGCAAGACAAATCGACTGAAAAGCTTGCGTTACGATCGTACGATGCATTAGCGCGAAAATGAAGCGCACATAAATACGGACGGAAAGGCATGGAAACAGTGTGGATGCGAAAGGAAGCCCGCCACTAAGCTCGTCGCAGGATCGTTTAAACTGTCCGGCCTAACACAGCAAGGACATTTCTCCGTGGTCGAGGCGGATAGTTCTAGGCCCAAGTTTGGAACTTTCAGTTTCGGAAACACGGCTGCAGTCGGGACTCATCGAAGCATACTCTCGCTTATGAAGGGAGCATCACTAAATAAAGAAGCGCTATATTCAAATTATTTACTTTCGTTCCAGGCACGCTCCGCTGAAATCGGGCAATATTCTCAATTCCTCATAGCAACCAGCAACTGAAGAGGTACTATCAGAACAGAGGGAAGCTGCGAGTGAGGTGCAGAACGGCGCCGTGCGTAACGCAAGGGCGCTGTTATCGCGCGCAGCTCTCTCGATCAAGAACGACTTCCGAGAAATGAAACCAATCGACGCTCCAGCAGCGAGCGAGAACGCATTGCTCGGAGAAAGCAGCGGTGCGCCGACGGCTCCCGCCGACTGACCTTCCCCCTTTAATTTGACCGCCGCACCGCTCAGTGGTCGCTTCCCAGAAGGAACGAGACGCCGAGAGAACCCGATGGGTGGAACACCTCCCGCACTTCCTGCCATCATCCCGCGCGCTGAACTCGAGGCGTTCGCCCCAAGAAGAGCGCGCCAGTTTCAACCCTACGGCTCAAAATTCTGTCTCGTCTATTGCGAAGTTAGAATGAGCACGCCTTTTTGAAAGAGAAGGAGATGCGAATGTGCTGAGTGACCAAGTGGGCGTAGCTGTAGCGATTTTCCGCGGCGAACTGCCATCTTTGTTCACGTCTTCCTTTTCTCTCTTTGTGGGATGAAACGACTTCGCATATTCTCTGCAAGTACGTGTTTCGTAGCAAGCGATAATACTGGTAACATTTGATCTCTGTACGTACAACTTCTCAGCCTACCTGTCCCAGAGAGACAGCCACGAATCTTGCTCTTTAGAACAGACGCAATCGTAGAGAATAACAATTGACATCAGTAGCGAGGAGAGACAAAGAAGACGGCACAATGCCGAACAACATGCACACATTCTTATTATACATATACAAGGGCAACTTCGAATACGTAATGGGAAATTTACGCTTCAACTCCAGACAGTTGCTATTGATTAAAAAAAAGAAAAGAAGCAGCACTGACGAATCAGATTAGTTTCCACGCCCAAAGCGGTCGTCAGAAGTAGAGCGTAATCGACTCTTTCATGCATGCTTGGATAAGAAGCGCAACACTGTCAAACCTTGACATGATGCGACCCCTTTCAACTCGATACATTCTTCCGATACACCGTCCTCCTTGCGTAAATGTAAAGTGCAGGCACGATGAAGTACGTCACAGGCCTTCGGATACTGTCCAGGAGACAGTATCAACGGATGAGCGAGCAAACGCAGCCAGGAGGGCATCCCTGGAAGACACGCGGGGAGAGCGATACATGATGACCTTGACCAAGAGGGCGGCATTTCCGGGCCCACTCTCTCCTAATGCCAGCCTTTGAGAGAAATGCTGGGGGCGAGGAGGAGGCCTCTGCAGGCAACATGTGCCCGCCGGAACAAGGAGGGGGGACGGCGAAAGTGAAGCACTCCAAATGTTGCAGCCGGTGAGGCGAACCAAACACGCAAAAAAGTGCACGCGCGAGGGAGGGAATGCGGGGGCACAACGCGCGCACGCGAAAGGCACGGCGCGGCGAAAAGCGAAACCAGCGGGGATGGATACGAGCCGAGTCCATTAGAGACCGCGCGAACACAACGCTCAGAGATCGGCGCCCCCAGAGCAGGCAAAACAGCTGCCGGAACGAAGGGATGACGCGGCATGAGGAGGGGAGATTCGGCGAAAGTGTGCCAGCGAGCAGCGGCTGCCTCTGGCGCCGTGTCGGTGCGGGCGTCCAACGGACGAAAGCCTTCATCCCGTTGCGGACGCACCTGAGCCTCAGTTTCAGCAGGATCATGAGCCCAACCGGCTGGATGCGCGTTACTAGGTAAAGCGCAAGGCGGACATTAGCGAACGGTTCCTACAACTCGATGCACCAATCGACTATAGATATTTCGTGTAGGTGCATATAACAAATAGGAGGAGGAGGAGGAGGAGGACAGCATATGTGTCTGTGTGCCTTCAAAGTATTTTCCTAACCTAGACTGCGCTCTGTTCTTCCAGGATCATTTCTTTAACTGGACCATAACGTATCTGAACTATTTGAAACAGCAGAGAGCTAAGTCTATCGCAAAAATGATATAACACGTAGGCATTTCTGGCCATCCCCCTTGCTTCTCGCTTAATATAATCAGCGCATGTTGAGATGAATTTATTGATTCATCCTTGCACGATAAAAATCAGGGAAGAACGGCCAATACGCTTCATTATCGTCATGCACAGGCGTAAACTGTGTTAATACTTCTCGCATCATTATTACAAAAGTCGCGTATAATGAAAAAGGCGTAATTCGAGTCGACCATACGCTGATATCGGCAGCATGCCAGTCCTTGCTCAATCGTAATTGCGCCCTAGCAATTATTGTTTGGGCAATAATAAAGCGTTACATACCCTTTCAGGATGCGTTTACCCAGCATTAACGCTATAATTACATCCAGATGAAAAGGAAGAATATATATATATATATATATATATATAAGGAAAGGCGCTTACATAGATTTGTGAAGCAGTTCAGGCTATAAAGATGGACAGCTATATGACGGGCTTATCGTAATTCGTAGAAATCTAGTATCTCTCTGACCTCCCGCCAAGTCAGGCCAGCGACAAGTATGAAGACGATAAAAAGGAAATAAGATAAATTTCCCACCGCGCGTATTATACACCAAAGTGCGCAGGCGTGCGCGGCAGCACGGGGCGAGCGAGAGATGCAAGCGTCGCGTCGAGGGGAGAAACCGTAAAGCAATCAGAAAAGCGCGTGCAAGCATCTTGCCCGGGCAATTATTCCTGGAAATCATTCGCGGCGCATTTCCGTCGGACGTATCTCGTCACACTTTCTTCGTATTCGTCTTCTCTCGCCCCCTCTATCCAGCGGGGCCCCCGTCTCCGTCGGCCCACATGCACGAAAGCTGCGACGGGGCGAGCATGAATAAAGCTCAATCCGAAGGGGAGATAAAGTAACGCGAGCGACAGAGACGATAAAAAATGAGAGACGAGAGCTGCATCGCTTGCGAGTGCGTAGCAGAAGAGCTCCGGCTGCGGACCAGTACAAAGGGCGCGCCGCGATTAAGCACGATCCCTCGCTGCATGCGGGCGGGCGAGCGAGCTCCCTCTCTCTCTCTCTACGCGTAGAGGTGAGACAGAGAGGGAAATGAAGAACAAGACAACCAAGCGCCGTGCGTAACCGGTGCGCCAACGGCTAGCGCATCCCTACGGCTAGCAGCGTATCCCCCATCGCGATGCTAACGCACACACACGGCCGCTCCCCGACGTGCACCATTGCCGCCACTATAAATCGGCCTCTCTGCGGCGACGGCGGCGCGGCTCTTCCATTTTATGAGGCCAACTGCACGGGCGCGAGCCGGTGTGCGGGCGGCGTCCGGCGTATATTTCTATCTTCGCTCCAGGCACAAAGCTCCGCGGACGAGTGGAAGGGAGCAGAGAGGAAAACATTCAATAGGAAGGTCGAGTCTGCCCTGACGAAAAACCAAAGTATTTCACTCCCAAGGCCAGCTCATAATGCGCCATCACGAACTCCAGGTGCTGGCCTCCGCCGCCGCCGCGGCTGCAGTTGCTGACGTTACGCGCGCCGGTCCAAGAATGCTTGGGCATTCCAATCACGCTCCGCAGACAAACACGGAACAAGACTTCGTTTCAGCAGGGACGGCTTCAAGACAACGCAGTACTCCCGAATGATCGTAGCTCCATTTAACATGAAGGTTATATAGACGTCAACAACGATGCTGAAATTTTCAACCCACGAACTGAAGGAAGTAAGAGAACCCGGAGTCGCGAATGGCCAGATGATACGCACAGACGCTATTAGGAAAGAAGAACGGAACAAGGACATGCGCGTTATTCTATCCTCTTGCCTATCTTAGAAAGCGCTGTAAGTATTCAATAATGCAAAGTTCTCAACTGGTTCAACACACACACACACACACACAACAGCACGCGTTCATGCAATTTCGCTGTATGTTACATAACCAAGTTGAAGTTTCGAGACGGCAAGTCATTAAGCGCAGCAACGGTGTAAAATGTACGCGTAACTAGTATACGCGGCCGGGGATCGAAGCCTCGAGCTCCGCAGCACAACGCCATAACCACCGGGTTTAACCGCGGCGGAGTAAAAATAGTTAAGGAAATCTATGCATGTACTTGTGCAGAAGAATGCTGAGAAGGTGCAGAAGAAGAATTACGGTTATAGGCACAACGACATTATGACTCCTGTAATCAAAGTTACAGCCCTCACGGAAGTCGGACCACCAGCCGTCGTTGCAGCCTGGCCGAGCGGTGCCGTAGGGTGCGCAACAACAACAACAACGCACACATGGAAACTGGCTGCCCTTCCGGAGATATTGAACTCCCCTGGAAGAGCTTCGTATCGACGGCAATCAAGGGAGCGTGACCGTCGTCCAGCTAGCGCGCACAGGGCACGCCGTTATCGGTCACTGCGGGCACAGCGCGAACCCCTCGTGAGCCCGGGTAGCTCGTTGTGCTCGAGTGTCCGAATACAGTGTCCGGACTCTTCGCTGGATCGCTGGAAGGGTCACTCAAGCGGCCACGACTTCGTCGGCTGGTGCGTCTTTATTTCATCCATCTGCGATATCGGGACGCAGAAGCTGCATACGGAGACTGGGAATTAATTTGGACCGCCTGCGTATATTCCGGCGGACACCGAGATAGCACGCGAGTGTTTCTTACACTTCCGCCAGAGCGCAGCCCACCACGACTGGAACTCGAATGCGCAGCCCCGTTATGAGCAGCCTAAAGCCGCTCATCCGCGACGTCTGTTCCAAACGGTTGACCAATGCGTCTTTCTTTTGGGACTTCTTCCAAGTGCGCTTTGCGACGGGAGTTCGTCGATCTGGGGCCGATTAGTACACAAATCAATAACTGAACGAAACCACTGCAGTCCACGGTATTTCGCGCAGAGTGCGTAACCACGTGACTCAGCAAGGAAAAGGCCAGATTTTCGATCAATAAGTTGAGGGGATACTAAGAGCAGTACGTAACCATGGTCACTATGCCAGAAAGAAGAACGCCCGTAGCTCACGTGAAGCGTCGCCAGATGCCACGTAGCGCAAGAATATCGCCGGACGTGTTCAACCGAGCATACGGTTTACTTAACCTGCACTCCGACCGGGCTAGTTAGTACTTATTCATAACTTCGGATAGCGCAATAGGGTCGAGTGTCAAACAAATGCACAAGACAAGCGCTGCTTTCAACTAAAGTTTATTTTGATGCGCACAGCGATCATGTAGCTGTTAAGGCGATCATATGTCAGCGGCGATCATATATCAGGGGGAGACCGACCCAAAACAGTCGCTTTTCGACCAAAGCGACCATTCGCGACGATATATGCCTTAACGACCGGCCGAAAATTTTGGTCGCGCGACCTCTGCGAGTCGCCACTGCGAATCAGCCCCCTTGAAAAAATACGGGAAGAACATAGAAAAATAATAAACACGAAATAGCCAGAAAATCTGCCCACACGCGTAAATTCAAACGGTATATGCAATGTACCGGCGGTTTTCGCAGACCCTAGCAACAGTGGCTAATTGTCAGTGAAATTGGCGGCACGCTAACTGCATTGTGAAGCGCACAGTTCCTAAGGCCTTTTGTTTTATGAGAGGGGCATGAACCGTACTGTGCATCCAACGCAGAATGACTTATCTGCTATTACGGAAACAAGATGAAATTCGCTGCAATGTCAGGGAGTCGTGTTTCCGAGAAGGAAAAAAAATAATACGTCGCGCCAAGGCCGGTCAGATGTATCAGAAATCAGAAGCAGAAACAATGCACGCTTTCATAAAGCAATTAAATGAAATAACCCAAGCCTGCGGTCGTGCCTGCTGCCTGATGTGGCGCTTGCCATTTCACGAGTTCTTATACGCTCTACGATTAGGCGGCGGACAGGCATCTGGAAACTGGAGCAAGAGATGAACGGCCATCTTATCAGTTTCAATGTATTTCTTGTAACACTGGCAGTTGCGATACGAGCGAATGCGCCACAACGAAATAAATGAACACTGCGATGTATCACATGCAACGCCTATTCCCTTAGGGCGCGGCATTTCGATGGCCGGAACGAGCATTCCGCGAACGACACGGTTAAAACAGCGGCTAGGTAAGGCAGCGAAAATATAAGCATAACACACGCGACCCCGAAGATTCTGAAGTAGAAAGAGAAATTTAGTCAATACTAGAGATAAGAATTAATCATCATTTTTCACCATCATAAAGCACGACTATGGGAAACGCCGCACTGGAGGGCTCCACGTCAATTTTGATCACCTGCTGTTTCTCTTTTTTCCCTTTCTTTTTTAACGTGCACCTAAAGCGCGCGCAGTACTCAAGCGTTTCTCGCATTCCGCTCGCATTGCGTTGCAGCCTCCGCCGTGGGGAGGAATCGAAGCGGCAGCCTCGGAGTCGACAAAAGAACGTCGTAGCGACAGAGGCAGCGCGTCTTATCACGTATCACAACATCGGGCGCGCATGCATGGTGATCTCTTCGCTCACTGCATTATCAGGGGCTGTTATGAGTGCACATGGGTGCCAAACATGTGTAATGGACGGTGCAAAAAGAAAACAAACGAAAAAAGGCCCTTATAGCGTCCTTAGGGGTGTTATAAAATGTTCGCTGTGTAAAAGCCGACTCTTGTTCATAGTTGTAGCAAATGCAGAAAGCAGGGGGCGATCACTGGACGACGTGACCTATTGCACCAATTGCCAATAAATGTGCGAAGCACTGTTTGTAAGTTAAGCAAGTACCATTGTTGAAGCAAATTTTCTGCGCTATACAGGCGAAAGCCACGCAAGTCGCTGTCCTTCAACGCTCTCGCTTTCTTATGATTACGACACACTGAAGTCATTTGTATGGAGGACGTGATTCGGCCAATCAATGGCGTCGAAGCGTGGCCCGAACTCGCAGGCTCCTCCACTCCACAGCCACAGAAAGTCAGAAGAGCGTGGTTGATACGCGCGAAGCTCTCCTCCAGCCGATGCCTATCGAGCACTAAGCGGGCACACGCGCGTTTAACCAACAAACCTAACATCGATTGCGAAATCAATCTGGACGAGCTGCACCCCGAGCACTTTCAAAACAGCCCTTCGTACTCGACCATGGGTCGACGCACAGCTTACAAAGACGAATCGGGCAATTATTAATTCACACGGGCGCACACATCACGGAAAGCTTTCAATTTGTTTCTCTCGATCGGGATCAGTCGTTTCCTTGTCAAAAGGCGCTCGTTTCTTGCGCTATCAGTGCCCTTTCCGGCCGCGGTCGTCAGACTATGAAACAAACTTACTGCGCGGCATCCGCTACAAAATGCGATAAATGATCATTTATGCGCAGGGCGGAACACCGCATGCACAAGAAACACGGAGCTTCGACGTTATCGCGAGCAGCTATTTAAGTTCCTAATAATGCCGGTCAAAAAACACTGAAAAACGTTGAAAAACCACTGTAACGCCCGCTGCCGTGTTCGTCGCAAACTGCGTTCATGGCACGGTTTTCAGGTTGTGGGCTGAAGGACGTGCCACGGCTTTCATGGAAATGAGCATTGCAATATGCAGTATGTAGTCTTAATAAAGGAAAAATCAGACATCCACCCCTTCGTAGCAATTACTACAAAGGAAACCCTTACGGTTTCCTCGAAAGAAAAGCCTCAGAGTTGAAGAAAAATTCGTCCTGGTCCGGGACTCGAACCCGGGACCACCGCCTTTCGGGGGCAGCCGCTCCACCATCTGAGCTAACCAGGCGGCTAGCAGATGGCAGGGCGAAGTCGAATTTGTCGACAACACACGAAGCGAAGGCAAGTGTTTGACGTAGTAGTTCTGCGGAAACCCGCAAGGTGGAGAGAAGTAATTAATAAAGGGAAAATCAGACATCCACCCGTTCATAGACTAGACTAATATAGACTAATGAAAACAAGAGACGCGTGAAATCAACCGCCAGCGCTTTTGCTTATACAAATACGCCGAGATGGTGCATTCCTTCCCGTACAGCGGAATGGCCGTCATGGATGGGTTCTGTGCGGGCAAAGATTTTCGCGAGTGGAAGGAAAGAAAACAAGAGGTGAAAGGCAGAGAGCCTGCCCAAAGCGAAGTGGACCTCGTGGAGGTAATAGAGCAGTGGGGTAAGGAGTTACAGATGCATAATACAACTATAAGATGTGGATTGATAGTCACCGAATAAGAGGGTTGGGACATAGACTGGTTTTCGTGAAATAGGAGTCTTGAAACGTGGAATATCTTTTACGCGGCGTTGACTCCTATGAGTCCAATGCTCATGAATGGCGGGGAAAAAAAAAAAAGAATTCTGGCAGCACTGAGATTTCAAAGCTTATAAAACGTATTACTTACTGAAGAAATTATGTATTTGCTCCAGGTGCGTGCAGTCTCGTTTACGAAATCTACAGCCACAAATAACGCGCATGCGTTGCAAGAAGCAAAGAAGTGACGCTAAAGCGTTTCTTCGGCGACGTCGTTCCCGTGAGAACCGTTCCGCTTATCAAACTATAGGCAGGTAAAGACAAAGCGCGAAAAGTCACGCTGGATGGCCGTTCCTGCATGAGCAGCACAAGGCGGGAAAGGGGGTATCCCGCCGCGTATATAAGAAGCGCGCGTGCAAGAGACAAAGCGGGGAGAGGAGGACCAGCCGTATACTAAATGATTCACCGCTCGGCCTCGCGGTTAATAAGGCGCAGTTATCAAAGTGCGATCAGTCGCGTCCGCTCGGCCATTTCGGGCCATCATTAGTGCGTAACTTGGCCGACCTTTTATACGGCGCCTCCCCCGCGCTCAGCGCCGTCCGTGCAGACTGTACGCACCCTCCCCCCACTCGGCGCACCGGTGGCGGCTAGGCTTCGAACGTTCGCAAGCGTTATCGCTGGAAAGAAGAAACGCTAAAGTAGCCACACTCCGTGACCGTACACCTACGCAGGTATAGTACCACATGGATCCACAAACACAACGATGGCGCCGTGGCGGGGGAGGAAGGAGGCAATGGGTCGAAACGGCCGCATAGGCGGACGCAGCGATGCGATAAAACGATTCTCGGCTCCTCTCATTCCGTACATGCGCGCACAAGCGTCGCAAAACATTGTCGCATTCCCGCCGAAAGATATTTCCAGGCGACGTTTTTATTTATTTCATTTCGCAGTCGCCATAACCTTAGATGCACAGAGGCGCCCGCGTTTTAGGCCTACGTGGCAGCGACTTATCTGCAGAAGGGCACCCATTACGACGTGCCCGAATGGTGGGACAACGCAAGAACACCTTCTCGAGAGCGTCCGTTGGGCTGCATCGTTATACAACGGCGAGAGACGGAACAGCAGATAAATGAAGATGGCGAGACAGGGGAATGCTAAAGACGTTAACCGTAGTGAATTCGACTAGCAGCACGCGGTGCTGTTTTCGAACTGGCACAAGAGCAGCGCGAGAAACGCGTACGGGCTGTCTGATCGCATTCGTAATGCTGCTGCTTGTAGCATTCATATAGACTGGGCTGTTTTAGGCGCACCAGTATACCGTACATATACGTCGGCGTTGCACAACAGCGAGGGAACCGAGTTCATCAGACTAGCACTGCATTCGGTCCCCACCGCTATATTGGTATGCGATGCCGAGAAGGACGCAAGCGTTTACACGGGCACGCACAACTAAACGAACGCGACAAACCTTATTTTTACAGGTCAAATAATTATCGCAGTAAAGAAGAAAGCGGGATTAGAATCAGCAGCATTGTGATGTCATGTACAGTCAACAGCAAAAGATTGCGGGATGCGCGAGCGCGTGGCAAAGAGACCCTCCTCCCCTTCTAGCGGTGAACCTCTGGTGTCGAGACCGACGCCTGCACGCATGCGCGTCCCTCCGAGACTGCAAGCTTGCACGTTTCCGCGCTTCGTCTTTGCGCGCCGGCGATATCCGAATGTAGCCGCGAGGTAGCCCTCTTGAGATTTGCGCCGTAGCGGCTTCGACGGGCAGAACTTCGTTTATACAACGGAAATCAATTGTCCATTTTCGTCTTGCCGGTCTCCTTCTATAGAGCGCGTCTTCTGCCACGCTCTTCTGCGGTAGAACGCACCGTTCGTAAAAAGAAAGAAACAACGGAGATTAGCCACGAAAAGGTGCAGCCCCCCCCCAAAAAAAGACTTGTTGCGTTCGCCATCGGGCCGGCCCTATGCGTCAGCGCTCGTAACTCGACAAAACGCGGCCGCAGTGGCGCCCGCAAGTTCGCACTTCTAAACACGTTTAACACAGTTTCGCCCGTTGAATCCGCCACAATGCATATCGCAAGAGGGCTACCTCGGGGCTACATTGGGATATCGCCGGCGCGCAAGGAGGAAGCGCGGAAACGTGCACGCTTGCAGTCTCGGAGGGAAGCGCATGCGTGCAGGCGTCGGTCTCGACACCAGGGGTCACCGCTAGAAGGGGAGGAGGGTTGCTTTGCCACGCGCTCGCGCATCCCGCAATCTTTTGCTGTTGACTGTACATGCTGCGGAATCAAGAACTACACACTATAGACGCGGCAGGTAAACAAACGGTGTTGTTTCGCGCTGACAAGTGAGCTGAAGTAGTCCAATTTAGAACCCGCATCAACAAAGTTGCGAGCGCTTCGCACCATGCAACTTTAACACGCGAAGGATCTCTGCGGCAACTTGGCCCCCTCCTTTGACAACTTTCGTAGGCCAGCGAAAAAAAAAAAAGCTTTACCCACAGCGCACACACTTCATAAAGTCCGACACGAGATAATGTCAGCCGTCCGGTTTCGGTGAAGTTTCGGCGCGGCTCGTTTTACGAGCACGGCGGCGGCGGCACCGCGCGTGCCACGCCCTCATCCGCTCGCGGGACCGGCGCGTGGACAGCGATGCAGTAAGGCACACATAGCGCGAGCGGGCGAACTCACCGAGGCGTGCACGCGTTTATTCCCGTACTTTCCTCGTGCACGTTGTTTGAAAAGCCGGCGCACACACGCAACCACTCGGAACACGAAGTTCGCCTCGAGAGCATTTCGTGTTGCGAAGCAGAAACGAGGCGGAGGACAAAGTCCCCTCTTCGGGAGAGAGCCCCCGTCTTCGATACGGAAAGAAGGAAGAAAAATAATGGCTGCGAAAAAAAAAAAGAATGCTGCACATAGGAGGTACAGACCACGGCGCGATCAAATATTTGCGTCGCCCGCCCGAAGAAGGAGTCTCGCTCGAGGTGGTGGCTGCTCGCAGATGCGGTCGCTGTCGGGGACACATAACGTGCGACAAGCGGATATTCCCACGTCCGTCTGCGGAGGAAAAATATTGACCGTCGACTTCCAGCATCTCTCCGAGAGGACCGGGCGAAAGGGGCACCGCCATGATCTTCTTCATCCGCACAGCGAAACACAAAGCCGACACAGCGACACGCGCAGAAAGTTGGAAAGCACAGGGACTCGCGACAGCGACCGACCTACCAGCATTTCTCTCAAGACTAAAGTCGCCGTTGTTCCAAGATGCGTGAAAAGCCTATAGTGGCAAACGTGCAGGCATAGGTCTTCAAGCGCTTCAGGACCGTGGTTGCTATGGCAACGCTTATGTTTGGCACACCAGTCCCAGTGCTCCTCTGCGAAAAACCACTTGACAAACGCCATTCTGAAACTCTATTAATGCGTCGCTTCGCATACTAGTTGCGGACAATCTGCGACACGCCATGCGCGCGTGACAAAAAGGAGAAAGAAATAAAAGAAACGCGAGCGAGACGGCTAATCGTATCGCAGATCGGGTGGCGACGACTGTAACGTCAGGGGACGAGCAGCGCCACGTAAAACAGTAAATTCGTTCCAACGACATTGGTGGAATGCGAGGGCCGCTGTTGCAAACCGACAAAAACCGCGCCGACGCGCAACCGCCAAGCGGGCTCTAATGTCGGTTCCACAGACGCGTTCGCATTGCACGAGACTACACGGTAACGTCCGTTTCCTGTCGGGAATATAAGGGGCTTCAGGTTGCATTTGACAACGCTTGTGATCGAAGCCAACGTAACAGCAGGGATAACGAGGGAGACAGACTAGGGTAATTCAACTATACCATTGTTATCTGCAGTAGCCGTTTCAAGAAGGAAGGACGTTTTAAAAAAAATATAACACAATGGAGACAGCACATTTCTTTATTACGGCAACACATTCTGCGTTTATCAGTGAATTTATACAACTATTCGTTAAATAATTGCTAATGAGTTCAGAATGAATACCGTATACTCAACGGATATGCAAATTCTGGAACTTCTCAGACAAGCAGTAGTTACAAAATACTGTTTGCCAAAATTATACCCTGAACCCGTAAATATACACAAAACACAGCATACGAGAAGCTTGCGCTTAATCGAAACGAAATGAGCGCGCATCTGTAATCCAAGTTATTTCGTTCATCTTTCGCAGGGCCTCGTCGCAATTATGCGCTATATCTTTCTTTTATTCTGTGGCGCTTCTTACAACATATATTTTTTAGCTAAGAGTATGAAATCAATCGTTAGCGCTATCGTGATGTTTCATGTCCCTCTCTTCCATTCATCATGTTCCTACGCTTTCTCGAGGTATAAGGAGCTGCGTCACAGCGCCACACACGAACACAATAATGCGGACGGTCAAAGCACTCTGAAATAAGCCGATGCTTATAACATACGGCGAAAGACGGAATCTTGTTAAATCAATCACCCGTCCGAAACCTCTCCAGACTCGCTCGTTACCGCGTACTCCGTATCCGTAAATTGGCGCCGCAGTATACGTGGATTTGTGCAGGGTGCAAGTTCAAGCATAAAGTTGCCCACAATAATTACTAGAGGGAACTCGGGCGCTGCGATCGCTCAGCCAACGTGTGAATTATGTGAAGCACACGCATTAACCTGATCTCCGTGCTTGTGGCTTCGGACGCACTTGCGACTTCGTTTATTTCGCTTCATCTGCCCTCATCGTCCTAAATTTCAGAGCAATCAATACTTTTTAGGCGCAGAAGACTGTGAACACACACGAGCACTACTAATTGCAGCGGTTCAGCCTGTCGAGATGGCGAAACGCAAGAAGCGCCCCGACTTGCTCCCGAGAAATTCACAAGAGCGTTCTACGGCTCTTCTCGGTGCGTGCCTCCGTAGCGTAATGGTTTCAATATCGGGCTTCTGCAGTGCTAGAGGTCCTGCATTCGAATCCTACCGTCGGGCAATTTTTTACAAATGGTTCTTTAATGATTTATTACACAGTACTTTGTTGGAAATGACGAGTTTACAAAGTCACGAAGCGGTTTGAAGCCAGAAGGACGAAGTTTAGGCAAATTCATGTACTTTCCACAATGCCCATGCCGGCTTAACCACCTCTGATTGCAGCTCCCGTAGGCACTAGCGCCAGAGTTCCCTCTAGTAATTACTGTAATTATGAGCTCAAGGGCAATAACCGCAATCATCAACAATGTAATGGGACACTAAAGAACGAAATAATTTCGGCTGTATTAAATTACGCTTATGCAGTGTCAAGAAAATAGAAGTAGAAAATGCGCCAACACGTAAAACCGGTGGCAGCGCCGTACCAGCTCGCGGTGACGTCATTTATTATGACGTCTTCATCTCCAGCCCAGTTAATGTTTTACAGGTAAAGATGAACTACAATGTATCCTCAAAGGGCGAAAAAGTGAACTTACAAGTTCCCCGTAAGTTTTACTTCGCCACAGCATCCCGAATGTCAGAAAATAATTTGAAATCCGTGGTGCCACACTGACGGGCCCGCACTGGGGTTTCTGAGTGCAACACGAAACAGAACGCGCTCGGCCGACGTGGAAGCGGAAACCGTCGCCCTTTACACCGAGTAGAAAACATTTATTCACAAAAGAGGAAAGAAATACGCAAAAAAGAAATGTACAGTGAGTGGAGTCTTCATTTCAAAACCCCAGTGGCCTTGGCTGCTGCTCTCGCCTGGATTACCAGTCCGCGCTGGAGGCGGGCGTCGGCGAGTGCCGCGACCTGCACCCGCCTCTGCTTGAAGAGTGAGAGCGTTTCCTTGGAACAGGGCTGATCCAGCACGCGGCAGTGTGGCTTTCCTGTCCTGGCTGCCTGCTATCAAGACCCTGCATTTCCAAGTCCTCCGGGTCCGCAAGGAAGTCTGGCAGCTTCTTGCCCGAGGACAGGGCTGTACCACTGGGTGGGCACTGCGGCTGTACGATGCAGCAGCCACCTCACGCCTGCGGTACGCCCTCCCACTCGTGGCAGCACTACCACCTGCCCGCCTCAAGAAGCTGGAACTGCAGCATCGGGACGCGATTAGGCTCTGCCTGGGCGCTCCCCGCAGCTCCCAAGTCGCTGCAACCTTGGCCGAGGCGGGAGCTTGGCCCCTGTCACTCCTCCTCCTGCAACAGGGGCTACGCCATGTTGACCACCTCCACTATGGACCAGACGGCACTGCCCTGCTCTCCCGACTGCGCTCGCGGCCCCACTCACAGATGGGCAGACTATGTGGGCTGTACGAAGAGGTGATTGGGAGGCCTCCAGCGAACAACGCTCAGCTGCCTCCTCCCCAGAGACCACCCATACCCATCACCACAGAGCTCGGCGCTCCCCGACTTGTGCCCTTCAACAGACGGCTACCTCCCTCCTGCATGAGGACCACGGAGGAAACCTGCAGATCTACGTTGACGGCTCAGTGATACTGGACACAGGCTCGTCGACTGCGGCCTGCGTGGTGCCCGCCTTGCGGAAGAGCAGGCAGTGTCGCCTCCCCGACCATGCGACGTCTACAGCGCAGAGGTAGCAGGCCTTCATCTGGCTATGGACTTACTCGCAGAGGAGCTGCCAGCGACCCCAGTGACCATCTACTGCGACTCCAAGGCGGCACTTCTCAGCCTGCAGAGGCCAGAAAGGGCCAGCCTTGGGGTTGCCCTGCTCTCGACAAGGCTGATGGCGCTCCAGGAGGCGGGCTGCTCAGTGACCCTGCACTGGCTTCCAGCCCACGTAGGGATACCGGCCAACGAGGAAGCTGATGCACTGGCAAAGCGTGCCCACCAATGCGTGGTCGCGCCCAGCCTGGCAGTGACAGCCAATGATTTCACAAGCCACAGGCTTCGGCGCCATCTGCTGGCCTGCCATCCGGACAAGCGGATGTCCTTGGGCCGCCCTCCGCGACCACTTCCAGAGCGCGGCCTCGCACGCAGGGAGACCTCCCTCCTTCTGCGACTGAGGATTGGCTGCTGTTGGACGGGTGCTCGCCGCCACCGGCACGGCATCATTGCCTCTCCAGCCTGCGCATCCTGTGGGGAGACCGAGACTCTGGAGCACCTCCTGCTGGCCTGCCCTGCTTACCTGCAGCAGCGTGACCGTCTCCTGCAGGATTTCCGACGCCTGGGGCTTCCTTCTACACGGCAGGAAGACATCCTCTTGCCTGGTCGCAACGAGCTACCAGCCCTCCTAAGTGTCGTCGAGTACCTCGACTCGTCGGGGCTCTCGGCGAGACTCTACGATTTTCTGCAAAGACAGATAGCCTCACGGCTATCCAAACCACTCTAGGCTACTCAACATGCCCCAACCATCTGGCTCCTGCTGGATAACCGCTCCCTGGCCTTTCACCAGATCACCTCTCCTACCGGATCCACTGGGCCCTTCCTGCCGGACTGCTCAGCCGCTGCCATGGCGACACTTTAACCCTCTCCTCTCATAACTCCTTTGCTCCCACTATCCTCCCCCCCCCCCCCTTTTGACGTTGAGCCGTGCTGCCGCAAGGGCTCCAGAAAACAGCGTCAACCGTTCCTTATCCCGTCAAAAACCACTTCTCTCTCTCCTAAAGCGCAGCACGTGCAGCGGCAACACTTCGCCGAAGTCAAAGAAGACTGCGCCGTCTTGCGACTCCTGTCTCTCGTCGGGCTCTGTACGGCGCTTTGTGTGTCCTTCCTTCTCTCTCCGCGCCCGAAAACGATGTTTCGCAGACCTCGCCAAGTTGCCGAAGTCCAGTAAAGAGGACTCGCGAAACTGGCCTTTGGCGATGCCAGTAACAGTAGGGCTGGCAGCGGTATGCTAAAGCTCTCCATTCTGAACACGCACGGTGCTGACTTCAAGGCCACCATCAACCGCTGTGTGGGCTTTCTAATTGGCTTTCAATAGGGTAATGTTCCTCAAGCTCTGCAGCGGGAAACGGCAGTTTGTATTTTAAACGAAAGAAAGAAAATGAAGAGAAGAATAAAAAACGTTCGTGAGCTTTTTGTCAAGACGGCGAAACGTTGCGGCAAGCTGTAGATATCCTTGCAGAGGAAAAAAATAAAACGGTTCGACTTTCCACCACTGATGAAATGTTCGCGCTGAAAAAGAAAGGCGATAGAGGCGGTCAGGCAAACCGAGCGGGGAGTATATAGACAACGCTCTGAGACAACCGGCACTTTGTATTCTTTATTGCACGGAGAAAAAAGTTAACGCAAGTTACATCCCGTGTAAGTCGTATTTCGAAAACGTCATCTTGACGCTGCGTGGCGCAGCGCAGAGCCGCCATAACTGGCGCACTGACAGGAATAGCATGGATGCTAACGAGGGGACACATGCACTAATGGCTGAAGAATGCGTTTTTCGCTGTCAATTACGGTCGGCGATTCCCTTTTGCCCATGATGCGCGCTGTCGACATTTGCGCTTTCATAGTGATATTAGTTCAAACTAAACGTTTCCGTGATATAACAATGCTTAAAAAATGACCAAGATTAAATTGCTGGTTTCATCAGATGATCATGGTTAACGGCTTCACAGAACAATAAAAGCTACAAGCGCGTAACAGCGCCTTTTCGGTTAAACAAACCAAAGTTCGAAAGCGTCGTCAGTTGGAGACGTGGTGCGATTGAAGGGCGAGGATAACGACTAGAGACGACAGCGCGGAAACTACCCCAGCTTTGGGTAGTCGACTGGGCTCAGCCTGGTTAATCTCCCTGGCTTTTCCCATGTAAGTATATAAATAACGGTCGCTCCACGTGCCTTTTGATCGAGTGGCCGTGGTTAAGTACTACCGCGCGGCGCTCGCTGGCCGCTTCTCTAGCCTTTCTTTTTAAGCGGTGCGCATAAAGTGCTTTACCGAATCTCGAGATGCCCCTTTCTAGGCCTCGGTAGCGATGGTTGCCCGCAACCTTTGCGCTGGCGTCTCTCAAGAAAGAAAGAAAGAAAGAAAGAAAGAAGGAAAGAGGAATACTTCACTTCGGTATCTACCCCGACAGCGCTCTGCATCCCCAACCTACTCGGCTCTTTGTGGGACGGCCACCTCATCCCCCTTGTTTGCCCTGCCTATACGGACCCCGCGCGTGGCTCCCGTTCTTTTAACGCCGAAGTAAGATTCTTAGGCCTCGTGTCTCCTGCCTCCTTCCGAGTACTTTGACCTTCCTTCAGCTCTTCAGCACCGTCACCTGAGGTTTTTCGTTAGTTTCGAAAGCCTGTGACACGTTAGTGCACCTGTGGCGCGGGTTGGCACAGGCCGTTGGCGTAGAGCCGCAGAACTTGATGCGTCGTGCTTCGTATAGAGTTATTATATTGTTACGTAGGAAGACGCAGACAAAAAGCTATATACAAGTATATTTACAAGGGAATACGCCGTACTTGGCCAAGAGGCAACAGCCCGCGCTAGCCTCTAATCGTCGTCTTCGTCTTCTGACTACTTGCCTCTTCGTCATTGTAAACACTGTTCCGTAGCACTACCCCCCGGCGGCAAAAGCGCCGTCCCGGAGCGACTGAAGGCCGGACTCGGAAGCAGTGTAGTAGGCCTTGAGCCTACTGACGTGCACGACATCACTAGCGGCCAGAGTAGAGGTTGAGGTTGAGCTCACAGGAGTAATTTCGTACGTCACAGGCGTCACCTGGCGCAGCACTCGGTAGGGCCCTGTGTATCGCGAAAGTAGCTTTTCTGAAAGTCCGACGTGACGAGAGGGCGACGGTGTTCTACAATTTACGTAGGCTGCTTGCCGTTTGTTAATGGATGCAGGTGATTGTAGAAATCATCCTTCCCCCGAGAAGTATTCTGTTGCGGACTAGTTGGTTCGTAGTGAACCACTAACGTATTGCGCGAAATACATGAAAGTCGTTCTGTCCTGTCGCTCTTTACGCCCTTCGTGCATTTTCGCGCGGTACATTACTCGTTCAGCACGCCTGTTCCCTTTTTGTATGGGTTATATCACTTGTCATTCAAAGCACTTCATTCTTATTCTGCAGATATCTCGAAACTAACGTTAGCCTCGATATTCCTGCTTGAAATGACGTTTATCGTGTGAACAGCGCGAACGCAAGCACGATGTCCCCCTCTTAGAGGTAATGTAGTCGCGAAATGCTTACTACCGGAAATACACAAACATGTGGTTACGTCCAAAACAAGCGTTTTCAATATACTGTGGGACTGTTACCTCCCGACTACCAGAAAGGTATCAACCCTAAGACGTACGGTGTAATTAACCATTATCTCACCTTATTTAACGTAATACCAGATAGGTGTGAGGTGAATTTAGAACGTCAATTCAGTGCAATTGTGTTCGTTCCACAGAACCAAGAATACCAGGGACGTCACGAAAACGCGAGGTTGTTTGCTTATCAGTACTTTAACACTGTAACAAGCATAAACAATTTGAGAAACACTGACCTTAAATAAATATGAAAAGCAGTAACAATATGGTACGTTTTTATACATGATTCTACTCTATGTTAATAAAGGCTCACGCATCTGCTGGATGCAGATGTGCCATCTTTATTGCTGCGCTGATATATACGGCGATTAAGCGATATTTATTTCCAACAGGCCTTTCTACATCTCGCCGTGAGCGAAAAAACAAAATTACCGCCAGTTACCCGATAACGAAGAGTACAGCGTATCCATAGGAGAATGTCCTTGCTTTTCAACAACGCCGAGCCCTTTCTTTCGCCTGTGCGAGGAATACAAAGCTGCTCCCCCATTTTACTCGCGGCCGCTCCTGACAACGGGTGAGTACGCGCTTGCGTCCGCGGCGAGGCAAAGAAGCTAGCCGCGAGGTGAGTGGGGAGTAATCCAAAGCATTCGAACTTGTGGAAACGACGGGCGTAGCAATGCGGAGGCCGACGAGCCTTCCGGGAACCGCCCGAGGGCTCCCCGTTCTTTCCCCAAAGTGGCTCGTCTCGTTGCCTCCGCCGCGTAGTTTCCGCAAGCATCTCCCCCATCTCTACTCTAGGACTCTACGGCGGCACACGCGCGGCAGTTAGCAAGAAGAGAAGCGTCATTCATCAGGCAGGCGCTGCATCGACCATTACCGGCTCAGAAAGCTCCCACCGTGGGACACTCGCAGCGAGGGAGTCCCGCGCTGGTGCACTGCGGGGGCCCTGTGGTGACCGAGAGAAGGGAGGGGGAAGAGGGAGAAGGGGAGGAGAATGTCAGTCCAACGGGATACATGCACACACGAATCCTTCGCTGCAGATGCTACGTAAAGCGCGTAACAGAACACGAGGTCGCGGTTTAGATTCCCGGTCGCGTTGCGCGGAGACCTGCAAAAACGCTCGCCACTCGTGTACCGTGGTTTGTCTCCGCGTCAGAGAAACCCAGGTGATCAAAATTAATCCGGAGCCCTGCAGTGCAGCCCCCCCATAAGAATTATGCAAATCGGGGCGTCAAACGCCAATTTAAATTTTTATTGCGACATCAATTATAGGACACTCCAGGCGCATTGTTGGCGTCGCCGTGATGTTCCGTATAAGGTCCAAGGGCGATAGCACCGTCGCCGAGCGCCGTGTGCTGTGTGTGCGAGTGAAAGCCCGCAAGGGAAGGCGACGGAGGCAGAAAGCCGAGAGCAAATGCGCTGTCTTCCAACACGCGAGAGGCCGCAGGGGGGGGGAGATGGGGGGGGGTGTTGTGCTCCGACATCAAGTGCGTGTTTCGCGACCGGGCGCAACTGACGATCGCGGCTCAATCTCGTGCGCCATATATGGAGGAAAGTGGGGAGGCAACGCAGGAGGGAGAGGAAGCGGCTTCGACTCCGTCAACAAGTTCGTACTATGCACAGTCGCGCGCGCCGTATCTTGAATGGGATCTGCAGACGGCTCATACCTTTGTGCGCGCTGTGTTCTCGCCGCTCTTGCATTGAAGCGGGAGACCACACCAAGGTCACTTCGCTCGCTGCTGCTGCCGCGCTTGCTCGCACCGGCGTTTTGACAGCGAGCGTCCGCACTCATCGAGTGTTATGTCTTCATGTTTGTGCACATTGACACCATGCTTAATTCCCTTAGAAAGTGAATGTTTCCAAGTTTATACGGCCGGTAAAACTATTATCCTTGCTTCGTATAGCTGTATACTAATTTGCTATCGCAATCGATGCTCAGGCTTTCGGGTGAAACTGCGACTTTTTTTAAAGCGTATCCTGCTCTGACGCGTGCAAGCAAAGAGAAACGTGCGAACCGCGAACAAGGCACCTCCAGGGCAATAAGGCTATGCTCCACACGTACCCTCTCCCTTTTGAGGCAGATATCAGGACAGCACTGCGTGCAAGGTTGCCGTGGTAAATCCATCTTGGAATTTGCCCCGAAATTCGAAAGCCCCAGAAGCAAAGCCCTCACACTGAATTTCCGAAACATTGGGACTTATTAGCAGAAATTTGGAAAATTAAAGAAAAAATAAAGGGAGTGCGTGTTCGCATATTGTTGTCTTTATCGTGTTCTTTTCGCATTTCTTCTTTCGCGCAATGTGTGGGTCCTTGGCTTCTTATAATTGTGCGTTGCTCACACTCAGCTACCCGAAAAGCATGTTCAGTTGTTCCAAACGGAGATGGTGCCCCTTCAACGATGTCGTACATGTATATGCAAGTTATTTTGTGTTCGCTATTGACGGCGAGTGAGAAATAATTAACTGGCTCTTACGCGATATAATATGTAATGCTTCTATCCGGTGCACACTGCACTGGCCCACTAATTGGTTATGTTACTGTATCTGCCCGTTCTCAGTGTGAAGTAAATGCTGCTCATACTTTCTTCGTGCCTGAGTCATGGGTCAACACACAGGAGGTAGAACTTTCCCTGCTACTGCGTGTATATATTAGAAAATAATTGTACTGCACTCATATTACCTTGGTAAGCTTAGAGTACACGGCGATCGAGGTGACAAAGCCAGGTTTGCGAGCATATTGGTTCTCCAAATGTCACGACTTGCGCATACGCACATGTACATAGACGCGCCCCGATGTCACGAGGCGCCACTACATATGCGCCAAAGCCTCAGCCGATAGGCACACGCCCAGTCTACGCAATGTAATGTGCATCGTGTATACCAACAACCGCCTCGGTGGCTCAGTAGATATGGTGTTCTGCTTCTCGGAATAAGTTCTTGGTTTCGATTTCCAATCTTGGCGGTTCCAATCCAGCGGGGACAGTGTGCACAAACGCTCCTTTACTGCGCTATGTGCGCGTATTAAAGAACTCCATGTGGCCAGATCTGATCTAATGAACTCAACAACAGCGTCACTCGCAGCGTCACTCGTGTTACTTTGCCACGTTGAACTCCGTCGATCAAATCAACATAAGCTAACCTTACGCTCTGCGTGCGCACTCAAGCGCGCGACCGTTGAAGATACAGAAAACATGACGCCGAACGGCGCTAGTCTCGCGCCAACTTCGCTTTTTTGTCGTCGACAGTAACTGCGCTGCTATGCGTAACAAGTGAAGACGCGCCAAGCCGCCCTCCCACGGCTGTTACGAGCGCGCAATGAAGCAAACCGATTTGTTAATGCCGAAAAAATAAAGTTCTCTTCGCCACCTTGCTCGGAATGGCAGAGCCACTAGTTCGGCGCGACTATTGGAGGCCACTCAACGGTCGCCGGCAATGCGCGCTCAGCCGCGTTAAAAACCGACGCAGCCGCGACCGGGAGGGCGCCGAGCTCGTCCCCTCCGCACTGATCCCCACCTACAACGGCAAACATGTGCTTGCACCGCCCTTCGCGGTCTCGTGCGTAGCACGTGTTCCTCGCTGCAGCGGCACATTTTACGTTCTTTCTTTTTTTTTTTTCTCGTTTTAACAAAAACGGGTGCGCTATGTTCAAAAAAAAAAAAAAAAAAAAAGACGACCAGAAGAAGAAGCGGCCGCAGCCAGTTTTCCTTTCGCTCGATCCCTCTCGCCGCTTTCTTGTGCCTTCCCGCTACTCAGAAGTGGCCCGCACGGTGGGGGAAAATGATAGTGCGGCGGGGAGGGCGACGGAAAGTAGAAAAGCGAGATGGAGATAAATGCAAAGAAAGTAAACACAAGCAATGGTAACGGTTACAAAGGCAGCGGCAGTCCCGCGGGCGATCAACGCAGCGGGAGAGCAGTGGAGAAGAGAAATTCTGGAAAGCGCGCCTTGCCGCCTTCTCCATGCTTCCGATCCTTCTTCCAGCGGGCTCGCTCATGCTTTCAGATGCAGGCATGCGCCACTGCCATAAGCCTCTAATTGGTGCCTTCTTTAATCGGCCTATTCTTGAAAAGAACATTCGTTTTTGCTGGCGAGCGACTGGAGAAGCGAGATGCGCGAATAAATGGCGACCGCTGTGCGGCATGCATTTATGATGAACAGTGTCTTTGGCGCCTGTAGGAGAGGTTGCCAATACAGCGGAATGACGAAGGATGCAGTTACTTCGGATTGAAAAAGAACTAGTCGTTCTGATGTGCTATTCCAACCCCCCCCCCCCCCCCCACTTCGCAACTAGCAAGCTCAACGTTATACAGCACGAATGCGAGATTCGTATGGCCAGGTCCTGCTTGCTTCGTAAGATGATTATCTGCGAAGGAAATAACTGGACCGCACTGTCGTCAACGTACATGAGCATGAAGGCCTGCTGCGCATGAAGACATGAGCATGAAGGTCGAACGTTCAGTTTATGAATGCATTTAGCGACTGCAAGTGGAAAACAGCGCAAACTTGGTAACACGTCAAGAGAGGTTCTGAAACTACCGCATGAAGAAAGAACTCAAGGCTTTTCCAAGCTTTGTAGCTCGTGCCTCAAGAGAATAACAAATGTCGCCTAGCAGCTGGTTCGAGGAGAAACGATTGCTTCCGCAAAGACAACACAAAGAAGGCTTAGAGACCAGAACACAGGGAGAAGGAACGCAGCTGGTCTTGAGACGGGACTTCATCGCTGGCCATCGGCGGCGTTGTCACGCACGTGACGGGGGTCGTATACGACTGTCGAACGGCAAAGGTGCTGCAGTCGTACCGGGAGGACATGTTGACGAATGTGCTGGTTCCTCCTGCCGGGCAAGCCGCGTCACCCTCTACATACTCGCCACACCATCCAAATCGGGGGTTGGTGCGCCGGAAGCTGGGGGGTGAGAAAGCTAGGTGAGCTTGTGAAACGCAAGAAGGTGAAAGACACGCCAATCCCTGCTTGCTCCCGTTCATCACGGCCCATCAGGGCCGCCAGTGCATAAGCGGTTCTCGCGAATACAACCTCACACGGGACGCCAAACAGATGCTCGCCCGAACAAAAGCGACAACAATGTAGGCGCTCCGTTATAATTGCCCTAACGTTTGTCTATTTCCGATGAAGAGGACAGGCAACGGAAACGAAGCCAAAAAAAAAAAAGGTAGTTTGCCCCACTCTTCGCACGAGACATGCACGCGCCAGCGAACCGGCTATATTCGCCGATGTCGATTTTCTACTTCTGAGGAAAAAAACGGGGTTCAGAAGGAAACGGTGGCACGTACAACAACTCTCTTTCCGAGAAAGCAAAAGAACACAAAGGCGAGAGAGAGCGAGAAACAGAGCGCGCACAAGAAGCGATGCATACCGGCACCAGACAGGACGGGCGCCACTGTTTTCTACTTAGCCAACCCATCTGTCTGTCTACGTGGCGGCTTCTTCCTCCTTCCACGAGAAGCCAGCAGTGCTAGACGTGCCGCCTTGGTGAAGACAAAGAGAGCGAGAAGGGAGAGGAAAAAACAAATCGCACAAAGCAGGCCGCTGCGGGGTCAGAAATTGCAGCCCTCGCCGAGGGCTGCGCGGCGACTCGCATCGCGTTCTGCGCTCCCGAGGCCGGTGGCACCACTGAGCTTCTCTAATCCGCCCGGCGCAACCTCTAATTACGGCGCGCGATCGACTTTCTTTGCCCAATCGGGCAAGCAACGTGCCCAGCTCACGGAATCCTCCATATGGACGCGAGAGCAAGCAAGGTGACGGCTCTGCAGCCATGATATCCCGAAGCACGCAACCTTGGATTTGCAGAAGACGCGCATGCGTAGGCGCTGGCAACTTGTCTTTCGGGCTCTCCTCGGAAAAGTTCATCTCTCCGAGCCTCAATCACGCTCCTTCTCGCTCGTTGTCCTTTCACCGTCGGACCGACTGTCTGCATTTTTTCTCCATTAGCGAGCACACAAGTTCAGAGTCAGCTTTGTTAGTTTAATTGCGGAAATGACCATGTGTGGGCACGTCCCGGTATGAACTTAAACCAACCGGCTTACCTTTTTTCTACCTAGAATTCGGAAATTACCGACAGGTTTGCAGAGCGTTCACTGTTTATTCGTACTACAAGCTCGCTTCCTCGGATGTGTGTCATCCTCGGGAGCATCTGCAAACTACAAACTGGTCATCTTATGTCATTGCTTATGTTGGTGCTTCATGCCGAAGTAAGTTGCTGGAACCCCCCCCCCCCTCCCTCCGCCCCCCAACTGCTGCTTTCGTCGGCTTTTCCATGCTCTGCCAAGATGAAAAAACAACGTACAATAAAAGTCGTCACCTAGATGCGCAAGTTCGCCGGTGCTCTCCCTCCAGAACTGCCAGACGGCACTGAGGTCACAGTGCCTTTGTTTCAGCATGCCGCCAAGTATACTGACGCCGGTTGCGATGGCAGCAGCCGCATGGAGTTACGTTCTCTTTATGCGAGACATAAACCTTCTTTAAAGAAAAACCTTTTGATTTTCCTGGCTCTGGCCAAGCAGCCACCTCCTTTGGCTGGTCGTTTTCTGCTTATTTAACCCGCAATGAACGCGAGGGATGCAACGGCAATAGCGGCGCCCTGGTGGAGAAGGCCGCGATCTATGAATGCGCCGTCGGCACCATCACACGCGGTGGGCGCGAGACAAAGGCGTGGACGGTGAGGGAAGTGCTCGACGACGGCCTTCTTAATGCGGCCCTCGCCCATCTCTGGTGGCCGATTTTTACAGCCGCTCTTCGCGGCACGTTTGCAAAGCAACGCGTATTCCTTCATTTCGAAGGAAGCGACGAGGGGGGGGTCTCTTTCTGGCTTCTCGGTGCCGTCGGTCGACGTATGGGCTCGATTTACGACTGCATATCGTCGGCGGCGGAGAACTATCGGAGGACGACGCCACGGCAAACTCTGCCGCACGAAGAACACGCTTGCAGCGCCCACTCTTCTCTCAAAGAGCGTCGTCGCGCCCACTACACCCCTCCTTTTCTTTGTGTTCTATCTGTGTATGTTTTTTTTTTTCTCTCTTTCAATACATGCGCGGCATGTAGGCTGAAAACGCGCGATTCATAAAAGCGGACTTTTACAACCCCCCCCCCCCCCCGAAAAAAAAAAACTCTCTTCTCTTTTTTTTTTAATCCCCCCCCCCCCCCCACTTTTTTTTGTATCCCTCGGCGGCCACGAGCTGCAGCCCGCTTTCTTTTTCTCTTGTCACCTTCTTCCTTGGCGTTTCCCCTCTCTCGCCGAGACCGCTCTACCATCCTTACATGGGAGATAGGGTTGCTAGCTTAGTATACACACGAAGCATACTCCACGGTCCGTGAGCTTCGCCGCGGGCATCAACTCGGCACTCGGGTGTGAGCTAAGTTTCGAGAAGCCGCCGCGCAGCTAGAGCCCCGAGGCTTCTCCAAGGAGGCCAAGCATCAGGCACGCGGCAATGTTTCAACTTTGCTGCCTCATGTGAGTCACGAGCGCATCTGGTTGTCAGCTTGTGCGAGGAAACGGCGGCTGGTAGGTTCAAACACGACTCGCCCCGCATACTTCGCCGTGTAGCCGCAACTGGAACAAGGCGCCGATACTCGTCCCGCCGTCGTCGTGATCGCTTCAAAACGGGGACACTTACGAGATTCTCATTTTTTTTTTCCAAATAAGCTGCTCACTGGAGGGAACAAATTAAAGAGAATTGGTGCTTTGACTCCACACGGCGATTTCACTAATTCGTCCTGCAGGGTTTGTCAGCTTTCAAGAACGACGTGCGGAGAACGGAACACAACGTTTAACGGTAACGAGTGAAAACCTAAAATATAAAGTCGTAACGTTTACAGGAATTCCTCTGTTGTTCTACTAAACCCATTCCCCAGCCTGCAGAGCAGGTGCGAGGCACTTCACTCAGGCAGACCACACCACCTTTCTGCCATGAATGCCCCCTCGCCCCCCCCCCCACCTCACTAAAAACAAAGACATGCATTTTTTGTAGCTTTAACATTACCCTTATCTAAACCTAATTGCTCACACTGCAGCGTTATAAAACGAGAATGATTGCAATTAATTGAATTGTAAACAAAAGCGAATGAAAGAAAGATGTAGATCCTACGCAATGTGGGAATCGATGCCTGCAAAGCACTTTGCAAGTAGGTGGTGATCGAGAATTGTTGGGGGGTTCCGCAAAGCGTTACCTAGTGGAACAACGTGTCTGTGTAATCTAAAGCTGGCACAGCGCAACATAGAAATGAAGAAACACGCCGAGTCAGCCAGGTGAAAGAGCCAGAGCGCTGGTTCTTTCATCTGTCAATTTCATTTCGCTCCTTTCATTTCATTTCACCAGCGCTCTGTTCTTTCATCTGGCCAGCTCGGCTTCTTTCTTTCTATGTTGCGCTGTACTAGTTTTAGAATGCAATACCAACTCGCCCAATCCTCAATATTTGTGCAAGGCAAGCAGTTGTGTCTGTGTGTCACGACAGTGGCGAGACGACGACGGCATTATTGCTGCACCGGACGTTCGGCGCGAGTTCACAGCATGCTAGTTGTTGGGTTCTGCGTGGATATAGCACGGGAGTAAGCGAAAGAAACAGACTGTGACGTCACCTACGACTAAGTTTTATACACTTCTAACTACCTATGTCGATGGCATTTGGATTACTTAACACTGAGACTGCATTTGTACTCCGACGAAGAAGCTTCAAAGCCTTTTCCACGTGAACCGATCATGAAGGCAGGACAATGTCGCACAGCTTCTATACGTGGCGTTAGCAACTACAAGAAAAAAAAAGGACTGCGTTGTGCGGGCCGATCCCGAAGTCAATGACGCCTAACACAGCGTCTCAAATCGCTAGCCACCCTGAGGGAGGAACGCAAGAAATTGGCACGTGACGCATGCGTCAAACTTCCCAAAAAGCTAGTCGGCTCTGGCACGAAAGTATACGTGTTGGTTGGCGTACTTGCAGGCAGAGGTTTGATCGCAGCATCGATTGAAGAGGCCCGATCGCAGATTTAATTGAAGAGGCCCGAAACGAGGCGAGACAGTAACGACCTAAGCCAGTGTGCCTGGAATGAGGTAAGGAATTAAATGCCTGGCATTAAAAAGATTACAGAAAGATTACTTTCGCTAAATGGGAAAAGAATAAAGAAAGAAAGAACGCTACATAAGTAAAGCGAGCGCACAAGATATACGGTGTCGCTGACGACACACAGTGCTCAGTTTTCAAAAGGAAACAACTTGATCCCTTCGCTAACATCGTAGCAAATAGTCAGCGCGCAGAAGGCACTCGGTAACTCACGTGCGCATTGTTCCCCGGGTTCGAAACGCACACACACGCGCGCGCCGCAGCCGATAAGATCGCAGTTGTGCCACTTATTTAGCCATTACGCACCGCGTAGAGCGGGAAGGTGCGAAAAAATAATGCCGAATTTACTGCACCACACGTGTCTGCAGATCGCAGACGGCGCAAGCGATTCAACCCTCGAAAACAATGCGGGAACGACGGTCAACACGACAATCTGCGTGTGCCTCTCGACGAACGTCAGAAAGTTCTCCTTCCGAGAGTGGACAGCGAGTCTCCCTGCCATGCAAAAGAGGAGAATAAATGAAGCACGGAATATTAGCAGCTCTGTCAACAGCTATGGAAATAAATGTGTTAATGACGCTTGCGCGAAAGACTCGAGATAAGTCGAATAAGCAAGCGGCGCCACATTAGCAGATAGCCGTACCGATGCCACCGGACACAAAACTGAACGAAGGAAGACCTCGTGCGGAGGGAGATTCAGTGGTACCGGCGGCCACACGCGATTCCTGAATCAAGGCAGGGCTTCGTATCTTCAGCGCAGAACATAAACGTCGGGGTGACTGACACTGGAGAGAGAGAGGAAAGGCTCGAGCGGGAAGAATCGTCTCGCGGTGGCCAGGGCAAGGAAAAATACAAATCTAAAGAGAGGCTACGAGGCAATCAACAAAACGTCGCGAGAAGATAACACTCATCGATGGCAAGATCGAGACAAGCCGTGAAGCGAGAAACGCGATGTCGCGAAGCGCCTGGGAACATGTTTAAAGTACTTAGATAAGCTTTTATTTAAAGGCCAAGGAGGACTGACAACCTTTGCAACGCAGCCGCTCGTAATGTCCTTAATTAAACTTTCTCACAACAGGCCTTGATTACAAACAAAGCAAACATATCGACAACGCTGCTTTGCCCCTCGTCTCGTTTCTTTTCACTGTGTTTCACGATCAATGGCGTGAGTTGAGATTTGGCAGCTGAAACGCGGCGATGCGTGGCAACGGCGACCGAACAACGCGCTACGAAGGGCCGGGGTTGTCGCTACTCGGCGAAAAGCAACGTGTGCCGAGACTCTAGGTATCGCACCCGGTTTTTTTCATCCTATCCACCAACGTCAGTAATAACAGCCGCGAGCAAACAATAGTTCGGATGCAAGGAAGCCGGCGACGTAGTACGGTGGTGCGGCACGTCCGTGGTATGCTGGCGTACTGCATTTATACGACCCGAGAACAGACAGACAAGCGCTCGCGCGCGCGCGTGCGTGCGCGCTCTCTCTCTCTCTCTCTCTGGAATCTAATGCTCTTTTTTCTCCATACGCAAAACAGCACTTCGGCGGGCATATATACACGCCGGCAAAGTGCTATGCCTTCCGATAAATAGGTTCTTTCTCACACACACACACCTCGCACAGAGGGAGATTTCAGCGAGCGAGTAAACCGAGAGAAAGGACAGCTTCCGCCCATTTACTGGCTCGCTGCGATTCGGACGGCGCGAGAGCGGTGTCGCACTGTTGGAAAAGCAGAGACCGTACGCTCCAGCAAAGTGGAGCGACGGCAAAGACTGCGCGTCGTCTGCACCGCTCACTTTTTCAGCCGACCTGTCACTTTCTCGCAGACACGTGGCGTAGCGCAATCGGCGACCCTCTCCCTCCTCTCCGCGCCCGATAGCAGACTTCGAGGAGGGAGGAATTATTTTTCCACTGCGCTCCCTATCTCGACCGCGTCATTATACGGCGCGATAACGGCGACGCTGAGGTCGCGTCAGCATCCTGCAACGACGGCCACATGTTGCGGAGATAGCCCAGCAACGAACCCGCAGCGATAGGGACGGCGGCCAGCCCAACGTCGCGCAGGCGGGAACAAGGGATACGCAACGAGCTCATCCTCGGAACACTGCGCCTCCCAAGCCACTTCATTCACGGAACGCGTATCGCTCGGTGCCGACGTCGGTCGCTTAAACTTTCCGGGCGTTGTTTTATATTAGGCGGATGCTGCCCCGATGCGGCGCGCTGTCGCCGGAACTTGCGCGTGTTGCCGTTTACGGAATGCCGATGTGTCGGAGCCACCACTGTAGCTACAGCACCGACACCTTGCGACATCGCGTTCGATTCGGTAGAGATGTATCACGTCATTCTTTCTTCAACAGCGCAAACGACGAGACGAGTGCACATGCACAGCACTCCTCTCGTCCTTGTCCTTTGCGCTGTTGAAAAAAGAATGTCACACCAACTTGCCCAAGCTTCAACAACGTATTGTGTGGCACGAGCCCTCCTGTCAAAGAGTCAATACAGGGCGATCATTTCTAAATTTTATGGAATTTTTCGAAATCACCAGTGGGAGATGGCATAGTTCTTATTGTTGAGCTGGATTATTCGAACAGGCGGACGTTAGTTGCACGGGAAATCGAAACACATATCACTAAATTAAAAAAAGATAATCACTTATGAACTTCATTAATTTACGGTACATATTGCAATTGACGAATTGTAGCCGGTGAGCTTGCAAAACGCATCCATTTTAAATACATTTTCAGAATGACACCAGTTTCACGATATTTCCCACTGTGTGGGACGAAATACATGGGCGTTCCAGTTACTTTTGTGCTTCAATGCATCAGAGAGCGTTTTCGTAAAAAATAAGTAGAAAAACCGTGCATTTCTACGAAACGGAGAGTTTGATGGCGCGTATCTCCAAACTGGTGTCCTTCTGGAAATTCATTCCAAGCGGATAAGCCTGACAAGCTCACCGGCTACAATTCGTAAATTGCAATAGGGGCCGTAAATTAATTCATTAGAAACTGAATTAGTGATCTTGTGTTAATTCGTTGAATATGGGTTTAGATTTTTCGTGCAAGACACGTCCGCCTCTCTGAACTGCTACTGGCTCAAGGATTAGAATTACGTTATCTACACCGCGTGATTTTTAAAAATTCCAACAAACTTCAATATGATCACCCCGTATACATACACATTATAGTGATGTTACTGGCGGAGTCAGCATGCAGTAACATAACAGATATTGCTAATAAATGTATAACTAGTACAATGTATTAATAATAATAATACGGTTCGTAATTGATAATACTACTATTAACAATAACATAATATTGTGGCACCCGAAGGTACCCCGATGCGACTGTTAATTTCAGCCTGACATGCAAGGACATCCAGTTTAAAATTCTTGTGGCGGCATCGATGCCCTATGTTTAATAATCTCTTATCCCCGCAGGCAGTAGCAGTGATGAAGCAAAAAGCGCTGTGTTTGAAGCCTTCTCTTGGAAGGTTTTTCGGGTGCTTAGCTGGCCGGCTATGGGCTAGCTAAGAGCAAGCTATGGGGCATTGCTGCCACTCCTGTACGGGCGCGCGACAGTTTCTTGAGCTGTCATACTTTATCCTGTGGTATGCCTCGTGCTCATTCCCCTCGTGGGGTGGCTAACAAGAGGCAGCGTCGGCTTATCTTTGCCTCAGCTTTCTTTCTTTCCTTCTCCACCATGCCACCAGATATATCCAACCCAATCGAACTGCCGCACTCAAAAAAGACTGAGCATGCTGAAGTGCGGAGGGCGGGAGAGGCAACCAGCCATAGTTGGCCATTGTAATCCTCCGTCACGTTAGGCTGGCATGTATGGGGACACGGATTCTAGCAGTTTAAGTGCCCACTGCGGGGTCGTCTCTCACATCGCGCTACCTGGAAACATAGTGCGCCCCATCGCGAGCTTGCGCTCGCCAGGAGTAACAGCTTACCCCATTGGACTTTGCCAGCTCACTGATCCAGACGGCGGCCAGGTTGGAGATGGACAACTGCGTCAGAGGGGGAGCGGCCCGGAGGGCCAGTCGTTCTCAGAAAGCGCCGGGCAAGGGAGACCGCGCGGCTCGCACACAATCAATAATCGCAATACACGCTTGTCAGCTTTGCAAGGTTCCGTCAATCAGTCGTCATGTACCTTACAATCAACGCCACGGGCCCGCTCACGTGCTTCTCCTGGGGAGGACAACGCGACAAGCTATGTAAGGGCTTAAAGCGTTCAAACTTTACCGCCGCTGGCAGTGTGTTTAATGCGCAAAAGCTACTCGGCGCAGGTGCTCGACTAAGCAGTTCTCGCAGAAGAACCTAGCAAGTACCCGCGCCAAGTTCAAGAAAGCGCTGAAGCCACAGTACAGAAAGAAGTGTGCCGTGCATTAGGCTGCACACCACTTTCCCAGATTTCCCGGATAACTTTTCATGGTAATCTTCGCGTCCCAAAACTAAGCTTACATGCATCGTAAGCAGCTCCCCGTTACGCACTACCATCATAAAAACCGGAATCAAGCGAGCAGGGCCAAATTAACACGTCGTACTTTTTATTTTCTGAGATGTTCGCCACTAGTGGCTTTAATGAGAGAGGGAGAGAGAAAATGATAAACGAAAGGCAGGGAGGCTAACCAGGACAGAGCCCGCCTTGCTACCCTACACTGGAGGAGGGGAAAAGGGGAGGGAAAGATTAATAGAAGAAGAGAAAGTGCACTGTAGATTTCGCCGACGTATCAACAGTTTGCTGCTCTATATCAGTGATGGTCACTAAGTTCGGATCACAGACAGTCGCTCAGACCCGTAGTTTTCAATAATCGCAACAGCGCTTTTGTGGCCTTTCGTAGCGGCGATAAGTGAGGCCATGGTCCCAAGATCTTGGTCAAGGTGAAAGCTTTCTATCTGATTTAGAGCTGCGCATAGGTCATGTCTTGTGTTTAGAAAAAGTTTATTTCGACAAGAGACGATACGAACATTGAGTCACAATCACGGCACGATTACACCAGGACGATAACACATAAAAAACGAAACACAGCACCTTCTCAAAGTAATGTCCGAGTCCTCACGCACAAACACATGAACACACATACCCTTTCATTTTCAAAAGATGGGCAGTAACACAGTAGGGGTTCTATAGTCTCCTCGACACCGCAGGCATTGCACTCGGCGCCATCAGCCATTCCAATCAAACACATATATGCATTGGTGAATGCGACAATGAGTTTTAGCGAGTGTCATTGTGAAGCGTCCATCTCACGGCTCCGTTCGCGATGGAGGCCCAAGGTTGAAGCTCAAAAAGAAAATTTGCCATGACGTGAAAGCAGCGTTGTGCTGCCATATAGAAAAGTACTTGCACGTTTCTCTTATTGTGGCCTCGGGTTTCCCAGGTGGATGACAAAAAGAAGCAGCTTATTGACTGGAAAAGGCCGAGAGGTCGGCCCCCAGGTGGATGACAAATTTTCCTTTCTACCTTCCACATGGCGGATTTCATTATTTACTCATGTTGTGAAAATCATAGAATAACATGAGTTAACGTGTGCAATGAACAATGTTTTCAATGCTGCTCGCCTGACCTCTGAGACGTACAATGGACAATGTCTATCCCGAAGCGTATTAACGGCGTTCAACAAAGCCACATGATCTAGTAATATTTTTGTTGTATCCGCTCTTAACCTCTTAAGACTCGCGCGACAAGGGATATCAAAACATTGTTCGCGAGCGCCTGCGCTTGCTCATTGTTTTCGTCTGCGCGCCTTCTTATGCTCAAGAAGCGGCAACCGGATTTTGGGATGCTAAAGTCCCCAGTGTATATTATAGAGAAAGGCGCATGAACTACAACGATGACGACCGGTGGCTCGCCGTAGAAGAAACACGACGAAAGCGTTTCGTACCGCCACAGGCACAAGGTATCCCGAGGGCGCGGAGCGCGCAGAGAGCTCCGGAGAGTTCTCTCTCTCTCTCTCTCTCTCTCTCTCGTTCACCGATAGGGGTTCCGGCGTGCCGCTGCATATAGGAAGCAAGCCTCAGAGATAGTGCGACGGAACGCTCTTCGATAGATAGGCGAGGCGGCAGCAGGCCTCGAGTGTGGAAAGGAAAGGAGGAGTGTTTGCCCACTCGGCAGACGACGACACAGACTTTGAGATGCAAACAGGTCTTTGACCCTGAATGCTGGCAGCGGCACAGCAGTCGCTGCGCTCGTGATTTTATACGCGCGCGCACGCGCACGTCACCAGCGGAGACGTCAGCTGAGCACGGAACGCGACGCGCGATCCGACGGCCCCCCCGGATGTCACCGTCGTTCGCGCCTCGTCGCGCGCACGTAAAGCGGCACTACCAGCGGTCAGCGCGGTAGCCCTGCTCGAACGCCGTTCATCGTGCATTCGCCGGAGCCCGTATATGCGATTTCAAACTCGCGATCAACAACCAGATCGATCGATCGATCGATCGAGTGATTGGTTGACTGATTGATAATGCTCGAAATTATGACAGAGGGTCTATGTATGCCATAGTGAACGACTCTGGAGCACTTTGAGCGCCTGCGGTTCTTTGCCGTGCACACAAATTGCGACTTCAAGATCAGCAGCAGAACAACAAATGAGCTTGAGCAAGGGCAGCGAGCTTCGTCATTGCATAACAGAAACAGCACACATGACGAGGCACGAGAAAAAAAACGGAGAAAAGAAAAAGTAGGCTCTTCCGTATGGCTGCTATTGGAATCGCACCGCTGGCACGAGTTGTTGGGGACTCGGCGCTGACGCCCGTTGTTGCACCTGGGTCGCAAGCCCCAAGGGTAGCGTTGGCCTGGCGGCCTGGGGTACAACTGGAAGCATCCGAAGGTCCCGGCAAAATGAGTCGACTGGTAACAACAAAACAACTTGTTTATTCTAACATCGCAAAGAGTTGGCGGTCAGGTTGACCGAAGTAGAGAGACGGGAGTGCACGTTACTCAACAGAAGAAATCGGAGCCTCTTTTGGCGTCCGGGGGCAGCTGCTTTTATACTCTCGCAGTTGAGGGCAAGAAGGAACCCCTCTATAGACGAGCACGTGACTGTGCCGCTCGGGCACAATGGGATGAGAAGGTGGCGCAGCCGTCGTGCCGGCGCCGGTCAGGCACAATGGGAAGAGAAGGTGGCGCATACGTCGTGTCGGCGCCGGTCGGACCTCCTCGCTTCACAGTTGGGGGAGCTCCTCTCCCCGGCTGCCGCGCTTCGACAAGCGTGGGCACCATCATGCACATACACACACACACGCACACGAAGACACGTGGCATTGGGACATGCCTGGACGCGCTTGGCGGGGAGGCGTAGCGGCGGCGCCGAACGGGCCAAAATGTCTGCCGCTTTGAACGAAGCCCCGGCGTCCGTTGCATCCGCGCCGGCTTTACCGCGCGTCGTAGGCGAAACGTAACACTGCCTTGTGTACTGAATTCGTATATTCATTACGGCAGAACCGTCCTCCAACGTTATTCAACGTAGCAGATATCCTTGAATTTCAGGTAAAGCAAATTTGCTTTGCACGACGGAACGAATCGGCGATCTGGTCCATCGGGAAGGAGCAGAGCACATAATGAGATGGTCGAGTAAGACCGGCTGAGGCGACGGGGTGTTGCGAACTCCGCTGAAAAAAAAAGCACTATGCGAGTGCAAGATCTGTGCAATGTTAAGGCACTGACTTCAGGCGCTGCGCCTCACTTTGCCAGCGACTTATAAAACTAATTTTTCGCCAAAGCAAGTGAAGCGTAACAAGAAAAAAAATTAAAGGTCACCAAAGTGAGAGAGGAAATGAAAAGCTGAAAATCGAAGCTATGAAACCGAGCTGCAAACCCTATCGAATTGGTGGCGATGAGCCCGCAAGAAATCCCGAGTAGGTGGAAGGCGCGCTGTGCAGAAAATGTAATCGAACTTTGAACCTGGCATGAGGGCTGTTGTCAAGTCGGGGGTCCGTGCGGCCACGAAGGTTCCATGGATGGTGCCGTGCCAGCTGCCGGGAGAAAGAAGTGTGCCGAGCGACGTTCAAGAGAATGTACATGATCGAGTTTTACAAAAACGGCTCCCTGACTGTCGGAGCACAGTACATGCATGTCCGAGCCTCCTCTCAGAGCCGTCCAGATCCACTTTTTATCCAGTTTATTTCCCCCTTTCGTCCGTCGAGGGAATTCGCTGTTCTACTCGGCCAATCACAAACGCCGAACCGCTCACAATATCCTGCCCATGACGTCGCGCCTTTCCGTCGGACACTGGCCACCAACGTTGCACAATCACTGCCGCATACGAGGCAACCACGTCGCAAACGGTGAAGTTCATGTCAACCCTGTTCACGAGAGTGCTCAACAATGGCCCTTCCATCGATTAGTGGCCTCTTCGTGACCAATCTCAGGATCGCGGGGGCAGGCCTTGGCGGTAGTCGGAGGGTGGCGTTGTCGTCTTGAGGTGAGCTGTCATTGTTTACGCGTCACCGTCGGCGCCAGGTTCACTCGTAGTCAGGGTGGGCACTCGTCTTGCCTGTAGGCTCTGCGCGGTCGAAAAACCGATTATACGAAAATTAAATGCTTGTTCGTTAGTCTAAGTGGCCCTGATTTAGTCGCCAGCACTCTGGCTTTGAGAAAACAACGAAGCGTGAAGAGCACTGCACGTCTGCCGGTGAAGCATCCTTTGTTCCGAGGGAACGTCAGGCACAACAGGGCTGACCGAACTGAGGCACCTGAAAGTCGGCTGCACTGCCGCTCGAGATACGCACGAAACTGCAGCCGTGAAAGCAACCCACGCCTCGTGCAAGTGGCCTCTATATGTCCGCGTTTTTTTCCCCTTAATTTTCTTCTTTCTCGTCTGCTTTGGCTGTACTGTATTGTTCAGAACTTCTCGCTTCTTATTTCGCGTGAGAGTCGTGGAATCGGATTAACCGAGGCCAGTAATTGCTCAACCAGACAAATTATGAAAAAGGAGAACAAACTAAGAGGCGTTGACTGCATCCAATTAGCATATCAGCCTCTCTGGGATAGCACTTCGGAGTGCGCGCCAATCGGCTGGAACGGCTGAATTCACCACGTTGAGCGACTACTGTGCATAGATCCCCTGGTGTTTAAGCGACTTTTTCCCAGCAGAGGGTCAGTTTGAGAATACTCAGCGTTTTCTTTCATTCCCTTCTTTTCGTCTATTGATACCCTATCCCCTGCATAGTGTAGCAAGCCGGACGTTGTCTATCTCTTTTTGCAGCGTAAATGTCGTGACGTTGACGAACGAGCGTCCACTACATGTTACTTTACTCGAAAGGATAAGACAAAATGGGTGCGATCAGGAAACCTACAGGCAACCTCGGGTGACGCATAACTGGGCCAACTCGAGATCTGCCGGAGGGGCTTGCGTTCAGCTGTAGACTTATTTATCTTTCGGCCTTCAGGACCATTAAGGGGTTACAAAAAGGAGCAAACAAATCCGTAACGTAAAATCGGCGAGCTGTTGAGGCAATTCATTAGAAAGTGCAGACTTGAACATTGTGGTAGCTTTAATGAATAAGGTCCATTATCAAAAGGAAGAAGAGACATTAGCAGAGTCGACAGTCTGTTTACGGCGGCGGCCTAGTGCATCTCACGCGAAGCGAACGCCCTTGACAGCGCTAGAGACCAACTAGCTCAATTCAAGATACAGCTCGATCTTGCGCAACTCTTGCCGGACGACCGGGTGCGTACGCCGTATACAGCGGTACCCCAGTTGTGGATAACTACGACAAGAAAGACAGCAGTAATGTGACATACTCACATGCTTTCCATAGTGCTCTTCGAACGCGTACTTGCTGGGTTCCGGCGGCGTACCGGAGACGGCCGCGGTGTGGGGCGTCAGCGTTGGCGGAAGGTGCATCATGTGCGGGGCGCCAGTGGCCAGACTGAACAGCGGCGGCGCCTGGGACAGCGGCAGCGCAGAGATGGCAGCCGCCGGGAGCAGAGCCGTGGCTCCGCTCGCCGCCGCCCGGGCGGCCAGCGCACTGAGCGGGCCGGAGTCCGGCACCCGCAGAGGACCCGGCGAAGAAGAGACCACGGCATTTGGAGCCGGGATGCGTGGCTCAGAGGACAGGCCGCCCGCGTGCGCCATCGTCGACCCATTGCTTGCGGCCGGGGGCGTGTTGCTCGAGTGGTCACTGTTGCAGTTGTTGGCCAGCGGGACGGGACTCCTGCGAGTGGACAGCACCGCGGAGGGAGACGAATGACGCAACGTGTAACGCGCGTGCATGCAAGGAGCAAGCGAAGCTTCGCTGTTAGTGGCCGGTGCCAGAGAGCAACGCATAAGTGCGCAAGCACGTTAGGCACTTGAGGTGTCGGCACTCTTAGCTTGTTTCCAGCAAAAGTTGTACCTGTCGCATTGCGCTTACCTTCAACGACGAACACCGATGCCGACAGAGCGATTCACAATTAGCGCGCAAAACGACGCTAATCGTCTAATAATCTATAAGCTAACTTGACAGAGCAGTCGATTCTGCGTAAGCACATATATTAATGTCAGCGGCAAAGGCATCCCCATCAGAATACTATGCTCCCATGTCAAATTGGCAGTGTGTGAGTCGTCTATTGTTCTTTATTTGGAGCAATGGTAAGGGGGGGAGGGAGGGGCACTAAGTACATCTTGTGGAGATCGGCGCATGCAATATGCGGCGAAAGGTCATGCAGAACCTGTATTTGCAGTGAACTCAAGGGCTACTGTCCCCGCGCTGACTTGGCGCTTGCATCAGTGCCAACGCGTACAGTACATACATGCATGCACGATTTCAGCTGCGAATCAGCACGTTTCACTCCGCAGCACCCAGAATTCAGCGTGTTTTCAGCAGGCAGGGAACCTCGTATACTTTAGGCTACATGTGAGCGCCGCCACTATACAAGCGCACAGTTCCTTCCTGCGCATGCTTAGTAAGAGCCGCTCCCTGCAACGGGATTCCTGCACTTTAAGCCGCATGCTGTGTGAACTGCGTGGTACGTCGTCGTTGTTTGATTTCCCCAAAGCTATAACATGGTATGTGGGCAGTGGTCACAAGTTCGCGAGGTCCAAAATTGCTCTGAACATGAAGACGGAGCAAAATTAAAGGAGGTGAAACAGGTCAACATAGAAACAGTCAGAGGTAAAGCGGCTGAATTCAGGCTACTGCTAGCAAACAAATATCAGGCAATGGGATAGGAGGATAAAGATAACATATTAGATGAATATCTTAGGCAAGATAATATTAAATTAAAGCTGGACTAAATTTATGTCAGAGGCCGCAATAGAAGTTGCAGGTAAGGCACCAATACAGCAAATAGGTGAGAAACAGAAAAGAGGTGAAGGGCAAAGAGATTAACCAGATTAATTGTCCGTTTGGATACTCTGCACTCGCTTGTTTGTTGTTTTTAATAAGCAAACAAGAGAGAGAGAGAGAGAGAGAGAAAGGCAAAGGAAAGACATGGAGTTTTACCAGAGGATATCTCCGGTCGGCTACGCCGTCCAGGGGAAGAGGGAACCAAGGGCAATCTACACCAAGTAACAAAGCACCTAACGAGGAAACAACGGAGAATGAAAGTGTTTCCAAAGATATGTTCTAGAATAGAACTCTAGATATCCCATCGAATTTGCCAAACCTACCCTGCCTACCTTCCCCCTACGCCCTCTCCCCCACGGTGCCATGTGCGCGGTAAAAGACAGCGTGCTTCCTCCCTGCCTCTCTCCCTTGCACGGCGCGAGATCAAGCCACCATCTTCGGCTCACTCTCGCACGCTTTCAATCGCACGTGCAACATAAAGCGCGCCGCCACGGTATTCTCACACTCGGACTTCATACGGAACATTACGCCGACGGCGAAAATGCACCTGGGGTGTCCATACATTTGCTAGCGCAATAACAGAAAACTGCTACACGACTGAACTGCCAAAACAAGATGGCGGATTACAAACAAAAATTACAGGTTTTCCCATAGCCTTCTACCGCGAAACCGAAAACAAAAGCTTTACATTACTTTGTAAACGCTTGTCTTTCTCTCACTTCTGGTAATTTGTGATACTTTGTGTAGCATATGGAGAACAGTGACCGGACACATTCGGTTGTTACGAAGCGTGTGATTACCTTTGGATATTCGAAAATGCTGAATACATGGTTTTCCAATACGAATATGAACAGTTAGCGTGCAGTGTTCGATTCGTATTCGAATATTCGCCATGCCCTAAAAAGCGCACAATCATTGCCGTAAGCTTATGCGACAGAAACTTGGAGGCTAACTTGAGAAGCTAAGGACCTCGCAACGAGCAATGGAACTAACAATGATTGGCGTAGTGTCAAATAGACAGGACGACAGCAGTGTGGATTAGGAAGGAAACGGGAGCAGCAGGTATTCTAAGCTGAGACTAAGAGCAAGAAGTGGGGGGGGGGGGGGTAGTTCAGCAGGCAGTGCAATGATTAAGGCAGATAGGCTGTGTGTGTGGGGGGGGGGGGGGGGTGAGGGGGTGTTTTCGGGGTGTTGCTTGCCAAAACTATGACCTGATAATAATGACACGCCGTAGCGGAGGATTCAGGGTTTAATTTTGACCACTTGGGTTTTTTTAACACGCACCTAAACCTAAGTAAGCGAGCGTTATTCCATTTTTCCCTACTCGGAAGCCGCCGCCGCACCCGGGATCGAATCCGCTACCTCAAGCTTCGCAACGCCGCAGCCACTAAGCTACTGCTGCGGGTCATTGATTGAAGGGGGCCTTCGTCCTACTGTGGACATAGGATGATCATGGCGACTGCATCGTTAACCGCGAATGATTCGGTACGAAAGGGCGCTTTTTGACTGCGGTCTATACGCAAAAGTAATCGCATGAAGCACCCACGTGGAGCGCACGCTCTACGAAATATCGCGGGGAAAACGGGAGTAACTGGGCCGTTAGTCCTAAAAAGGGCCCTTTCGTACCTCAAAGGACTAACTGCATGAATGTGCGTGCCGTGTGCAAATTTCGGAGAGTAAATGTTAAGTCCCTGATCGGAAAGAGAGAAGCGGGAGGGCAGACAACAACAGTTACTCCCCATGCACTTCACTGTTTTTGTCCGTGTCATGGAGCCATCCCGCGAAAACGGTATTGTCTATAAATCGTGAATAGTTCGAAGTTCGTGCACCTTCTATTGAACTACATGCAAAGCAGCACCTTGCCTCATCGCGAGAAAATTGTGTGAAACTTAAAAGCTGGAATCTGAAGAGCCATGCCCTTCGTGCGCACACCATAAGTGAGCGATACACATCAAACGCGCAAGTCATTGATAGACGGCTAGATTTTCTTCGTCAATAGTACCCAAGTTCTTTCCGTTCCAAGGAGATTACGAACTTAACTGAATCGATGTGTAGTTTAAACGGGGCAGGCTAAGCGCCAGAGAAATTGGCCTTCTATATGTCGTCTTGGGTGCCCCGTTTGAGCTCGCTACAACACGTATACATCGCGTAGTGCCTCAGTTTAAATCACCCTAAGAATACTCGGGCTGATTTCTTTCCGCAGTCGCTTATGGTTGCAAGTACACTCAACCTTAGGCTCTTACTGCATAGCATGCCCAAAATGCCGAGTCACTTTTACATTGCCGCACCTGCGTTCCGATGCTTAACCTTGTCTCAAAACCCGGTACTGCGAACCGACCACCGTGGTGAAAACATGGCTACAGAAAAAAGGTATCTTTGTCTCTTCTGTTAACTGTCACCTTTGTGATGTGCCAGAGACAATTGAACATTGTTTTATTAGCTGCACTGACGCCATCCTATTTTGGTGTGCCCTCCAACGGACTTCAAAAAAAAAAAAAGTGTTTGAGATTAACGCTCATACTGTGCGATATCTGCTGCCGACCTCTGAAATAGTGCACCTTCCGATATGTTTTTTCTCATGGGAATGCACAGTTTGTGGAAAACGCGAATGATGGACCGAAACGCCGAAACGGTGGTACCTACAATGGTACATTTTATTCAAATGACATTACACCTAAAACATGTTTATGATGGACTCGATATACAATCGGACTGGTACTCTATATTGGTGAGGTGCTATCTTTACCATCCTTCTACAAGTGAAACCAACGTTTCTGCTCACAGTATGAACGCTGCCTTTTCTGTGTGGGACTTTCATTGTGCCCTCCGTCCTCTAACTATGCAGAACTGTTGAATGTGGGGTTGAATGCTACTGTAATAAACACCATGAAAAAAAGAAAAGGGAAAGACCGCCGTGGTGAAGTGATAGAGTACCTGACTTGTGAGCGAGAGGTCTTGAGTTCGAATCCCACTTTCGGGCACGGTTTTTTTTTTCTCTCAGTATTTCTTTTATTAGCGTATAAATGCCTAGTTCCTATAATACCCCCCTTGCGGAGCATCGGAAAGAATTACTCTTATTCCCTTGGGGTACATCGGAAAAGGGCAACTGTCAGTCATCCATGAAGTAAGCGCATGGGGAGTAACAGTTCGTCCCATGTGAGATAGTCCCCAAAAAGACTGACTAACCTCCCTACCCCTTTTAGTCCTCCTTTTTCTTTTTCTTAGGAGTGTACACTGACCCATCATCCTGTCTGCTGCGGACGCTGCCGTTGTTTCCACCGTTGTTACTGCCGCCGCTGACGCCACTGTTGTTGTGCGGATGGTAGCGAGCGAGCACGTCAGACTGCGCGTCGTCGTTGCTCAACTCGCCGTCGAGCGGCGTCCGGCGCTCCTCGTCGTCGTCGCCGGAGCCGCCGTACTCCGACTCGTTGAGCTCCTCCTCCTCGGGGTTCGACTGCAGCACGAGAACAAGCAACGCCGAGGTTAACGCGAGCTCGTCATACACAAATTACACGTGGGCAACATCATCCCGGCTAAACGAATAGTCTCAGTTCGACGCGAGCTGTGTTGTAAACCTTGAACATAAAACTATTGTGGCGTTTACGTAAGCCCGACGAGTACAGGTCGAGTCAATTGAGAGATTCACATTAGGGGATGTCAGAGGCGTTTCATTTGCGTTCTTTAATCAAAAGCTCTCTAGCGTGTCGCGGGTTGACATCGATAGCTGTTCGGGCAGAGAGAGAGAGTTGAGTGAGACTGGGCAAGCGCGATTGCACGGGGTTAAGTGCAACGGTGGTAATGACGTCACCTTCTCCGAAATTCGCGAATCGGGAAGTTTTCGCCCGTGCCACAGGTCACGAACGATATGTTCGAAGGACAACTGCGAGTATGTTAACTCAGGCTCAACTCACACACATGCCGCGCGTAGCCGCAACTGCAGTTCGCGGCTGAATCGCCGATACCACTGCACGGGCCCATTCGCGCTAGCTCGGTCATCCAACGCGAGCGAACGTTAACTCGGATGTGCGCAACCGGAAGGTCGGCGTCAGGGAACGCCCCACTGATGAACCAATGGGAGGCCAAGGAAACAGGCTAGGCACTGCCTTCGTGCGCCAAAGGCAATAAATCAGGACGCGCTGAAAGCGCCTCCGATGTAACGCGCCGCGTCTGCTGTAAACAGCCACGCATGATTTACTCGGCGTATAGCAGCAGCGCACCAGGCGACGCCCTTGTGCGCGACGCTCCGCAGGCTCCCTTCGTTGGAAGGTTTCGTGTTTTCACGCCAAGCCGGCTTCGTCCCACGAAAGCAGGATCTCCTGCACCGTACGGACAATTATGCCCGCGCGACATTCTTCGCCGTACTGTCAAGCGAGGTTCAACGTTTCTTCTAAACACTTCAAACAGTGCTCTCTTTTGACGAGGTAACCAGTAGGTCGAAAAATGTATGCCTCCGTATTTTCCAGGCAGCGAAAAATGACTGATTAAGAGGTAAAAGTGGCAAGTAAGGGCGTGTCTTCTGCCACTAAATAATTGAGCCAATCTCTTTAATGACTTGACGGAAAAGTTCATACACATGGTCTAACCTCTTAGCAGTGCAAAATCCCAAGGATCAACGTTGCTTCGCTTCCGAATGTAATGCAAGTATTTTTAACAAAAATTATGCAGCTTCTGTCACTTGTGATCCCAGTGTGCTGCGTTAAAGGGAGCTGTTACGTAAATCTGCGGAGGTGTAGATGTCTGTGCGTACCTTCCCTTACAGTGGCCTATAGTTGCTATTTAAGGAGCGTAATAGACCGGCCTCTATGCCTTACTTTCTCTTTTCGTTAAGCGACCCTTCATAACACAAAACAGAAATTGCAAAGATTAAAACTAAGTGAGCGTTCTGCACAGCTCTGCCTAATGCTTTCACATCGTTGGCTGGGCCAAAGATACCCACAAATAAATTTTTTTTTTTTTTTACGAGCTACGAAGGTGAAGACAAATGACATCCTTGGCGCTGTTCGAAGAACGTCGTCTGGCAGCTCGTCTAAATTGCTTTCGCCGCTAAATACAACTCCCGTGTATACACGTTCATATCTCATTTGTGCCGGAAAGCGGCTTCAGGCTAATAACGAACAATGTAAGGCAGGTAAAAGCGTGTGCATTGGTTGATGTTGTATGACTCCTTTCCACCTGGTCGCGATGTTGCATAAAGGCGGCGCTCAAGCGATAGCCTTCGAGTTCTTAAAAAAAAAAAGTATCTGCCGTCCCTGGTGGTTTCAAAAAAGCAGAGAGAGGGGGGAAATAAAGAAGGAAAAGCAATCGCACAGTGACCCCAGTAAACATCGTCTGCAGCGAAAGCGAGCTGCACCGTATATTGAATGCACGCTCACAAGCCAACCATATTCGTGAAGCATTCCCAGCTCCTCCTCGTTATTTCTCTGCGGCGATACAAATAGTCGAGCGATATACTCGGAACAGCACATGTGCTAAGGACCGCGAGCGGTAGCCGCGCGGTATACGCTATGAGGCAGACGCGTGGGTGGAGGCAGCACGAGGCTCCGCGTCGCGACTAGCTGCTGCCTTCGCAGCACTGACAGCACTGTTTACAATTAACCGACCGGAACACGAATGTCTGCGTTCTTCCCCTTGGCTTCCGTCGGAGATGTATAGCCAAACATGCGCACGCACAGCTTGCACGGCCAAGTCCCCGCGTGGAGACTTATAGCGCCGCTGCAGGCTGCGCCCATGTGGGAATTCAAGGGGCCGGTCAAACGCAGCAGGGGGGAGAGAGAACACGCCGAATCGAACGTGCACGACGGCCGGGACCTTAATCACGCGAGACCCGCTGCAATTAAAAGGCGCACGGCCGCCGGCCCGCAGTGCAAGCACGAGCGACTGAGGAGCTGCGAGTACAATTTCACTTACGCGCACGCTCGTGAATTTGCCAGGGCAAACATCCGAAGTGCATCCTTCAGGAGCAGAGGAAGGGTCCCGTAGCCTGTGGACAGGCGCAGGGGTGTACCACCGCTGCGTACGAACAGCGAATGAAAACGCGTGCGATCGCACACATCTGCTATCGCATTATTCTCGTACAGATACGCCCCTCTTCTTGTAAGCTTCTGCGGACGCGAATGAGAACTTGAAGCAGAAAGGATCGGAGGCGCCGGTGCATCAATGTGGCATTATATATATATATATATATATATATATATATATATATATATATATATATGTGCGTGCGTGTGCGTGTGTGCGTGTGCGTGTGCGTGTGTGCGTGTGCGTGTGTGCGTGCGCGTGTGCGTGCGTGTGCGTGCGTGTGCGTGCGTGTGCGTGCGTGTGTGTGCGTGTGTGTGCGTGTGTGTGCGTGTGTGTGTGCGTGTGTGTGTGTGTGTGTGTGTGTGTGTGTGTGTGTGTGTGTGTGTGTGTGAGTGTGTGTGTGTGTGTGTGTGTGTGTGTGTGTGTGTGTGTGTGTGTGTGTGTGTGTGTGTGTACACGCAGACTCAAGTCTAGTTGGCATCCAAGTAAAGCGAAGCATTCTTGGCGTGAGTGCCGCATGAACCATGTGTGTGTGTGTGTGTAAATGAAGCGATTTTCGAGGTATAGATATTTGTATTCAAGATGAAATGTTATACCAGGAAACTATTTTATTTGCAGTTAATTATAGACAGGCTGCATACTATATACACATATATACACCTAGTACGTCATACAGATGTTATTTCTTTAAATCTTCAGTGGTGGTCTAGTGCCGCATTGCACTCGTGGTGTTAATGGCGCGTCGGTTTCTTCTAGCGCAACTGCGGATCGAAGCGCGCCAAGCGTCTTAACGCGCTGACTTGCCCGCGAAAAAGCGTGTTCTGTATCGCTCGTCGAAGCATGCGTCCACGGCGTTCAGCGCTAGAGTCCAGATGCGTAAGGAAAAGGGCCTTGGCAAGAAAACTTCGCTTTGAATTTCGTACTTGGGTCGTTCTGGAGCAACAACAGTTATCGAAACTTGCTAGATTTGAATGTCTGGTTTCTTTATGATATTGTTCAGTCCTTTACCGATAAGCAATTAACTACACGGGGCCCCGGTACCTCAACGGCGCTGCTGCTGCTGCACCGCGGGGTTCCGGGTTTTACTCTCGACCTGGAATGGAGGAATGCAATTACGCTCCTGAGCGGTGGTCTGGGTGGGAGCGAAAGAAAGGCGCAGGTGATTCGGCATTAATCCGGAGCAGCTGACATTAAGGGTTACCTCACAGCGCGAGCGTTTCTCCAGAACGCTGAGCACCGTAATTTAATCTTGCAATTAGAGAAAGTTTTTAGAGCAGTGTCGCCACCGGTCTGTCGTTTTTGGATTTTTTTGTTGGCTTACAAGTACTCTTCTCGCGATAAGAGTGACCATCTTGCTATTGGAGGGGCGTACTTTACTAATACTGCATCGATTATTGTGAATTTAGTATCTCTAACTTATTCACCGTCACTCTCACTCATATGCAGATGCATTGTAGACTAAATGCGCCAGAACGCTAAGGACGACGGACCATTCGCTTGAAAGGAAATAAGAAAGATGCTATGAAATGAGTGCGTTGCCAATACTCACGGTCGTCGCACTCTGGCTTAATCGAGTGGCGTGCAAATAGCAACCGCCTTATTTCTCGTCGCCTATATTCACACACAAATGTTTCCACATGGTCCCATCCAAGTACAACATATCGACGCAAAATAGCCGATATCAGCACAAATAGCGGATATGGCGCGCCTGGATGGATCGACCTCGCGATAAGTGGCCGAAAGTAGAAGCGTATGGCGGGCTTTGGTCAGCCCTGTCAGAATGACCAGGCATCGAGATAAAGGGACAAGCCAAACAGCGTCAGCGGAGAATCGGCTGATTTCTCGAAACTCTGTTCTAGATCAGCAACCGATTCGCGATACCCCAGCGCGCAAACACTTGTCGGTATCAGCAGCAAACCGGCGTCAGTCATCAATGCGCAGAGCCGTGTTTCAGCGCCCACGGAAATGGCCTCGGCAAGGGCGCATTCGAAGGGAGCCTTCCTAAGATCACGCCCAGAGAGAAAAATTGTTGAAAAATATCAAGCAATATATTTTTTGTCCTGCCTTCGTAGCTGTAGAAAGAACGTAAGAGAACGTGGCGCTCTGGCGCCATTGCTTGCGAACGTGCTCATGATTAATTAGGTGTTAGAAAAGAACGTAAAGATGCAACAGGCTGCATCTCCGAAGATGCAAGCACAAGCGAAGCGACACAATGAAGGAACTTCCATTGTGGGCAACCTTCAGGCCGTCGTTTACATGAACCCTCATGGCACAGGTTCCCCAAACCACGAGATTCATCCGTCTCTTGCGCGACGCCAGGACGGACAGAAATAAACGCAGCGCCGACTACTGGCGCGCCGAAGAGCGCTAACTTCGCATGCGGCGTGCGCCTCGCGCGAGCTCGACACGCCACTGGCGCCATCAATAACTTTCTTCGGGAAGCACCGGACGCGGCTACCGGGGCTCGAGAGATACGCCGGTCTTGAGGAGCCGGAGGCCGTCTTGCAGTGGGAGTGCCAGCGCGCAGGCGCGATGGGACAGGAAGCGAGCGGTCACGGCGCTCGAGTGCAAATCGCGAGAACAACGCGCTAACCGAACACGCCTGCATCGGGACAGAAAGCTGAAACGCTCACTGCGTGAGAAATTTCATATCACGCCTTAGCACCGTCATCAACAGCGATGATGCTTAAAAAGGTACTGAGATATTTTCGACCTTTAAAGCGAAGGGCTAGTTCCCCCAAGTTCGTGACCGTGTGTGGACACAAAACTCCCCAACGTGGGCCGATCCCGAAGAAAGCGCAATACCGGGCCGACCAGAGACGGAGCTGAAGCAGGCGTTAAACACTATCCATACGTGGGCCGGTCCCGAAGATAGTGCGATGTCGGGCCGACCCGCGGCGGAGGTTAAGCAGGCGTTAAAGGGACACTAAAGGCAAATATTAAGTCAAGCTCGCGAAACTCGCAAAAACTGCACGTAGCAGACAATTCCACTTCCATGTGATGTCGCGGGATGCGCGAACGGTCTACGCCACTTGACCAAAAAGCAGCTGCAGCGGCGAATCCACCGCTCTGGATGGATGGATAGATGTTGAGCGTCCCCTTTGGAACGGGGAGGTGGGCTGCGCCACCAAGCTCTCGCTATTATACTGCCTAATATCCTACCTAGGTATAAAAAAGAAAAAAAAAAGAAAAAGGAAACGCACAATGCATTCCATTGCCAAATTTTCTGATCCCCTATTGTGAACTTTGTTTTTGTACGTCTCCATTTTTTGCCGTTTCCCTACTTTCACCAATCTTCCAATCACCTCTTACTAATCTCTATTACGGACATGTTTACTTTCCCCCTGCTCTCCCTGAATTCAAGGGCTTCAAGGAGTCCATTGGTGCCTAAATCGACCACTGGGCAGATATCTTCACATTCTAATAAAACATGCTATATCGTTTCCCTAGCTTTACCGCAGCAAGCACATGCTTCTTCCTTCTTATATCTCCCTTTATAGGTGCGTGTCCTAAGGCCTCCTGATCTCGCTTCGAAAAGTAAGAAGCTTCCATTTGAGTTATCTTAAATTGTTTCTTTCCTGATTTCGTTTTTTTTCCTCTTAAGTAGTTACTCATGGGAGGTGTCTTTTGCATTGCCGCCACCCATGAGATTATTTCAGCCTCTCTGAATTTCCGCTTGACTTTCTTTGTTGCTGTGTTGCTCACCCTACAGGCCGTACGCTTTCTGGTGAGCTTCCTAGTTCTTTTCCTCCACTGTGGATCAATGTTTTTTTCCTGTACAAATACCTCAACACTCTCCCAGCCCATTTACTTTCTTCCATATTCCTCAGTCGTTCTTCATAATCAATTTTACTGTGAGCTTCCCTCACTACAAAACTAGTCCAGCCCATATCACCCTGCACAGCTTCATTTGTAGCCTTTCCGTGAGCGCCCAATGCGAGGCGTCCCACTGACCTTTGGTTGCCATCGAGTCCTGATTGTACCCCTGATTTAAAGCAAACAACCGCATTTCCAAAAGTGAGTCCTTGAACCATTACACCTATCCACACACCCCGGAGTTCGCTGTGTTGTCTCGGTACCGCCGCCTCTCGGGCGACGTTTTTCCCACCGACGGCAGCAAAGGGTGGTGGTGGCGTATGCAACGCCACCCCTCCCCCGGTTGGGTGGCGGGAGATTTGAATTGCCATAAAGGTATTCGGAACCTTCAGATGCAAATTTCTCGTAAACTGAGTTTTTTTCTTGGCACGAAACAAACGTTGCGCAGTTTCTGGAATGGTATTGAAACAGTCAACGTCCGACTTAGCATCAGTCTTTAGTCTCTCTTTAAGCACTCTCCATACGTGGGCCGATCCCGAAGATAGTGCAATACCCGGCCGACCCGTGGTGGAGGTGCAGTTCGCGTTTGAGGGGCCCACATACACAGCTTCGCTAGTCTTCACAGAGTGGAAGGGCACTGAGTTTTTTTTAGTTAAATAATATAGCTAGACCTCAAGACCTCATATATATATATATATATATATATATACTGCCAAGCCTAAGAGAGCCCTGAATAATTGACTATAAAGGCCCTTTCTACAGTTATTTTCAGTTTCTATTTCCATGAGGCGCAAGTGTTTTGACATTATGATTGAAAAAGTGGTCACGTGGGAGCAGAAATCATAACGTTTGGGCACTTCGGCTTGTTCAGTCGTCTGCCACTCGCTGAGCTTTAGAGAAATGAAATCACCACGGAGTTGACTAATAATATCTAATATTAGCACAAGAAACCATTCGCATTATTACAAATCCGCGTTAACACACCCTCTCTGCCACGGGAAGAAATTTGCCATACTGTCGTAGAATATCTAGAAAAGAAGCTCAGACATGCAAAGGCATACATACACTTGGCGGAATGGCCAGCGGATATAAAATCACGACACGGGTAAAACGTCAACCGCTCGATAACGCGCAACACGGCATTATGGAAAGGTTGTTGCGCCCAAGCGTCGTCAATATGCGGTCAACTGAAGCGACAAGCAAAATAAATATGCCTGAAGACTTCGTAGGTTTTCGTTCGACCGCCCAACGATTTAGCATCACGAGAGGACATTTACAGCACTGCCATTATAAGCACATGCAAGAAATTGATACGCTGTGGTACATGTTTTATAATGATCGACAAGTTGTCACAGAGAAGATATATTGTAGTACGCCAGAAGTGCACTGAAAAAAGTTCAACTTCGCTATTAAACGTATAACCGAATGGCCACGTACACCTACTGCAAATACGACAAAGAAAAGAAAGGGAAGCGCTGAAGGGGAGAGTGAGCAAGAGATGGGTGGAATGAATCCATTAATGTGTGCCGCACGAGCGCCGGCAATGCGAGGACGCTTCCACAGACGAAGACACCCAAGGGAATCGATAGTCGTTACTCTTGGCACGTCGCTCGTGTTGAAAAATACGACAGCCATATTCCGTGCGCACGATGTCGCCTTTTTAGTGTGCTCTTGTGTCGCCGCTTTTTCCTTTCTATTTATAATAGAGCAACGCGCGGCAGTTGTCCGGCTGCTTCCATCTCGCATCGTTGAACATGGGTCGAAATCGACGCAGACAGCTCGCAATCACCGCGATGACCCTCGGCAGCGGATTAATGCGGCCGACACGCAGCTGCTGGCCGCGGAAGAAAAATTGAGAGATGGAAGGAAGGGGCCAGCGAGCTTGCATGCGCGGCTGTCACGAAGACAGGTCGAGAGAGAGAGAGAGAGAGAGGAGCAGCAGCGCGTCGGTGCGCCGCCGAAACGACTTTCGCAAGCATGCGAAGCGACCCTCGCCGCTGTTCGATGCGAATCGGCGACATGCCGACAGCACTCCGAAGCGCGCATACAACGGAGCTCTTAATTTCACTTCCGTTCGTTAATTCGTGTCTCCTGTGCAAACTCTGCCCCACGAATTTCTCCGGGGCGTCCTGCGCAAGGCGACGGCGAGGAATGACTGGGAGTTGCCGGCTCGAGACGCCTCGAACGCCGGGCATCAAATAGCCGGCATTTGCGGCGGGCGGCGGAACGAGAGGAAAACAAGGACGCCGCGCGTGCGGAAGCCGCAACAACCACTGGTCCGGCTTAATTGGCATACGCGGCGGGAGCACACTCTCGCCCTCGCGCGCGCCAGACACGTACGCGGAGCTAAATGGCCGCCCGCCGCCACTAAACGCGCCGCTCTTCACAACGAGCGATGATGACGACGACGACGCGACCGACGGCGAAGAACGCCCGCAGCCACACGCGAGGGCCCACCGCGCTGGCGGCGCAAGGTTGAGCCGGCGACATCACGCAAAACAGAAAACTGGCGCGACACACAGCCAGATCAAAAGCACGGCAGACGCACATCAAATCCATTAACGACGGTCCTTCGAATGATCACCGCCTTGTGCGCACAGGTTTTTCTTTTTCCCCTTATTTTTGGGGGCTTTTTTTTTTATTACCCTACACGCTTCGCGCAGGCGCCCCTCTTACGGCATGATTCGCGTTTTATTTTCTCTCACGCGCAGCCGCAGTTCACCGCATGCGCGGCCACGGGCGCCGCTTGGTCCGCTTAATCGCCGAGCGGGCGACATTAGTCAGGGCCGATTGAATAATAGCAGACGAAATCTCGACTCGGTCCGAACGCCCTGACGGGCCTCGTTGGTCGGAATTCGTTCCCCTCTCTTTCCCAGGGCGTGCTATCACGACGGAGATGCGGCTAAACACACGCTAGTGACGAAGGGTCGGGCAGCAATTCTGGTCGCACCGTGGAGAAGAGGATAGAAAAAAATGTCGCTTCGATGTATGGGTCGCCACTAATCGCGAGGACCCCGTCTCGTCTGTCATCAGAAGGGCAGGTCGAGGACGGGGCCCGTTGACCCTTCCTACGATAATGAATGCCCATGGGCTTTGGTCTGTGTCTGATCCTTTCTTTAATTCCCCATCCCCCCCCTTTTTTTTTTTCTTATTTTGTTTGCATTGCCCACCTTGAATCTTTCCGTAGCGATGTTAGTCCTAGAATCAAGGAAGTGAACAATTCATGAACTGATGGGTCCTCGGCAATTATACTTAAACTTTCTTAAATCTTCTCCGCTGGTCTCTCTCACAGCAGATTAACATCCATCGTTTATCACGTATGTGGAGGTTGCAGGTTCGGTTCCTACAGCCGAAATGCCTTTATTTTTCTGGTTCGCTATCGTTTGTTTTGCACTATCGCAAATATAATTACAAGCGTAACGTTAACACTCTTCCTTGGATAACACACTGTTCAATTTAAGAGAGCTCATTTAACTTTTTTATGGGTTCCACCCAACGTCTATGCTGACATTCTATCCACAATTCGAACGCAAATAAACGCGTACGCTTTTTCTTTTTCGGCATTGTATCAAGAATAGCTTTTACGTAGTTATCTACTTCAACGAGCTTCCTGTTCAGGATGCGAGCTTATACACCTCCTGGGCCTGGAGGAGAGCACGGCATAACTTTCCGTTTTGGGCAGCCCTTCGACTGCGAGGTTCGCAGATGGCACAAAGCGAATGAGGGACGATATATAACGCAGACGCCGCAATAAAAGACAAACACTTCTGCCCATCCAATTGCGTGTTAGGGGCGCGAAATAAAAGCAAACCATTGACAGCTCACGGAGAAGCGCGAGCCTCGGTGTAATGCGAAGAGAGCGCGAGCTCGTGGTTATTGTTCTTGCTGTTCTGGCACTGATCTGGGCCAAAAATAGGTCGCCAAATCTGCCGCGACGCAGCCGGTGAACCCCGCAATACTTGCTTGAAGTGCACCAAGGGGATTGAAGATCAAACGTGTTCTTCACCGGGTGTCCCAAATCCCCGCTCCCTTCGCTCCATTCCCTCTCTTCCTTCGAAGGAACTTTGTCGCTGGTTTGCGAGTAAACAGGGGCTGGCGGTGCTCCTATAACTCGTCACCATCCCTGCCACGCAGAAGATCGACAGCGAGAGGCCGTTAAGCAAGGAAATGACATGCAGACTGACGATGACGATCCGTAAAAAAGCGGCAATAAGCCAGATGTTTCACGGGACGGACTCCGCAAGGACGCCACCGCCAGATGCACGGGGCGTCGAGTTTTGCGAAACAGGAAACACAGTTTACGTGCAGTAATACCAGCACGCGTACTCCGTTGGGATCATTCTGAAATGAGGAACGTGATGAGCGGCAGAGCAACTACTGCAACCAACAAAGCAGGAGAGAAAGTGCTAATTCCAAACGGCGATGAGTCCTGCTGCTAAACCACTGTCAAATCATCGTCGAAAAGCTTCCGCAACGACTGAGGCGTGTATACGCAAGCGAGCATTGCTCGTCCACAGAGATCCGCCGTCGACAGCGCCCCTGCGACACTCGCGGTTGACACAAATGGAAGCGGGCGCGGACTCGTTAGGTGCGCGACGGTAACGACCGTTAAGCGCGTCGAAATGAAACCGACCCCCCCTCCGCCGCGTCAGAGGTCGTAGAGCGCATAGAGCTCGCGATGTGCGCAGACTTCGCGCGGTACGAGAGCGCTAGACCGGTACAAGGCTTCTGGTGCCGTCTCCGACGTGATCAGCCTTCTCAGTTAACTCTATCTCAGTGTCGGTCCGTTCCACCGCAGTAGTCAGCCACGCGTACAAACACCGCAACGCCTATCGGCAACAGCCGGAAATCGCTGAATCATGGTCCCCGTGTCCCCCAGAGTCAGGTGGCCATTGTCGACTCACTGCGGCTAGAAATGCGTACACGCGTGGCACTGTGGAAGGGTCCTCGTTTGCGGCAACATAAAGGGAAGGAGAAATGTTAAGGACACGTTTGAGCAATGGTCCCCGCAGCCACGACTGCGTTTTATGAGCACACACAACGGCTGGCGCGCTAAGTGTCTCTGAGAGTGGCGTGCTGTAACATTGACGAGTGAGTGCCACGATATGGGAAGGCGAAAATGCCACCAATAGCTGCCGCAACGACAGTGCTACCCCGCCATGAAAGACAGGATTGTGGGAAAGTGACGGCCTACTTTGCACATGCTGATAGGTGGTACCGTCACTTGTCACACGCTCTCGGTAATTTTGAAAAGAATGTCACGACCGTTCTGTGCGCCGCCGTACACCTACTAACGCGGCCCCTGTCCGCAAGGATCGCAATGACGTGAGAGGCGGACTTTTGCAACGCGCATGCCGGGTTGGATCATGACTACGATGATTACGCAGAAAACAAAGAACGATACAACGCGCTTCGGGCATCGTTCAAATAAAACGTATCTAACTTGGTGCGATTGACTAGGCTAGCTATTACGACGGAATGAACCAGCTCATTTACGTTAAAGGGACTATAAAGACAGTACTAGGCAGCATACGTTCAAAGCGACGCCTACGGTTAATGAAATCGACTGGCCACATTGACCGATATTTTTCTAGAGTGGTAGAAAGTTTCCAAGTGTTTCCTTTGCGGAGAAATTAGATCAAAACAAGCTTTTATTGATTACTGCGCAGTGACGGCACTAAAAAAAAAAAGGGGGGGGCGACCCTTCAATGTTTCCTATATTGAAAACATATGAAAGTATTACCACTTGATCCATTGACTTCCTGAGAAATAGGTGGAGCCGAGCCGATCACCGGCAGGGGAACAGTGATTGAACGCCCGTGAGGTTAGACTCATGCAAACGTACGAGCTTTTTTGAGGACAGTGACGCGTCAACCGACTCACTTGCACATGCAATCAGCACAATCTGCGATTACGCTACGAGAGTCGCACCGTGTAATCTGGTTAAACTGTGGTGACGTGGCACGAGCAGGCTAAGAGGTGCACATGTGAAGCCCTCTCACAGGAAATGGCACCTCGCAATTACAGAAATTGCCAACACCACAATTAAAGCCGTATGCGTACACGATTGAATCGCACACCCGAAGAGCTTTCTCTCTCTCTCTTTTTTCTTAGACATTTTCCTTCATTGGCGTTCTACCCGCTGACGCGCCGTATAGTGGTCAAACTCGTACTCGACTCTAATATATATTTGGCCGGAAAAGCGCAAGGACATTTCGCAAATTACGCCAAGAGACGTCCCTCCTGCCTTCTTGCGAGCGCATGTCGTGGGCAGCACTCGAGTGTACTGTGTAATTAAAAAGAAAAGAAAAAGCAACACACAATGCTATGGTGTACAGAAGGCGGGATCCCACCGAAATCGCGCCGCCGCGAGGCCTTGCTTCTCGCAAATCACTCGCTCCACACGTTCGGAGTGGCTGGCACCGCGGGGCATCCCGCAACGCTTCATTAAAATTGCGCGCGCGCGGGGTGACCCCTTCTCCAATGTTTCTGTCGGTTGCGCGCCTAAATGGGACAACCAGCGGCAACCCCCCCCCCCCCCCCCGCCTCTCCGGCCACAACTGAGAAAGAAAAGGCGAAAAGAAGACGTAAAAGCAGCACTGTCGAACTAACCACTCAGCCGCCGACGACGGCGATGTTCTAGTTGTTCGTGCGTGAGCACCGTCGAAACAAGGTGGAAAAAAAAGGAAGTCAAGTCAAGAATCGAACTGGAACACCGCAGATCAAACGCCGGTCACTGTGATTGCCCGAAGCCATTCTGCATAAACGGAGAAAGAGAAAGAGCGCGCGGTGGCCCGAGACATTTCGTCAGCGCCCCGGCCAGGAAAGCCCCCGCAGGCATCGAGCAACGCTTCAATTAAAGGCATCGACTGAGGTGCCGCGCAGTGCATGGGTGGCGACGACAAGGAGGACCCGCGGGCGCGCCGAGTCGGACCGACGGGGAGTTGACGGAGCCGCCGACCGCGGTGACCAGAGCCGGTTAAAGGAGGCATAAGCGAGACCAAACCTGTTGACCAGTGGTACAGCAGCCAGCGAGGAAATAAAAGCGGAGTGGTAATAATAATGACCGGCCACGGTGTTGTGGGAGAATTCCGCGCGCATTCCCCGCAGATATGCGCCGAAGGGAACCCGCAATCAAGAGAGCGCGGCCACCGCAGCGAGAGATCGGGCCGAGTGGCCAAGCACGCACGGTCGCTCTGCTCGTCGCGTGTCGGGAGAAATGGTCGGGAAGGCGGCTGCTCCCGGAGTACACGTTGTACCCTTTGTCGGCGACAGTTTCGTAACGGCAGCGCGTGCGTCGCGTTAACATCGCCTTCCGAAAAATGGCCGACAGAAATCGGCGCTGACCGCTTCTGCACACTGCGTTAGCGCCACTGTCACATGCGAACGTCACTTTGAAACAGATGGGGAGATATTTAGCTCAGGCACTGGATTGAGTGCTGTAACTATACGATGTAACAGCATCAAGTTATAACGAAGCTACCTACATATGTCGACTGTAATTACCATCGTGCACATCGCACACTGGCTTTAGGCAAAAAGGTAAATATAAAGATGCTATTATCACCGCACATAAAACGTAAGAGGACGAAGTCCACCTCTGAAAATTCTGATTCTACCATCCCTTCTCTAAACCGAGAAAAATAAAAATTGTTCGATCACCGAAGTAACATGGTGAAATTACATTAAATAAACGACAGCACAACTGAAGTAATCACCCCAGGTCCCCGACGTGAGTTCAGCATCAGCTTTCTTAATGCCCGACACTCCAGCATTGAATTATTGCTGAAACGCTAAAAACAAAGGTATGCAAAAAGCACTAGGACCGAGCAAGCAAATCATTCGCTGCACATGTAGTTTCTATGAATTGATCAAAAAGGGTAGAGAACATTAATAAAACCACTGGAATAAACTGTCAACTTTGTACATAAAGGACGTCATCTAATTAATAAGGGTCGACAGGATGGGAACATCAAGTTGCTGTCGAAGTAACTACAAAATCGTAAACTGCGGCGCCTACTTTCCAGGGGTTATAACGAGCGGCATGAAAACAGCGACTGGTACAGTTATGTAAAAGATCGCGTAATGCTGCATATGTGCCGCACTCGCGATCAAAGGGGAATTCACCGAGCCGCAGCAGCGGTGATGACGTGCGGCGACCACAGGCACGGTGGTTGAAAGCCTGGATCGGCGGCAGGCGCCGCGTAATGAGAAGCGACGACAGGAGGAGGCGCCCTCATTAGCGGGCATTAAACGTCCGCCGAACAAGAATCCGCGCACGCACGCGCACACAGAGGTGCATGACCACGGGTCATCTTCGACATGGCATGCGGTTGTGCGAGGGACAGAAAGGGATAAACAAAGACAGGCACTAACCGTTCCGGCGGAAAAGCAAGGAAGAGGCCGCCACAGACGCGTCTGGTCTCGCGAAAAAAAAAATAATAATAAAATAAAGGAAAGCAGCGCAGAGGGAGGAGCGGCCGTAGCAGCCTCCGATGGGCTGTGGGCTGCGCGGCGGCCCCATTAGGCCTAATCACGGCCCGACCGCCGCCGCCTCGATCGCCACATGGGCAACATTAAATTAATCTTCGAGGCGCGTAGCCCGCAAGAAGTTGGCGGGATAGCGCTTGTCCAGCGTTCGCCTCGCCCAGTAGCACCTCACTCGCCACTCCCCCGAGCACCGCCACGTGCGCCGGTACTCGCGCAGCTTCACATCCGCCGAAGCAAGGCTGCTTTCGGGCTGCGAGGCTCCCCAGAAACGGTCGGGGCTTTCACTCGTTGGTGAGAGACCGACGCCTCGATCGAACGCGCAACCGTCCCACATAGCCGGTGATAGGAACAAAACATCTGACAGGCGGCCCAGAACCTCGTACGCCTTGGCAACCACCAGATTCACTGCGAATCCCCACACTGTGAGTACGCACCGCGAACATTCAACAACGACGACGACAACCACCATGGGATTGTGTGCCAGCTGGAAGTGTCCAAACAGTGGTTGCCGGAGTTGGGACGTCTGCGACCGCACGCGCCCTGGAAATCACGATCGCGCTTTATTAGTGCACGCAGGAGAAAGCCGCATCGATATCTCAGTAACTCTTTGTAAGTTTAACTGAGAGGATATCAGAAGTGTCGTCTGCAGTTGTAATGCAATAGTGAGTATTTTTAAGTGCTGACGCCTGTCCACAAACGTCGCCAGAAAGGACTGGCACTGGCCTGACGTACTGCTTTGTATTCGTGACAGCGCAAGACCGGATGCCAATGAGGTGGGGGGGGGGGGGGGGGGAGGAGGCGCCTCGCACTACGTTCGACGGAAAGATTGGCTTCGAAAGACGCACGCGCCTCGGTGAGCCACGAGGCCGACAGCCGGGGTCAACGTTCATCATTTTACAACCGTAGACGTCATTTCCTGCGGAAGTTGAAACCTCCAAGCAAAAGAAAAGACCAGCGACGCCACGTAGAAAACGCCATCCTCGCTACCATCTTTCACGCCTAAAGGAGCCTGACAGAGGTGCAGCAGGGGCAGCTCTATAAATTGCGTTAGCCCGTTTGAGAGGCGAAAAATTCTTTCCCCGAGCACTGTGATAAATGAAGCAAACCCTCGTGGTTATATATATACACACACACTTAGCCGCACCCGCTTTCTTCCCCGGCGAGCGGCGAGAACGTCGCACCTCGACAAAGCGGATGAAACGACCACGTGTACGAAACTTGCACTCGCGTACGCAGTCGGCGATGTCAGCGCCAACTTAGGGGGACGCGTAAATCATGTAGCCGACTTTTGGCTCCCCTGGGGTCACTTTATAAATGCCCGTAATCACGCATTTGTGGTGGGAGGGAGGGGGAGGAGTCAAGAAGCTGACGCTATACCCGCACTCGAGGAGCTTCACTAAAAACTGGACAGTGCCACGAAATAAGCCGGAGAAAGAAACAGCCGCGCCTGGTTAAGATGGGACAATAATATTATGCCGGTGCACCTGTGCGCGCGTCACTTTGAACATGATATTGTGGGAGTTAAATAGTCATTCAGCGAGGATCAGCCGCCGCAGCATCAATGCACCGATTTCTCCATTCGTTCATGCGATAAAAGCGAACAAAATCACAAAGCCACGCGTATAGACCAGTCTGAGAGAAGAATAAACGCGCATTTCATAAGCTACGAGCTGAGCGGCTGACTTGCGACGTGCAAAACTCCTTGGCTCTCTCGCACATCTCGGTGTCTTTCTGGAGGGCTACGGCTGAATCTACGTCTTCACAGCACACGTTCGGAAACGATTCGACGAAATAAATAACAAGTACCCTACATAGGACACTACGTTAGTAATTCCAGTTCCAGATCGCAGTTAGTGAATTCCACTTACCAATGCCTAAAACTTCCGCAGCTTGCGGACAAGCCGACGTGTCAATCCGCGCTCATATATGTGAGTGCGATCCTGTACGCATGCGCGCATTTGAAAGTCCAAGAACAGTATCAACTGGTTATAGATGAAACTTGAAGGGGGTGGCGGAACAAATGTTTCTACATCTTTCATATCAAGACCAAAATATTGATACAATCCTTCATTATTTTCGTATTTTAAACATTTTTCATAACGTTTAAATACATCCATATTAAGAGTAGGGAAAAGGATAATGCAACTTATTTGATTTTTCAGCTGCAAAGTTGCAAAACAAGCGCAGTCTACAGCTGCTCTAGATTTTGCATATGTTCTGAACATATATATATACATTACCGGACACGTTGTTGTTTCAGGCTCTAAAACGTTCAACAATTTTATCGCGGAATTTCGTTTCCTCTCGCAGCGGGCCGCTAGGATCGGAGGCAGCAGATGGCGAATCCGGCGGCAGCCAGAGGCATCCACCGGGGGGCCGACCGTTCTCCAAGTCGGAGCTCGCTTCGGAACCCAACTTCGTCGAGTTCCCTTTTCGCGAGGAGCGTCGTCGGCGCTGCTGTGGAGAAGAAACACGCCGAGGGGCCGAATGGCGAGAGGGGCGGGAAGGGCGAACAAACAGCCACAACAGCCCACGAGTCGGCGGCGGCGGCCACGCGTCCGGCGCGCGCGACCTGCTTCGCGCACGCGAGCGCTCCTCCCTCCGCCTCGCTCCCCGACTCGGGGAGAAACGCGTGCGCCCCGGCCGAAGCCCGAACACGGAGTCAGCCAGGCGCGGATAGAAAAGAGGCGCCCGGGGAAGAAACACGCGACGACAACGGGAAAGCGTTCACACCGCCTCACCTCTCTGTGCGTAGTCCTCGGCCTCGCAGGGCCTTTCGCCCGTTCCATTCACGGGCCCCCGCTCAGGTGCGTGCTGCGTCCGAACGCGCAGGGCGTCTTGGAGCCGGTAAAAGAGCTCGTTCCGCGTGTTCTTTCTTGTCGCTATTTACGACTGAACGCAACTGAACTCACATTCTGATAGGCCCCTGTCAAACAGTAAAACGGAGCACGACTGCGTTCGGCGCTTCCTCCGCAGTTCTTAGAAACACCGCATATTGCAACATCAGCGCTATGCAATAGGGTCCACATTTTGTAAAATTCCATTTCAGCTGTCATTCTGTTTTTCTTACGCTGCTTCGCACTGAGTGGACGATCCCGGTGATAACGGATACGCGTCGGCGTCCGAGTCGCATCCGAGCAAGTTAAGGGCGTGAAGAATGGAAAATGAAATGTATCTTAGAAGATATGGCCACAACACTGTGGATTACATCATCCTCTAACACTTCGATGCAAGATCACACATGGCGCTGTTATAGCAATGTTAATGTTTGCAATCGTTAGTGATAAGTGTGAAGAAAACAGTAATGCGTCGACGGCCTTGTGGGAGTGCTGGAGAGTTTCAAAACTGTTTCAAAACACCCCGACTGTTTATGCTCGCGGAGATAGCCATCGTGGCCTTTTACTAGAAGCCGACCGACTGCGTGATGAGTATACAAGTCGTGTGTTCGGCAAACGAGTGGAGGCAGCTTGCGTGAGCCAAGGAGCCTTATCCTTGAACTGGAATGCCGCAAAAGAAAAAAAAAGAAGTGATGAGGACGGGATGACATTTCGTCGCGCGAGGGAACGACACTGCGACGCGTTTGCGAACGACCCACAGCCTCGGCGCCGTTCGCTGATCTGCTCGCGAGTCCTTCGCCGCGTGCATGCAGAATCGGTTTGCGCGCCTTCGCCCCGCGGGCCTCAGCACAAAAACGAGCAGCGCCGAGCTGTTTATTTGTCTCGACAATGCATCGTTTCGGGAAATAATCACCGCTCGGTTTCGACACGTCACCTGCCGCCCCCTTGACGACAGCTCGGTGCGCGAGTGAAGACGGCGCTCTGCCTCCTCGGCTCGGCTTGCGACACATGCAGCCGGCGCGCCGTCACGCGCTGCGAAACGCATTTCCCTTTACACAAGGCGCACGAGACCAATTTGAGACAGTGAAATTTGCGCAGCATGGCGTTTCTGAAGAGGACCAACTGAGAGCCGAAAGTCAAATCGTGCTACGCGCCTCTGAGAGAGAAGCATGCATCTTCTCGCGTCAACACTTGGAGGCGCGTTCCGGTAACACTTCATGTATTCAAAATACACCCACGTGGGTGACCGAAAGCTTTGAGTGCTCGCCTCCAGTCCGATTTTCTTTCTCTTTTGGCTACCACGTAAACTTAACCATCCAAGTATTTCCTTGACAGGTTCGTTAATATTTGCACGGCATGAGGAGTTCGTAAATACAGAGAGACAAACGGAAACCGGATTTTGAAAGTTATAATCGTCATGGCACTATCATGTCTCGTAAACTCACCGGCTATTCGGATAAAATGCTTGCCTTCGCGTGGCGAATTATTCGAAAAATTACACAACAGGATCGATTAAATGCGGCAAAGGATGATAATAAAGCAGGTTTTCGCGCGTGGAGACATCAGGCAAGGTAGAATGGACCTGGCAGCGAAGTAAATTCCGACCGCACAGCCAACATCATCCGAGCACTCCTAACCGCTACGAAGCCAAGAACGCGCAAAGTAATCCCTGCACCGAAAATCGCGTTCGTGTGGGGAAGCACAGCACCTCCCTGACATTAGTTCTCCATGTGCATTGTTTTTCTCTACTTCAGATGCGCAACCAATGTCTAATTCCTTCGATTATTAGGAAGAAACGCCGAACAGTGCAGGTTGGCAGTCATCGCGAATTCCGCACCCGCTGCGCATCCTACGTCACCGGTTTGCCGTATATACACCGCCTACCTTCCCTGCTCGTTGCCCTCCCGCCCAACGAGCATGGACGCGAAGTGTGACACGCTCGGAAACAAAAACGCGCCAAGGAGCAACGCTCGCTGCCGCTGCGCCGCGCAATCCCAATATGGGCACAGGCAGCCGGGGAGACACGATCACGAAAACCCCGTCATTACATTCCGCGGCACTTGCTCCCTTTCCGCGCCCGTCCTGCGGGGCAGCGACAAACCCGCATCAACCGACGCGTTCGGATCGCGGTCTTTCCGCTGCTCCCGCACGTTTGCGACTACTCTCTTTTGCTTCCCCAATGTTCCCCGGTCGCTAGTGACGCGGCGCTTCCCGCTAACGCGAGCCGCTAGAAACCCGTGCGCCGCCTGCGCAAGCCAGACAAAAGAATTACACGCTCGCCAAGTTCTCCCGCTTTTTCCGGAAAAAAACTAGGAACGGAAAACTGCGCAGAGGAAATCGCCTCCTCCCGGGCAACGCTTTGTCAACCGATATATGAAATTTGGCGACCGTCCACCACCTTCATGCACGCACCGGGAGCAACCATCGCGCGCACGCATCAAACGCGCGCGTAACCGTGAAGCGCGACGCGCGCAGCCTCGTCGGCGCTCCCATATTTTGCTTCTTATGTTCTATCACGCGGACGCAAAACTACGGCAGCGGCACGCACCAAGAGGGGAGGGGGGCTAAACAGGGGAGTGCGAAACAACGCTCCCTGCCAAAACGAAAACGGGCACGATAGTAAGCCTAAACAAGCGTCCCCAGGCGGTGGGGAATTACAATCGACGCTCTCCCGACATCCCTACCAAATCTCCCTCGCTGGGCGACGTGTCTCCCGCTCGCTCCCCCACCCTCCATCGCGCAAATGGCTCCCCTCATAAACACTTTCGCCCAACACGCCGCGGCAGCCGCTACGCGAACGGGGTTGATGCGAGAAACAGTAAACACAAACTGCTGTCGCTTTCTAGTTGCGTTGGGTTGGCTCGGGTGGACTCGAAGTGCGCAGGGCGATGGCAAGAGAGAGGGGGGGGGGCGAGCAAATTTTTCGCAGCGGATGAAGAAATGGAGGAAAACTGGGAGGCACGAGGCAGTCGTGAATTACGCAAAGGAAGGAGATTTAGATCCGGCAGAAGTCCCCCGGGAAAACAATGCGGTACGTACAATGAGAAAGCAAACGCGAAGTAGAGGAAGGCATCGCAGTGGGCACGCAGACCAGAGGCGAGCTCGGGGACAGCGAGTGAAACAATGATGGGGGTGCGAGAGGCGGATAAGCGAACACAAACGAAGAGAAATGCGCGACTGGCCTCCCCGAAGCGTCTACCTATTTTATACGCGCACGCCCATTTTCGGTGATGCGAGCTCCGTCCTCCCTCCCTGCAGCCTTTTGCTTCCCTCCCCTATATGAATCGTAGCAGCTCCGCGCACAAACAGAGGCGCGCGCGCAGAGACAATCAACGGAAGCGTAAATGACGCCGACAACGCGCTGCCGCGCGCGCGTGCGACGCGCATCACGCTTTATGATGGGAACAAAACGGGGTGCAGCAAAAGAGTGCCGCCGGACCTGGTTCATTCCAGGCGGCCACGGAAGGGAGAGATGGGTCGCGTCCGACACGCCACACAGAGCGACCGTGTCGCTTGAGCCCCGGGAATTCCGTTATCTGTCAAGCGTGGCGAAACTGATACCGCGCGGCGTGACATGTCCGCTGTGCCGTCATGACGGTTTCTTTCTTTTTTTTTTTTTCTTTTCTCTGCCGCGCTTTCATTATGCAAAAGACGAAAACGGAGGTGACGAGAAGGATGTCGGTCGGTATCCATGCAACTAGGGCTATCGTACCATTCCCGTAACCTCTTAATACTGGGGGCCGCACCCTCGATCACTTTCCGGCACACCTTCGCATATATTAACGTTCGGAACAATGCCTTGCTGGAGCGAATGGCATCGTGATGGCTTGCTGAAACCCGAAAGGAATCGAGTATGCAGGTAGGCCTCAGTTTCACGATAACTTTCCTAGAACGGCGAGTCTAGCCAGTTTAGGGCAACAAAGAGTAACTTAGAAGTGTTACACGGATCCACACGAGTCGAACCCAACCGGAGCGCGGCGGCGCGGTCTCGCATTGCGGACAGCTGAAGCTGAGGCGTGCTTATAGCAAATATAGCTGCGTAATTCGGTGCAGCTGAGTCACATCAGGCTCAGTCCGTCGGGTTCGAATACACTATAACAGTGCAGGGCCACGGCGGTGGCGACAGGGCATTCCGGTCTGCTTCGCAAGACGGCTCTGGTTCATTGCATTGCAAAGGCGGTCATCGCAGAACGCCTAGCACTACGACGACGGCGCCCCTGTGTGCGGGCCCAGAGGAGTCTACATACAGAGCGTCCAAAAGGTGTTCCGATGTCTTCGTTTAATTACATTTAGCTAAATATTATTTTCCGACTCCGGCCCATGCACTTCCCAAATCTTGGGCGAAAAAGACCGCAGCGTGCTCTCTCGTTGGGTTGGGTAGCCGACGTGGCCCTGCCGCAGCGAACAAAGCACAGAGCAGCTGGCCATAAGAGGCAACACTCGCCAGACACGTGCTGCTGGACGATGCACGAGAGGAAAGATGGAATGGCGCGAGCAAGCGAGCGCGACGCGTCGGCGTCTTTTTTTTTTTTTTTTTTTTGTCGTATGCTGTTTTCTTTCCATCTCCAATCCAAGGTGTGTGCAAGGAGGAAACACCTTCACTGCTAACAGATAATCCCCAGCCGACGACAGGTCTATACGCAGATTACTCGACGAGATTTGCAGAAACCCTGTCGACAGCTCTTTTAATCTCGCCTGTGTCGGGGACAAAGAAAAAAAAAAAGCATGCGGGCCTCTTATTCTTTCCTCCTGCCCCGGCTTCGTCGCGCACGCTTTCCCTCGCGTTAGCCGGCGTGGAGTTCCTTCAACTGTACAGCGCGACGTCATTCGAGCAGTCGGTATACGCTTATCAGAATGTTTAGCGCATATAAATGACATTTTTGTCAAGCTGTCATTTATGACACCTTTTACTGCTGGCCTCCAGTGTCGTGTACCCTACATGTGACACAAATAAAGGCATTATTATATGCCAGGAAAGGCCGCTTATACATGCGTCAGGAGAGCACATTAATAATAAGGATTCTAATAAGGGCAAGTGCATTCCTATTTAATAAGAATATTTGCAAATGAAAGTATCACAGTTATATCGAAGGTCCCAAAATATCGCAAAGCCTATCGAAGCATCTTTTTGCAATACCGTCGAGTGTACTTTAGTCAGTAAACCGCCGCGGCATCTTATGCAACTTGTGCATTCCTTTCATCACGCATGTCCGCAAATTCATTGACAAGGAACTTCCGCGCGTTGACTGCCACAGAGAAAAGAATAGAGAGAGAGAGAGAGAAAGGAAGAAAAAGAAGGGAACAAGGACGTCATGTGAGAAATCGACTATCAGAAACGTGGATCCGAGGCTCTGTTTGGTCTGCGCGACCCAGCCGATTGGGTCACAAAGATCTCGCTGTCCCCGCAAGACCACGCAGCGCTGTCCTCGTGACACGCCAGATCCGCGTCCGACCTTTAGCGCCAGCCAAAAGCGATGAGAGCGCGCGAAGTAGAAGAAAACAATCTTTGGCGCGCAGAAAGGAAAACAGCTTATTGACGACAGTGGTCGCCTGCGAGTGCGTGGTGGTTCGACGCAGTGCGCGCTTTGCCAAAGTAGACCCGCGGGAGAAGGAAGAAGCGAGACGGCGATGAGCGATGTCCATCCGTTAGGCGCAGCGCAAACAGTGTGCGATGGAAGACAACACCCACGCAGACGAAAGCGAGCGCGAGGATGTGCGGCTCGCAAACCGCCGAATGAGCGGTAATCTCCTCGCGGCGAGTTAGCGCGGACGTATGCAAATCGGCTCCTCCGTTTGCATGCTGCGGTCTCCCTCGATCTACAACCTCCTTCTCCTCCCTTCCGTTCTTTTTTTTTTCTTTCCTAGTGTTCGGTCTCCCCACACGAGGAAAGTGCATCGGCCGCGCCGCCGCCAACCGCAAAAAACTTCTCGAGACGCGCAATCCCCGATTGTCGTGCGGGCGTGTTCGCCGAAGGATACCGTATAAACGCTTTCTAGAGAGCCTTCAATGGCTGTATATTCGTTGTAGCTGTCGTGGGGTAAGAAGCTATGCCGGCAAGCAGTCATAGAACAGGTTATCGAAAAAAAAAATTACCCGTAAATGTTTTACAGAGAAAAAAAAAAGATGTCCAAGCCTTAAAGTAACCATGCTCTATTGTATAAATACTTCTGATATCATCCTCCCTGGCATCTTCCACATAACGTGAAGAAGTGTTCTTACGCGCGGTTATCACGTAAACTTGTTAGGAAACCGCGGCCTTTGCTTTCGCCCTTCTTTTGCTTCTGCCCTTCCGCCCGACGTACAAAACACTAGAATGACAACTGGTCAAATTTATTTCGTAAATGATATCCTCGCTGGCCCCCGGATGAGCCAGTGGCGCGAAATGCCACCACCGTACGCGACGGGTTTTCAGGCAACATCGCCCACCGGAGTTGCGCACAAAGAAGGCCGAGCAGCGAACTCGCTCTGTAGGTGCAGCCTTCCACTGCAGGTTCGGTGTGCATCCCCATAAACGGCAGAAGCAACCAAACAAGTATATCGATCGTTTGGCCGCGCCCCGGTCCCCTCTGCAGCCGTCAACCCCCCCTCCCCGAGCGGTGCAGGAGCGGAAACAATGTGTCGCCCTGCGTCGCCTCCCTTAATTTTCGCCCGCGAGACCGAAAATGAAATTATAACGTCTGCGCGCTACGCGCGCAGTTCGCTCGGTCCGGAACCGGAGCGACCGAGAACGCGGCGGCAGCGCGTTCCCTCCTGCACCCGTCGAGGCGCGCAAAGCGAAAAAGCGCACGACAAACAGTTGACCCGACGCCGCGAGATTTTATCGACGTGCCTCCGCTTGCCCTGACATCTCGGTGTTTCCCTCTGGTTTCTAGGCTCCGAAGTCTGCGTTTCCTCATTAGAAGCATGGCATCGGCATACAGGTGTGTAGCGTGTTAGATAATCCCGATACTTGTTTCAAGCGTAATTGTAGCGAGTGAAATGTTTACCGAGTACGGTTATGTCGATGCCTGTGCCGTGGTATGGGCTCCCTGCAATGATCAGGCGGCGCAGCGATCGGCTCAGCCGTCAGCGCCACCGTGTCAGTTGCGCGAAACACCGAGGCGGCCACTGCTACGGAGGCATGCTTTTGCGGCGCCCGTCTGAAACCTGTCGGACGTTCTAAGTCGCGGTTTTAAGGCAATCGAAAACATCGCGGCCCATTTTGGACCACCGACGCTTGAGAAAGGACGTCAGATTTACGACTACAACTATGTATCTCGTGTCAAAGAAGTAAACATCACAGCGAAGTGCTTAAAATAAATTATGGTGTTTTAGGTGCCAAAACCACGGTGCGATTAGGAGGCACGCCGTAGTGGGGTACTCCGGAATAATTTGGACCACCTGGGGTTCTTTAACGTGTACCTAAATATAATTACACAGATATTTTGGTATTTCGACCTCATCGAAATTCGGCCGCCGTGGCCGGGATTTAATCCCGCGACCTCGTGCTTAGCAGCCCAACACCGTAGCCACTAAGCAACCACCGCCAGTCGCGAAGTATTTGTCACAACATAGCAAGCATGCTCACGACGTCGAACTCAGAGTTAGTTAACAAATAATTGTTTTATGCCACTTATGTGAGCAAATACGGCCGTGGACGTCTCTGAACTCTCAATTGTCGCTTCATTACTTGGAGCGTGCCTTGCACCTCACAACTGTAGAGGTGTTGGCGAATTGGCAGGTAAGTGCTTTTTTCTCCGTTGACAAAGTGCCTCGAGCATATTCTGGTATTGTCGTTCGGACTCGAATGTGAGAGGGCATTACCGCTGAAGCATCATAGAGAGCAATCAGCTGAGACTAAACAACGTGGACTGAACAAATATGCGCTAGCGTGCGCGAGAGAAATACTAATTTTCGAATTCTTGACGTGTGCTGCAGTGTACTCCAACCTTAGTTCTGTTGATCTAAGCGCGAGAAAATATTGGCACGAATGAGCTCGGTCCCAGAATTCGCGTCTGGACATTGGCGCAGGAAGAAACACAGCGTGTACAAAGCTCCAGCACAGAGCGCTTACGAAGCTGGACGTAACAACCACTGTGCGTTTGTTTTGGAGTAAGACGAGCTTAACAACTACCTAAACTAATTTACAAGAGCGGAAATCAGTTCGCGCATTTTTATGCAGTTGACGCTTTATTGTGGGGTTTTACGGATGCCGCTGCTGGTTGTTTATTTTTTCTTGTTTTTGCATTTACGTCTTAGTTCGTTTAACAGAAATTCGCAAGAAAGACACGAACCGCGATGATCCACTTCAGCCGCCGGGTTGATTCCCCCGGTTTTGAAGGGAAGCGGTACAATTTGATACCGACATCCCCTTCGCGGTTGTTACAATCCTTAACGCAGAAGTATCTGCGCTTGTTCTTTTGTTCATACTTCTCACGAACGAGCTGCCAAGAGGCCGCGATGAATCCATTGGAAAATTGGAAAAGCAGGCATTCAGGCGGGCCTGAAACAACGGACAACGGTGAAATGACGGTGAGGGCCTACCCGCGGGTGCTCAGCGCCACTGCTAGGTAGCGCGACATGTACAGGCAAAGCCCGAACAACATTAGCAAGGAGCTTGCTCGTAAGCTCCGCAACGCGACAGCTAAAGCGGAAAAAAAAGGAACCCTTCCAACATTCGAAGCACGCCTGTGCCGAAAATGCACGTATTGTAAAACCCAGTAATTAATTTTTTCGTTTGAACACAAATTATCTTGTCAAACGTCAAAAACGTGTAGGGACAAACTCCGGGTAATGTTAAGCTATCACGAAAGCTGAAAATGAACCGAGCCATCGATCTCTGCCCAGCACCTTCAGAATTTGTGACTGCTGCCAAGAAACGTGCACAAAGGGAAACATGCTTTATTATCATTTTTGCTTATTCTTCTCGAGCTGGAACGACCAAGCAAAAGCGACGTGAAGCAAGAGCACTGGCGGGCAACGAACTTTAATCCGCCACAAACTACCGCTTTTTCTCCGTATTCGGCGAAAGTTTGCTCGAAAATGTTTTCCCCCGCGTTTCGCTTACCGAAGGGAGACGGGAGGGGAGAGATGACAGCGGGGGTTGCTAGTGACCATCGGCGAAATTCCTCAAGCACGGTCCCGACAAAGGTAACAGAAGATGAGTCAGGACATGTAAAAAAAGACAGCTAATACTAGAAAGGTAAGAGCTGCGCAGATGAATAGGGTACTTGCGACCCCATCTCCTCTCTCATCCCAAATCCCCCCCCCCCCCCCCAACTGCGGGTACACCACCTTCACCCTCCGAAAGCAATTCAATCGGCTGTCGGAAAAAGGCTAAAAAGATAAAACAGGCCCCGCAAGATAGCCAGGATGGCCATCGTTTCGGGCGGACGCAGTCGCGAAAAGAGCCTCGGGGAGGCTACTTCGAGGCAGCCCGCCACCGCCGGTTGGAGAGAGGAACGAGTTCTGGGAAACAGGTGCATCGCGTTCCCTAAACACTACTCGCCCCTTCCAGTTTGCCCTTGGCGCCACAGACGTTCCCACGCGTCTCCCATTCGCTTTCGGGACAAAGCCGAGACGGAGAAGAGCCGTCACCTCTATGGTAGGCATCCGCAACGAAGCGTCAGCTTAAACACTGTTCACGTCACTCCACAGGTGACACGTGCGCCCACTAACGATACATTTGCGTTCGCGTGCTCATACAAAGCATGTTTGGTGCTTAGACGAAGCTTAAGCATCCAACATTACATTTGAAGGCGAAATCCGTATATGCCCCATGAAGCGAAACATCCATCTCTCACGGTGCCAAAACCTACGTGACCAAGTAATGACGTCATGTTGTCGGCACTGCACCTGCTGCGGCTCCGACTGTGAATTTCCACGATGAACGGCCGCGGCTTCGGACCTGGCCCACTCCCAAAATTGAATAGAAGTGGATTAAAGCTGATTAATGTTAACACAAATTAGAGCAAGGCGGATTAAGATGGAGTTTTAATCGAGAGTGATAACTTAGACAAGTCTTCATGCTTTCGCCTTCAAATCACAAGTGACAACTTTTCTTTCCCCCACTCCACTGGGAACGGACGGTTTGCAAAAATACTGCTGTGCATGCGCCGACGCGGCTGTCACGAGCGCCCTCTACATGGTTAGATACTAGAAGCAGACGAATAACCAACGCAACCCTAGCGCGCCTTGAGACGACGGTTAGTGGAGGGGCCCGAGCCTCCTCCGGAGTTTTCCGGGCGGGGGGCTGAGTCACCCCCCCCCCCCTCCCTTAGGCAATGCCGAAGCTTTCCTCCCCCCTCCCCCCCGCCCAAAAAAAAACACACACACCTAAAGTGCCATTACCAGAGCTTTGTCACACACATCATTTGAAGTTTCTTTTGACTTTCCTCGACCAATTCACTTGAACTTTTATTGTGGCTAATAGCTGACTCCATCATCGTTGGCGCGGACGTCCTCGGCCTGTAGTTCATATTATCGCTTTATTTCTGCAAATCCTGACAATAGGAGGACACGCGCATTGGAAGCACCAGCGGCGGCTGCCTCATCCGCATTTTCTCACTTCAAATTTTTTTAAAATTTCCATTGTAAACAACATGCACCCACACAGTATATTTAAATATACACACAGGGCAAAGTTTATTATATTTTTGAAAGAGATGGAAATAGCCAATTAAAATTATATTTCTAAAGGTATGGATAGCCTATGCCTAGAGAATGAATATGTTGCTGTATGTTCACCACGCTTCAAATTGCTTTGCGTGCTTTGTTGAGCACGAAAAAAACCTATAGACTTCAGTGACCCCTTCGGCGGAGACTTCTGTCAATGGCGTGTGAAACGCACATGAATGTTGTGTTTCTCAGTCTTGCTTCTCTTTCAATTTAGCAATGCTAAGGCCTCATAAAAAAATATCTTCTAATAATTTACAACATTTTAAGGGATGCACACATCGTCAGTTGCATGCAAAGGTCATAAATATATACAGGGTGTCCCAATTAACTATCATGCACCAAGATTTTAAAAAAAAGCAAGAGTAGTGCCTTACTCGAAGAAAACCTAGTGCATATTGCTTACAGTAGAGTGGAATAGCTGCCAATAACTGATCCGTTACTGAGATTTAATTAGGTAATTGTAATTAATTACCTAACTCGAGACGTACTATCCTAATTATCAAATTGTCAATGAGGCATCTCAGGGCACAGCCAAGGCACATCTAACTGCGGTACTTTCAGCGACGTATTAATTGCATACTAATTTTTTCCGACTGATAAATAAACTCGGCGAAATATGGAGAATACCACGTGACTGCGCTCCCGTCCGGATCATAAAGCAGCGCCCTCGAACGGATGTCTGCCGGAAAATTCCGACGTCGGTCATCAAGAAAGCCACGGGAGATGTCATAAAACGGACACAGTACTGCGTAGCTGCGCGCGCGCGGTTCGGAGAACTGGTCCTCCCCCCCCCCCCCCCCCCCCCGAAATATGAAAACGCTCCCTATGGCAGCGAATCATAAAGCGTTTATTTCCGTGAGCATTTTAGCAACTGGACAATTATGCCGCGGTTAAATGAACACAGAGTTGGTTCTCTCTATGAACACAAAGTCGCAGAGTCGGCAGCAAAGAGCAATTAAGGCCTTGCACGGTCCGCCTTGCTGCGCGCGGCCAGTCTGCGAAACCAAGTGTGGACGCTCGGCGACACATCGGCAGTGTGTTTCGGCCACGCGAACAAGACTTGATTCCCGCGTTTCTGCATGCGTTTAAACGTTGACTGCATCGGGTGCCCGACCTGACGCGCGTGTTATTCGCGCACAATCAAAAATGAGCCTGGCAAGCAACGCATCGACAGAGTGCGCAGATGCAGGCGAGAGTACTCGTTGAGAGCCGGATAAAGGAGCGGGGAATAAGGTGCGGCAGCGAGATAATAAAATAAGAAGGGACACCTCTGATATCGCGCGCCGGCGCCACGAGATAACGCCTGGACGAAGGGTCATCGTCCGGCGGGAATTTGCGGAAGGCCTCTCTCCCTCTGACGACAGATCTCTTATTTGGCGTCGGGTCAGCGCTCGATTGATACGGCCCGAGCCACGAAGCAGCGCGCGCTACACACGCGGCGACGTGGTAGCGGCATCGCGCGCTCGTGGCATGCACTGGAGTAACAGGCGCACTACGCGGTGATATTCGCGAAGGGATTGCGTCGAAGAGACCGACTCGTCTCTCTGAATGCCGCGGCGAGCAATACAAGAGCAATGGAACAGTAACAAACGGAGAAAAGCACGACAATATTTAGGATGAACGGGACTTACGCACTGAGAGCCAGGTTTTCGATATCTTGCGCTAAAGGTATACCAACTGCGATTGTACTTGAAACGACGTCGCGAATTCTAGCACTGCAGCGAACACACAAAGTTCCCCAGTCGATAGAGAGAGAGAGGGAACAAACATTTATTTGGCAAAAGAAGTAGGAAATTTTCCTCGATCCTCAGTTCATGGCTCCATTGTCATGCGCGACTTCGCGAGCCCGCTGGATCAGCCGCTGCTGTTCCTGCTGGCTTGTGCCTAGCAGCGCAGACTCCCAAGTAAAGGGTAGGGTTCGGTATAGGAGGAACACCGGAAATGTTAGGGCGTTCCCATGCGGCTGAGGGTGATGCGTTTTGGCCCAAGTGTAGCTCAAAGTTGGCAGCAGCCACTGATATCCTGCGCAGGGGCCATAAAAATTTGCGTAGCTGCGATATGCCGAACCACGTTAAGTGGGCACACGTAATCGAAAGATTTAGCACCGGCGTTACGGCTACGGCTATGTCTGCCGGAGACCCGTAGCAATGACGACAACATTAAATCGGTAACGCTATGCTAAAAGCTTTCAGTAGTATTACATGTTCACTTTTCTTCAAACGACTTGCGGAGACTTAAAACACGAGGGCAATTAATTTGTTTTCGTATGACCCGCGTATCTTCTTTTCTTTTTCCTGCGCTTTACGATAGCACGCTTTCACATCGCAAACAGCGCTCGAAGAGAAAGAACAAAGGACTAAAATTAACCGCCTACAACACCAAGATACGGGGAACTGCGTAATTAGCCAGTTTGCCGAGGTCGGTCATTTTACGATACCACACAATGAGATCTTCGAGGCACACGCTTCGCAAGATTATTGCAATGGCAGCGAATGTTTGTTTACCGTCGAGTTGCGCCGAGGCCGCAGTGGAGCCCACCTCCGAGGAGGTTCGCAATCGAAGCGCTTTCGTCGTGAAAAGATTATGTATCGCATCTGAACCTTCCGTCTCGGAAATCACATTAGTAGAGAGATGAACACGCACTACGCCGACAAAACGAGGAAGAAACTCACCAGCCACTTGAGCAACGCCAGATCGCAATATGTGTGCAGTACTCTATGTTCCTTTAGCACAGCAGAATACTCGGGTGCATTAGCAGTTTGCTTTAAAGGGACACTAAAGGTTACTATTAAGTCAACGTGGACTGTTGAAATACCATCACAGAAACCTCGAAACGCTTGTTTCGTGCCAAGGAGAGACTTATTTTAAGAGAAAATGCGTTCTGAAGCGTCCGCGTACCTCTAGCGCAGTTCAAATCGCCCGCCCTCCGATCGAGGAGTACTGACATCATGGTCTCATAGTGACGTTGCGCCATCGGTGAGTAGAGCGGCGTCCGCAGACGGCGCTACGGCTTTTCTGCGCAAAACGCGAACGCGCGGCCAGAAACAGAGCCAAGACAGAGCCGACAGCAGAGCGAAAGCGGGTGTATGGTGGCTAGCGGAAGGAGAAACGAATTACGTCCCACATTACGTCCCACGGCACACGGAGAGTCCGTTTTCGTTAAACTATAGGCTGCGGCGAGTCGCAGCGTGGTCGGCGTGGTCTATGAGAAGCGACGAGCCTTTTCGCACTCGCAACAGGGCATAAAAATGTGCGAATCGACGCAAAACTCGGCCTAGAAACGTGCTTCGCCACAGCCAGGGCTCAATACGACCCAAGCTGGCACGACCCAGATGTCGTTTCCCGCACCGCCACCAGGCGCCGCTACTATACCTCAAACTCCAGCGCAAGACGCCCATAAGCTGGTACTTCATTCTATGACGCTAACTTCGACGCTCGTCGCAATGGACCCTGACACCGACAGATTGGCTTGCGATGGTGGGCTCAACTTCAGCGATTTGAGCACCGACGAGCGCGACCTGCTGCTGAGGGCTCGCACTGCCGGCGTCGTTGCGTACTACGACGGCGGCCTCGACACCGGCTCTTCGGAGCGGGAAAGCAACGAAGGCTTCCCACGACATCACATGGACGTGGCATTCTCGCTGCTTGTTCCAAATGAAAGTTTCGCGAGCCAGCAGAACCCTCACAGCACGACGCGATAACGAAACTACTGAAACTCCAAAGCGTGCGCGGCGCAGAGTCGAGCGCGCAGAGTCGAGCGAAAACGAAACCTTTCGAACACCCATATTACTGAAGGGTAACGTCAAAATGTTATTTTTTCTTAGAATCGAATAGACGTAGACAAGTAGCATTTTTTTCCGTCTTATAATCGATTGAAATGATATTTTTAATACGAGTAGTTGAGTATTAGTAACACAAATTATGAGGAGTCCTTTCGTCATCGGGCTAGTACCGGAATGTCGCTGGGGAGTCTCAAATCGTGTCATGCATTTACCTCAATTTCTCGGTTACTAAAGCTCTGTTCGCGATTATATTGACGCCTTAGACGTTCTAGAACATTGCTCTACCACTTTAACTTGAGTTTCTGGTAACCTTTAGTGTCCCTTTAAAATTGTGCAGTTGTTAAACCTGTGCCCAGTTTCCTTTGGTTAACTCACTGAACAGCAATGAATGGGCAGGGTATATAATCTCATCGTGTTACTAATGGCGCATAAAATAGTTCCGCGCAGTAAAATTTACGCGTTTACAAATCGCGTAAACTCAGCGGACATCGACGAAGTGGCTTCATATGTTCCAATAGTGAAAGCTGAATGGAACGTTACTGTTCTCAAATGACGCCTTAGAAGGCAAAAGCGAAACCGAATGCTTCACTTTGTTTTAGCCCCGTAACTGTCGTGGTGTGTTCGCGGCTACGGCGTGGCCTGCTACGAGCACGAGGTCGTGGTATCAAATCCTGGCCACGGCGGTCGCATTTCTGTGGGGGCGAAGCGCACAGAGGCCTGTATACCGTGCAAAGCGTGCAGGCTAAAGAACCCAAGGTGGCCAGAATTAATGCGGAGTCGCGTGCCTCATAGTCAGACGCGGGCTTTGGCGCGCAAAACCCCAGAATCCAATTATATTTTTGTTTTACCCTCGAAGCTACGATCGCCATAGGCTTTGAGGCTTTCTTATTCCACTCACGCCGACATGCGACCGTCAGTCTTGGGAATCGTTGTCGGAGGCGAAACGCCCTCAGTCATTGTACTTGCAAGGAAACACGGCAGGCGGGAATTTCTATCCCTTTTACCCGAGTCTTTAATCGTATGTGCACAGTGTGTTCGGCATGCGAATCCCTACTGAAAAGTTCAGTTCCATATGTTTCCCGCACGATTATGGAAACTGCACTATATGTCCTAGATTTTTATATTGCGATATGTGCCGTAAAGTAATTAAGCGAAAACTTGGCTGCTGATCTTTTTTTAATTCGTCGATTATGCACTTCCGTTTCTCCTACAAGTAATGTCCGCAAGTAATGTCAACCTCTTCGAGTAGACTAGCTCGAGAACTAGAATTGCGCCATCTGCCACACGCGATATTTGAAAATTGAATAAAGTATTCGCAGAAAAACCTGGTACGTCTGTTGGCGAGCTTGACTGAATGGTGAAGGTTCTCAAGCGAGGTATTTAACTGACGCCGGTGCAGCGATCTCTAATTCTTACGACAACATCAGTGCATATATTCTTCCAGGACGAATGCTTACCCTGTTGGCCTGAACCGCTTTCACGGTTGTCCCGTTTAATCTCAGAAGACTAGTTCGATAATTCAATGTGTGTTGTCATAGGAATAATAGGAAACCAACCAATATAAAGGGTGGTGCTAACCAGAAAAATTTCGTTAATCCGATTTTATTTTATTTTTTTTACTTCCAAGCAGACCCACCTACACCGGAAGGACACTGGCAGAAAGCGTGGAAACAAGATCCCACTAGTGTCGACAAGTGGTTCTTAATAGACCGCGCACCGCTGGAAACAAAACAAGTTGGTCGTGGCAGTTGAGCAACGGGTCCACTGAGCTTGCAACAACTCGGGCCGCCAGAGGCAACATGGCCCACCGCGTGCAAGCCCTTGCCGTACCTTAGAGCCGTACCAAGGCCTAATCCCCAAGCTGCTCGCGATCCCCACAGAGACTCGAGCCAAGAACAACACGAGCGATCAGCGGAGCGGCAACTGCCGCGGAGGCTGTGACGCCAGGGTTGCGACCCGGCCAGTTCGCGTTCCAGGCTCACACAGAGCGGCGACTGTGACGACGACAAATCAATGCAAGCGTTCGCAAAAGCTGAAGCAGACAATACTGAGCCGCTTGAGCTCGAGTGTGTTGTTTTCAAACAAGGCAGCGAATACTGCTTGTTCGTCAAGAACGCAATCTCAAAAAACCACCACGTTCTTTACGGAACGTCGTTTCGCATGGTGGGATGATTTTCACATACTGCAGATGCACATCGCAATACTTTACGCTACAGCAACCGGAATTTTGAAAGGGCTCTCGTGGATGATGCGGTGGAGGCTATAGCTATCGTTGGATGGATGGAAGCATCATCATCATCATCATCATCATCATCATCATCATCAGCCTGGTTACGCCCACTGCAGGGCAAAGGCCTCTCCCATGCTTCTCCAACAACCCCGGTCATGTACTAATTGTGGCCATGCCGTCCCTGCAAACTTCTTAATCTCATCCGCCCACCTAACTTTCTGCCGCCCCCTGCTACGCTTCCCTTCCCTTGGGATCCAGTCCGTAACCCTTAATGACCATCGGTTATCTTCCCTCCTCATTACATGTCCTGCCCATGCCCATTTCTTTTTCTTGATTTCAACTAAGATGTCATTAACTCGCGTTTGTTCCCTCACCCAATCTGCTCTTTTCTTATCCCTTAACGTTACACCTATCATTCTTCTTTGGAAGATGGAAGCAACTTTATTGCAAATCCGGAAATGTTTAACGACCCGGGCTCAAATCTCCCATGAGGGGACTTCGAGGCCTTGCCTCTGGTTGCGATTCCGCTGTCAGCAGTAACTGCCAGCCTCAGGCGGTTGAACACATACAGCCCTTCGAAACAACGTTCACAACTCCCACTGACTTACTTTCCGCCCCTAGTAACCGGGCGGTGTCAATAGTCACGCTCGGCCCGAATATCCGCACCCAACGTTTCTTCCACGCTTCGAGTTCCTTTGTCTCGAAAGCTGTGGCATCACTAGTGTGTCACACAGCGAACAGTATTATGAAGGGCAGTAACTACTATCATTAATAAATACAGGCGCCAACAGCTACTTTGCGTCTTTACGCATTACAGCGATGCGCTTTCGAACGCATCTCAAGCTGTCAGCTCTACAGTCGATGCAGTACCAGCTACGTCAGATGAAGGTGTGCCCGAGTTTTCGTTCTGGCATGGGTACCTAGAACAAAAAAGACGCCGTCTCGACTACGTTGTTTTAATTTTGCCAACAAATTTGGTGTTTCCTTCCGCTGACGCTTTGTTAATTGAAAGAACAAAGGCTCCACGCTTGACAGAGCGCAGATTCTAACTGCAGCGCCAAAATCAACGAGCCTCACTTGTTTGTATAAAACGTTCACGCTTCACAATGCGCCACATCCGTCAGCACAGACCCCATCCCTCCTCCTCCTCTCCTCCAGGAAAGTACCCGTTGTTTCTAATCCACTTCAAAGCGGCCTCGCCGCAGCTCAGATAGACGACATCTCGCTTAACAAAAGAACTCCAGCCAAATGGAAAAGAACAGAAGCTTGCGATCAGGGTGGGAAACAGATGCAAGGCAGGAAAAAAAGAAAAAAAAAACCGACCCTCCTTGTCCCTGCGGGTAGCGGTGGGGGAAATAAATGAAGCGCGGGCGCCTTGGTGTCAAGCAAGCGATCTAATTCGGGAGTCGAGGCGCGGCTGCTAACCGAGACGAAATTTATGTCTCGCGACTCCGCCAACGTCAACGCCGTGCGAGCGCGGTCAGGCAAGGAGAGGCGCCGCGCCGACCCCTGCTCCTCCTTATAGATAGCCGAGCATCCAACGGGAGCACCTCTCGCCACCCTGGCTCCTGCGAGGTTCGCTACCAGAAAGGGTCTCCCAGGCATACGGCTGCAAGAGAAAGAACCACACGCACGTGGAAGTGTGGAAATCTTTTCCGCTGCATGCCCGTTTCGAGTGTCAAATCGCGCGAGAGAAAGAACGAGTACAGATTTATTCGTGTTCCACGGTCCATGCACTCTGGGTAGAGAGAGAAGCGGCTGAGAATAGAATCGGCTTGGGCGTCGCAGCTCATGATTACCTGCATTTTCGATCTCCTTTCTCTTTTCAACTGTGCCTGACTGGAAAACGGACCTTTATCTAGGTAATTCCAGATCTAAAAGTCCAGCACACAATACTATTTTGCCGCAAGCACTTTTTTTGATCACATTTTATCATTTGCCGAGTGTGCCTGAAACACGCAGCACAATAACGGCGTACCGTGAATCGATGCGACAGCGCCGAACTTCGGTGTCATCATCATGCTGCTGGGGTCTGCACGAACATATCCCCTAAATGGTCGCGCTATCACAGTCGCCGGTTCAGCATACAGCGTGCATAAGCTTTCAGCACTAGCAAGAAAGTGCTTACAGATGCAAGCAGCAAAAGAAAAGAGAGAAGAACGGAAAGATGAAGGTTATTTTGGGGGTTCTTTTGAAGGTACATACCAGACGTGGACGTGCATTGCTTAGGCTCGCGGCCTAGACGATTACACTTAAAAAGAAAGGAAAGAAAGAAAAAAAGGAAACGGAGGAAGAAGAGGAAACGAAGCAACACAACAACAGTGTGTAGTAGACGATGCACGAAAAGACATAACAGCCTCTCTAGAGGTTCATTACGCCAGCAATGAGTGACACATGCTAGCCTACCCTGCTCAGTATGCGTTCTCGGCCGCGATGCGGTGGGTATCTAGAAATTAGTCTGAGTGAACGTCGGCAGCGCCAAGGGGAGGCGAGCGGGTACAGAATGACACGTGGCTCGCGAGGATGAGCGCGATGTGAAAAGAAGTAAACAGGAAGAAAGTTGAACTCGGTAAAACACCCAGAGATATTTCTGGAATAAAAGAAAAAGAGAGCACATTGCGTTGTGACTCATGTGGAGAACAGCTTGTCTGTCGCGTACGTAACACACCACGATGCATGAAAGCAGAAACAGATGGAACGATGCCCGCGGCACTAGAGGTGATCTCGAAACAGCACGGCCAGAGTAGACGTGACAAAAGTCGTATAGAAAGATAAGCGAGAGCAAAGACTACCGAACGATACGCAGCCGGGGGTAGCAACACGTCGGGCGAGGAGGGCCCTATCGGGATGATGAAGAGATAAAAGCAAAACCGAGCCGCTCCTCCTCCTCCGTGACAGCTCTCCGATGCCAGGCAGTTCACCACCTCCTCTCCCCTGGTGCTTGCCGCTGCTCTTCGCTTTCTCGGCTGATCTAAAAATTGCCACGCAGATGCAAGCATTCGTCCATCCGGTGTATCGCGGAACGCGGCGAGCGAGCGCGCGCGAGGAAGAAACTCGCCCGGGGCACGCGAGGCGCTCCTTGCGAAACAAACGGACTCGCAGGAGGTCAGTCAACTCCGCTGCCACAACAGATCGAGGGGCATGCGCAAGCACGCCGAGACGCCCCACAGAGGACCGCACCTTGGTGCTGGCTCGCGAAGCTGTGTCAACTGTCGCGGCACGTATAAGCAGGCGCTGAACTGCGCGTAGAACAGCTTTCGAACGAGTAAAAGAATATCTCACTTCACTCGGTCCCCGTATACGCCAATTACCTCAACACGGCAAAGTTCGCGTGCGATGTCCACGGTCATATCAAGCTAACAGAGAATGAAGCAAATGAAATCATATCGGATATTATTTGTTGTCTTAAGACAATCGTAGATATGGTAAGGTAAACGGAAAACAAGTGTAAGATTAAAAAGAATAAAGAAAAGAAAAGAAAGAACCACATTGCCGGCGCTGTGGTTAACCTAGTCTGTTCGAATGCCTCGTCTCGACAGAAGCAGACCACTGCCTCGCATTAAGGCAGCCGCTGCTGGCGTACGAATGCTGTGCTGCTGATGAGTTGAATATATACTTTCTGGCTCTTTCTACGCTGCAGAAGCCACCATTCCAAGGACACAAACTGCACGGACGAAGCGCAGAAAACAATTGGACGGATGGGCGAGGGGACCGCGCTTTCAGAATCTTTGAAAACACTTTCCGCAGCCGGTGCAGAGGCCTTCTGCAACCGCGCGCAGCCTCCGACGTTATTCGCGAAGTGTGCGGGACGTTTCGTAAGCGATCCGGCGGCGATGACGAAGGCGGCAGCACTTGGCATTCGCGCAAAAGCTACTTCGACGCGCTCCGGGCGAAACAGCTCATGTCGCGAGCGCAGCGACCATCCTCGCGGGGCCGAGTAGTATTTCGAGATCAGCCATAAACCCAGCCGCGCCCAATAACCGCACGCAGAGAGGCACGCGCGAGATTGCGGCTCGACGACGCCTTCGTTGGCACGGGCGCAAAAATAGGCGCCGGCGCACCATGGTAAATCGAAAGCGAGCATGTATGTATATCCGCGTGACTCTGCGCGTTCTTTCTTTTTTTTTCCGGTGCCGCGGAGTCCGTGATGCGCCCTGCGGGGCCGAGGCAGCCTCGAGCTCCGTGTTTGTTTGCGCAGAGCGTGGGTTGCTTTCTTTGGACTCCGGAATTGTTGATTTCCGCTCGGGCAGAGAGTCGGCCACTGCGATGGCACGTCTTAATGATAACGCCGAGTTCAGACAGAACCGAAAACACCTGCTGGAAATAGTTTTGCCGCGCGAGCGACGGGAAAGCGCGTAGCGTGGCGTAGTGGTGGTACGTGCAGAATATTAGGCAAACGCGAAGCTTCGCCAATGGCGCCGTAACTTGAACCTCGAGTCGTCTGCCCCACCGGTTTTGGTGGTGGAAAGCCTGAAATCCGTGTACGATGCCAATCGTCAGCGCAGTATCTCTTGTCGCACGCACAATGCGCTAACACTTGTTTAGATATTGGGGCGGAAATTACCCTACGCATAAATGCCGAAAGCGAACACCTAGTGTGGGCGTTAACACCGCGTCGGGTCGGGAAAAAAAGGACTGATGGGTATTTCTTCCCGACTTCAGGCTTCGCCTTCAAATCGAAGAATTCCTTGTCGCACAGGCAGTCCCCCATCCGCACTGGCAGCCAGCACCCGAGCACGACTTCCCTCGTCGAAGCTTCCGCAAAAGGAGGAGGCCCCATCGTTTCCAGTCGACCCGCGGCTTATAACGCGTCCCGGCTATTTTTGAAATCGCGAAAGAACACGCCGGGTCCGCTACGTTTCATCGCATCCCAACGAAGCGCGCCGACGGCAGCTGGCTAGGACACTTCCCCGAGCAGCGCGCGGGTTCGCGCTCTGCCGTCGGGCATAAATCCGTCTTCGGAGGCCATTCGTTGGGCGCAACAGCAGAGTGGCGTACGAAACATGAAAAAAAAAAAAAACACGTGCGGCAGGCCCGCACATTCACAAACACGCCAAACCTCTACAAGGGAAGGTAGGGCAGTTAACCAGACAGGCGTCCTGTTGTCTGCCCCGCTTGGGGGAAAGGAGATTAGAGATAGAAAGAAATAAGCACCTCAAGTGTTCCCGCAAGCCACGTATAACTCAAGTCGAATTCATTGCTTGATTTCTTCCACAGCTTCACGAACAGATACGAGAACATCACTTCTCGAAGTCAATGGTTTCTAGCAGGAGTGGCAACAAGCCGGCGCCATCCTCTAAGCGCGTGACGTCAGTGGCGTATTTATAATGCCCGGAAACGAGTGCAAGGCCGTAGCCTTCTGGCTGTGGAAACAGCCTACATGTAATCGCGTAAACAACTGCTGCTGTCAGGCGCACCGTGTCGGGAGGGGGGGAGGGGGGGGAGTCACAGCGTGTGCATACATGACAGGAGGAAGTCAGAGAGGAAAGGCGACGCTAGAAATTCGTTTTCACCCTAATGCGTCGAATGTGCACAATGCTCTCTGGAGCTCCCTGGCCGTCTCCACATTCGCCTCTTGACAGCTGTAATTATCCGTGGCTCCCCCCAGTAGCATTGCAGAAACTGCAGCGCTTCCCTTTCTACTAAGGTGAGAGACCAGAGGGGACGTAGTTAGAACTGTAGGGAGGCGGGAGTAGAGGCAGTTTCCATACAAGGGAGGGGGTAGGGTGCTGACGTGAGAAGGCAAGCAAACTCTACTACTATACGACGGCGGTTGCGGGGAAACTGGATAAGCTTAAGTTCAAAGTACAGTACAGTACGTTGCTGCTATTTCTGAAAAATAAACACCATGCAAATATGTGAAGCGGACAAACTACGCAGGGCGTGCTGAAGAAGCAGAGCCGCATTAAATAAAGCGCACCGCAGGGTCCAGGCGACATTACGGAAGCGGTCGACCGCCAAATCAACACTTCTGTGGCCGCCACGATAGCTATGCGGCTATGGCATTGATTGCTAGAGGCAGTGGATTCAGTCCCAACCGTGGCAACCGCATTTCGAAGGGGCGAAGTAAACGCACATGCACTTAGAGTTGGTACACGTTAAATAACATCATGGTGTCAAAATTAATCCGGAGTCCGCCACTACGGCGTGCCTAATAATGCGATTGTGGTTTTGGCGCGTACAGGCCCATAATCCAATTAAAGTTTAATACTTATGCCACAATGTGATTTACCATGTGAGGCAATGACTATGCTCAACCCTCTCAGAGGTTATGAAATATGGCGCACAACAACGCATCAAGCAAACACCTCTCCCTGTGTGTTCTGTGTACTATGAAGACAAACAGCAGTGATGCCCGCAAGGTCACGTTTAACATCAACTCACCACTCTCGTGTTAGACTAAACGTTGAAGAAATTAAGCTTTAGCCGTCAACATCACCGCTAATTGTCGTCAATCAAAGCATCCAGCACGGAATTATTCGCTTACATCGATTCCCACAGTGCGTGGGATATGCATAATTTTTACAGCGAAGCTGTATACCTCTACTGTTCAAGGAAATTTTGGTATCGCTGGCGTGGTAAGCAAAAAACTACCCATACGTGGGCCGATCCCGGAGATAGTGCAGTGCCGAGCCGACCCACGGCGGAGGTAAAGCAGGCGTTAAGCACTCCCCATACGTGGGCCGAACCCGAAGATAGTGGAATAACGGGACGACCCGCGGCGGAGGTGCAGTTCGCCGTTAAGGGGCCCACATACACAGCTTCGCTGGTCATCCTTCTTCACAGAGTGGAAGGGCACTGAGATTTTTTTTTTTATCCTTGCCTTTCCTCCCGCTGATCTGAAGATGAAAGCGGCACGTCACTACGGGGGTAAAAAAGCGGCGGTGTGACGTGCTTCAGTGTTCAGAAGCTATATTAAGCGCATAGTGCCTGGATATAGCTGCAGAGTTGTTTTATAGCTTCTTAGGTCAACATGCCTTTACCCATGTATTTCCGAGTTTACCAATTCAAACCTGCTGAAGTCACGCTTTTCGGTTTGCTATCCGTCTGTTTCCCGGCGTCTGTTCTTTCAGGACATATAGGTTTGCGCAAGCCTTAAATTCGCAATCTTATTTTCAGAAAGTCAGCGCGAAATAAGCCATACGACGAAATTGGCCGGAGACATCGCTCTCTGTCACCTGGTTTCTAACACTTTTTTTTTTCTCAAGATATGAATTTCAACTCGCCCAGCAAAGCTTTCACCTAGCATGCAGGGACAAATTTATTTCACAGACTCCCCACGCAACCGCACGACCCGTCACACGAGCTTTAGCATCGGCACGCTGCGGCACAGCGGTGAAATCATGCCTGCAGCCCGATGTGTCGATACGTAGTCGGGTGCGTCGCGCCTTCTCACCTGCTCACGAACGTTCAGCGGCGAGCAAAAGTATCAACTTTTTTTTATCGCTGACCACCAGTGAACCACGCCCAGCTAATCGCTCGGCGTGTGCTTTCCGTTCGGCCCCACCGACGCCACCGAGCGCGTACGCCTCCAGCATCGTTAATCTCGTCATTGAATATCAAAGGCGCAGCAGCAACTTGCCGCCGCGCACTCCGGCCTCGGCGACGACGAGGCGCGATTCGGAAGAGCTCGCGGGAACCGAAGCGATCGCTCGGCGCTCCACAACGAGGGGAGGGGGGCGATAACGGCAATGCGCCGAGAAAACACGCAGGCACACTCTCCTTAGAAGAGCGCTCGTGTCCGCGAGCGCTCTCCCGGGAGAGTTTACCTGTGTATTTTCCCCGCGCATTTCCGTTATCACCGCCTCCGAGTTACGCGAAGCGCGTTGCCCAGGAACACCGATAATTTGGCGCGTGTGGTCCCTGCCACCTTGAAGGTGGTCACCTTATGGCTTATGTTTGCTGACGCAGCTCATTACGCGACACCTGGAGGGTATCACGTCGACTGGCGCTTTAGCTCCTCTGTCGAGCGCCGTCCCTCGCCGAGTTTCCACGAAATTGCAGCAACTATAGTCTCAAACAAAAGGACAGTCACACAAGCTGACTTGGGCTCACTTGTCATACCCGAAGGTGGAGACGGAAATAAGCAAACATCGCTAGCGGCCAGCGGCGCGTAATATAAGCAAGGAAGTGGGGGGGGGGGGGAAGCGAGCGGCGAAGCGCAAATGCAAGTTGAACGCGAACACCGAGGAACGGCGTGCACACGGCAACCGAGAGCGAGGTTCGGACAGAGCGCGCGCCAACATTGGCCGCGTCTATCTTGGAGAGCCGTGTACTACTTATATTATAAGGCCGATACACAACCGAAACACTGTCCGCGCGAGAAAAAAAGACCGGGGCGGCTGCACACACACACGCGCGCGCGCGAGGAGCGAAATACCTCGCAGCCTCAGCGGGGGAGCTGGCCGGGCATTATTTTCTCTCCGGCGTGAAACATTTCCAATGTGGGTTAACGGCTCGTATATACGCGACAAGCATTGCGCCGCGAAGGCCGAACGCAGTCACAGCTGCCCGGCGACGACGATTGCATGCGCGTTCCTTAATGACCCTTTGAGTGGCCGCTCGGCTGCTTCGACGCCAGAGCCGCGCCGGCGGCCCAATCAGAAAGAGCTCGAGCGTTCTTTCTCGCGCGCGATAGCGCACTCGCCGGCCTGCTTCCTTGCTTCACTTGGTTCGTTTGCTTTATTTCGGAGCGCCTGCAAGGGCTCAACCTTTTCGTTTTATTGTTATTCTGCTTTTTGTCGCATATAAGAGCACCGTCGCCGAGCCATCAAGGCGCGCGAATTACTCAATTCCGTCTGTCGCTACTAATGCTGTCACTGCCACCGTGCTGGTGTCCAGCTGTAATAGAGGGCAGAGCTATGCTTTTAAAAAAGGACCTAGCGCAAGGAGCCGGTGCATTCGAGACACTTCACTGCTCCACCAGGAACGGGAGGTTTGAAGAAAGTGTGCGCGGGGGGAGGATGAGGGGGGAGGCTTTATTTCTTTATTCCCTCCGCGGGGCCTTAACTACTTCTGTCGTTGCCAACGCTAGAGAGGGGAAATCATTTGAACTCTCGCAAGAAAAAGAAAAAGAGAAAGAAGAAAACGAAATGCGGCCGCCATTTTCTCAGGCCAGCGAGCCATATTGTCCCTTTGTCGTTTTTCATTTCGTTATTACCAGTGTCGGCTTTCTTTTTAGTCGCTTAGTTTGCTTCCATTGGGCCATTCTGGCTTCTTTCGTCATTCCAGCGTATTGTCAGAGGAAAAGGCGGGTGTACGCTATGCGCGGTCTTTCGGTGTGTAATGACAGTTTCGAATGACTTCGCCGAAAATTGAACCTCGACTCAGGGGAATGGAATGAATTCCTCGCGGTGAATTAGACACACGGCACTCGCTATTACAAGCTCTAAGATCACTCCAGTTATCGTTCTGCTTGCTTTTTTTTTTCCGCATTAAACATTCGCAGCACACTATTCCTGAAACGAACGAGGAAAAGAACAGTGGGTTACTTCCCACAAAATGCGATCAGAGAAATAAGTTCTGGTTACATGCTGATCACACACTTGATTCCTATTATCATCAATTTATATGTGATATAGAAATTACTTCTCACTGTTTTCAAGGCGTAATAAAGATTAACTGAGTTCAGAAGAGTCTCGTACGGTCGTACGGTAAACGCAAGACTTGCTTGAAGTAGGGTGCGAAGGACGAAGTGTAAATATATAACTCTCCAATCGTTTTAACATAAGCGTAACTGCGCACAGAACTCCGCATTGCCCGAGAGCATTCACTGTATTCAGACTACCCATGACAACGTATTTTGTTTTCATTTGAGGTGACTACGTCCACAGAATGTGTGCCGCAAGAAGAGAGAAAAGGTCGGTTAGGTTAACCAGGAATGCAACCTCATACACTTCCGTGTAGGCAGTATAGAATAGCCTTGAAAAAGAAAAAATACCGGGCAAACAATGTTTACTACAGAAGATTTGTTTCAACTTAAACTACAGAAATTCTTTCATTAGAAAAAATAAAAGAAAACTGGTTTTTCCCCTGTCCTGTTTACGCTGAAACATCCGAGCCTCGGAAACTATGCGTCGGAGCGCGGAAGTGCAGACGGCGGGTGTAAATCTCGGTCTTGGAGGCGGAGATCGCACGGAATTTTCAGGTCGCCACCGACTGTAGATGCTTAGTAGAGACATTTAGCGTGTCCGCTATTCCGGCAAACGGGGGTGGTTTGGGCGCATTACCGGATGGTCCGGGGGCGTAAACGTGAGCTGCCGGAGCGGTGCAGTCTGACTACAAACACAGATGCGTGGCAGGTGCTAACACCACTGCCGAACGAATATCTAAAGGTATTGGCTCCTCCTGCATCAAATGGGGATATTAAAGCGCGAGTAAGAGACGATAAACGCGGTTAAATTTAGGTGCCGTCGCACACGCACCGAGATTCAGTACAATTCCGCAGAAAGACCATGCGAGGTCAGCTTTATGCAAGATACGGCTTCAGTTCAGAAATGCTGGCAGGTCGCCTAAGCGATAAATATTAGATTTTGAAGTGACGTCTTTTATCAATTGTGAACTTCGTTAATAATATGCACGTCCGTATCTTTTCGCCATACCGCGACGGTATTCAAGCAAGCATCTCTTCCCATTTTACGATCACAGCAGCTTGCAGGGTAAATCTGATAGCGTGAAAGGCAGTCCCGTAGCGGAAACCCTGAAACCAATAAGCGCGCGAAAATGCAGCCAGTTTCTCAGCCACGGAATCCAGGAGCCCAGTTCAGCATCCCGCAAAGCGCCCAGATAAGAAAAACAATTCGAAGCGGCCAAGTCCCACAGACCGGAAGTCGGGGTGCACCAACGCAGAAGGTGCCCTTGAAGTTTCCGTTCCGCAAATGACACGCGCCAGCGTCGTCTGAGATTCAAGAAGGAGACGGTCGAAGGCCCCGTGTCCAGCTGTGGGCCAGCACGCCTCTTGACCGGCCGCCAAGACCGCGCCCCTAATCCGCTGCGGCGTAGAGAAGAATCATGCACGGGCGCCAGGGCCAGTTAGGCGCGCCGAACTCTGCGCACCGCCATTTACTATACACACGCGCACGGGATGCATGCGCGTGTGCGGAACTCGCTGCCGTACACAATCGCGGAAGGTGTGCAGAATGCCGAGGAAAAAGAAGAAAACAATCCAAGGAGAGACATCCGCCCAGAGAGCGGCGCGTACCAGGCCAGTGCGCCGCGGGGACCACCCGTGGACACACTTTCACATTTGGCGCGCTGTTCCTGCACGAGCCAAGGATGGAAGTCGCGCATGCCAAGCGAATCGAAGAGACGCGGCTGCGCGCACTGTTCTTGTTGCTGCCATTGCAGCTCGTCGGAATCGTAATGCCACAGGCAGCCCCGCCCACGCTTATTCGTTGGCTCCTTGGGCGCGTACAGCAAACGACAATGCAAATACAGCCCTATACCCATTGGCACCAACAAAGCAACACGTGAGCGACCTTTCCTCGCCCGGACCCTGTATTCTCGTACGACATATCGGGAGAACAACTTGCGAGGGGATTTAAAAAACTGAGTATACAGAGAAGAGGAGTGTAATGAGACGGCGGTAGTGGGACACCAATGTTCAATTCCTCCTACACGGTGCGCAGAGTGGGAGCCAAAACACCCATAATTGTCAGTGCAGAGATCCCAGCCTCTGCAAGCAATCGAAACCATGTAATTACAAAGGTTCATATTTGAAGATAACTAAGGGAACCATTGATCTACTTATTATCGCGACAGGCGCCTCACAACTGGGTGGAAACACCCGTTTCCGCCAGACAAAAAAAATATCAAAGAAATGTTTACTGCACGCGGTAGTAATCCTCTAACGCAAATATGACTCGGCGAGTTCGACCGGGGGAACGTAGGAGCTCGGTTTGATACAGAGTTCTTCCGTGGCGCCCATACTTGAGTGTACTCACCTGCATGCTCCCTTCCAGGTACTCACATTCAAAAGTGCTAGAGAGAACGCGCCGCTAGTAATTCGAAAAAAATAAAAGAAAAAGAAGAAACGAAAACAACATGAGCTTGGTCACGATATAAAGTCTCGCAACTACGGTTCGTAGGCCGTAGTAAGCGTGGAGAAAGTCGGGAAGGTAGCTAGCCAAGCATTTTATCTAATCTTTTTCGGAGGGCGACGTACCAAGGTAATGCCTGTAAATGCAATGCCTGCATGTGAATGAATAAGCGGATGAGAAAGACTGGTGGCGTAAATGCAGGGGACACACAAGATAAGAATATATTACTTCTTCAGGAAATACATTAATATAACTTCCGGTGGTTTGTTAACACGAACATGGAACCACAGGGAACGGTAATACACGCAACAGGAAGGTAACAAACTTGCCGCAGTAGCTTAGCCGCTATAGTGTTGCGCTGTTGAGCGCGAGATCGCGGCATAAAATTTCGGTGTAGGCGAAATGCAAAAACGCCCGTGTCCGGTGGATCGGGGGCACGTGAAAGATCCCCCTGGTGGTTAAAACTAATCCACAGTCCCCCACAACTGCGTGCCTCATAATAATATCCTGGTTTTGGCACGCAAAATCCCCGAATTCACTTCAGGACGGTAACAATGAGGAGCTCGGTGGGGAAGGCGGGGAAGCAAATGCCTGCCTACTGCGCTTTCCCAAGAAAATCGCGGTTGCACTGCGTTAGCTGCGTGTACGGCAGTATGCTGAGAAATGCCGCAGCCCACGGCCGGCACCGAAACGAACAATTCCGTGTCACAGTCGCCGAGCATCTGCCACGCGAATACAGTCGCACGGCACAACGCGAACGCGGCCGTCCTGCGACCGTACGCGATGACGCGTTTGACGTGCGCGGACGGAAAATGCGGTGAAAGAAGAGAGAAATAATTGGCAAGCGGATAAGGGCGACGTTACCTCGCGGCGTGATTGATTGACTGGCGTATCGATACAATGCCTCGGTGGATCATTGGCGTTATTGTCTGCCTGACTTTACCTTCGCTCCGCAACGCGCCAGCGAAAAAAGCGCACGAACAAGGGGAGCACGTATTGCACGCGCGCGACGCTTCGCTGAGTTGGCGTCAACATCCGCATTTCAGAGAACGACGTTCGCATCCCCGAAACCTGCGTACACGTAGTGCCGCACGCTACGCGTGGCCTTTCTTTTTTTCAAAGCCCGATAGCCAGAACCGCTATAACACTTTTAACGAAGGTTCGTCTATGGTATTGCTCGCAAACTAGGGGTCGTGCTCGGGCTGCCGGAGAGTCCACCACAAGCACGCGTTTTTCCCACCATTACCTGTTCGCTTCGTTGGACGTCTTAAGCACTGGGAAATGGGCTTGCTTATGAACAACAGTGCACATTATCCTCGGGTCGAACCACCAGATCGGCGACCGTTATGGTGCACCGGCGTCCTATTTCGCGTGCGTAAGCTGCTCGCTCGGGTGGGGTCGCTCTCGAGTATCAACCGGAACGAACGAGGGTGACACAGCAGGGCGACACCGACGCTCGCAACCGAACCGGAACCACGAAAGCGCAAAGAATGTGGCCAGGAATGCCAGGGTGGGTGAGGGCGGTGCACAATAATAGCAAGTCGTTAAATTAAAGAAAAAAAAAAACTCGGTGGGAAGGGGGCTTTGCATAGGCGATGTGAGGGGCGAGAGACAGAAACGACAAGCAAGTCAGATCCAAAAACAGAAATACGCAAGGCTAAATAGACTAAACTTACCTACGTAACGAACGGTTTTCTGCGTGAGGAATGGACGAAGAAAGGAGTTCTAGATAATGAGGGCGGGAGAGAGGAGCTACGGTTTGAGCAAAGGGCGCGAGTGGAAACAGAAGCTGCGGCAGGGGGGAGACGTGTACGTTGACTCGCCGACACAGTCGACCACGCAAATTGGCACAGGCAGCCAGCTTATTGTGAACAGCAGAGGCCTTGTCAGAATCATGGCAACGCTATACGGCACCCCAACCTACTGCTGGACTAGTAAAGCAACGAAATTGGAACAATTGGGTGACGACGCAGTAAGCACTTGAACGATGAAAAAAAAGAAGTTTTGCAGAACCAGTGGGCTTTAGTATCAATCCGCCAACAAAGCGGACGGGACGAAAGCGGAAAAAAAAGTTTGAACACAGTTTCAACGAGACGGAGTGATGCCGAAACGAGGTTCTGCATCGTGTGCACTCATGTACTATACTTTAATTTCTTGACGTTTGTAATGACGACAGCCTCAAACGCCTTGCTTGTGCATAGACGTTATGACCAAGTGAGACGCGATAGCAAGGGCGAAAGAAAAGAAAGAGCGTAGAGTCGAATGCATACAGAATTTCACTTAAGAGAGTCAAGCTACTCCAGTTACGCCTAGCAGAGAGCCCAGTGCAGCAAAAGAAGCGGCGCTCGACTGCAGCTGCTGAGTTCGAGGTGCAGTGTACAAGTGCAAGTTCGTGAAGTGCGTACTTACGAAAGCACGGAAAAAAGTGTTTGGAGCTAAGAGCGACCAGCGTTGCTTTTGCGCGTATTAAGGTTGCCTCCGGCGATGCGTGCGCGCGGTGTGCAGCTCGCGTCTCATTTTGGCCAGATCGCGCGTGCGTGAGTGTCAGAGCGTGGCGAATAGCTTACGCCCCGCGCGCGTGCGAGCGCGGCCGCACATCAAGCTCCGGGCTTAACAGCGCGGTGCAGCACATGTAGAACATTAAATCTGGGAGACGGCGCGCTTCTATATGCGTACGATGTTTAAGAGCGGAGCGAGGAGGAACAAGCCAGTGGGCCGGTACGTCCGCGTCGCTGTATCGACACGATGGTCGAGCACAAAGCGGCAGCGTTTTTGCAAGTCTCTTGCGAGCAGAGTGGACCAGTGTTCGAAATGGTTGCCAGACTAGACTATACTACAGTCTGGATATATGCGCTGCGTCCTAATCTTGTTCGCGTTGCGTTTCTCTAGCCAGCACTGCAAAGCAACCGGCCAGTCCACGAAACTAAGATGCGCCTTGCGTTCTTGCCATCTACGTGCAGTGTTCTCCACGGAAGCTGTCAAAGGAGGAGGCACACCTTTACATGAAGCGCAATGTGAAAAGAGGGAAATATTAAAACCAGCGGTTGCGGCAGCGGCGCTCTAATTAACGGCCTAATTAGGCTCGAAGGAGACGGCGTTGGTGGGGGCGGCGTACGTACCAATGCGGTGCATGTTACGCGCGCAACAGCGGCTGCACGTCTCCCGGTGCACACGCGGTGGCCCGATACGCTTGGCTACGCTACGCGAGCGAACCGGTCCGCGAAGAAGGAGCAGGTGAGGCGAACACGCCGCCCGCGTGCATGCAAAGAACAGAGCGATGCTCTAAACGCTGTGAACGGGATGAATCACAGAAAAGCGAGTTGCTCCATCTATACGGCGCATTACTTCAATCCTCTTTAATAATAATTTTTTAGTACATTGCGCGTGAGTTCAGTTCTCGTATTATGAAGTCAGAGTACCCAATGGAATCGCCTAGCCCAACCTGAGTTACAGCAATGGCTCGCCATTAAAAAAGCAATGAACAGAGCACTGGCAGTTTGCATTTCAGCCTAAAATGGATGCACGACCATCCAGAAAGAAAGAAAGAGAGAAAAACGCCGCTAACGCGAATGTAAGAAACGCAGGACAAAGACATCCCGCAGTATGCAAAGTAAATGTGGTCGAATGAAAACTGCGAAGGCAACGACTGGACGCGAAACGATAAACACCAGAGGCTGGAACATGCAGGCACGTAAGCTACCCCAATATGAGCCAGCATACTCGAAATCATGCAGTAACGGTGAACCTCCCCTCCCCGTTAACAGGGAGGGACTCGGGGAGTCGTATCGCCAAGCACGCGGCGCGCATACTGAACAGCAAATCAGTGCACCATGGCGTAGCACTCTGTTGCTTCTCGAGGAGACGGGATTAGCGACTCCAACAGGTGTCCGCACTGCCACTCTTCGGACGCGGGCGGTGAACGCGCGCTGCTAGCTAGCGCAATGGGACGAGAAAGAAATAAAGGGAAGAGCCAAGAGGGAACAAGTAGAGCGTGCCGCACGCGGTGAGCGCGAAGTATTTCCAAAACTCGAAAAACCCACACGAAACGCGCCCGTGCGCCGGCACGAAGAAAGAAAGCGCGCCGGGTCTTGTTCCCCGTGCCCTCGCGATCGTTTCCATCGGCTTCTTGCGCGAGCGCTCTCGCGTGAATCTGCCTGCGTGCCCGTCTCACGAATATCTACGCATGCACGCTCGGCTGCTGGCGCCGCTGCCCTGTCGATTAGCCCATTCGGCCCCCGCGGTGTTACCCCCCTCCGAGAAAGCGGCGCGCTGAGACGGCTGCACGGAGCGGTGCGGTTGATGAGCGCCAACGCGCCACGTTCGGGCACTCGCGTAATGCGCTCCCCTCCGCAGCGTGGCTTGTTTGTTTGCGCACCCTTAGAGGCTTCATGTGCTCGTAGCAAAACATACGAAAGCCTTGCCTTTGGTGCACTCGCGTGGTACACTGGTCGCACCGACGGAGGCGACCGTTCTTGACCTACTTGCGACAAATACAACGACGCGCCTGACCCTTTCGTACGGTGTGAAGTTTTAACCGCTCTAGTTTGTTGTTATTAACCAAGGTTCAAGTGTCCGGTGTTCCGCAAATTCTATTTGCCGATTTCTCTTGAACCGCCTGGTCGGTGACGAGACAGTTGTGTGTCGGCACTGTGGATATGTGATGTGTCACGTTTCCTTGCTATACGCAAGCAAGTGGATGTGGTGCTCTGTCGAGTAAACAGGCGGTAGCCTCTCGCGTTTCTGATTCCCAATTCGCGGCTCAGCAGTTGCGTGCAGCTCCGTTCAGTAATCAGGCAAGCATGAATAAGAGAGTCGCGCCACAACAAAGTGTGTGGCTCAGGCGCAGCAAACGTGCCCGCTCTTCTTGTCTATTGTGCCGCTCTGGAGACGCCCGGAGTGCTACAATAGTAACCCATACGGCTCGGGGATCCCAAAGGCGAACACGGTTCGGAACCCCACATCCAATAATGTCACACTTCGTATCATTTGCGCGCGACAGTAGTTTAGCCATAACGTGCTCTTGCGCGGTGAAAGGAAATTGTGCGAGAGCTTCCCGTTCTACGCAACAAGGTTAAAATAAACTACACCGGCCGTCGCCTTCGATAATGCCGACGTGCTTACACACAAGGGTGATCTATCGCGCCCGCCAAATGAAAGCCCCATTCGCAGGCGCCCCCCCAAATCGAATTTAAGAGACGGCAGACGAGTCGAAATTCGCGTTCCGTTCTCCGCTCATAACCAGGCACCTCCTGGTGGCTCTCTCAGCCGTCTACGTCTTGTAAGTACATATACCAAGAACTCGGTGTGCTCGGCGAAATTATGAACAACGGGCGAACGAAACAGCATCTTTAAAGCCGCGAGCTGAATCCGGGACTCGCTTTCTCAGAAAACAGCCGGCGTGTTTTAATCCAATTTCGAGGTGACGATCCGAAGAAAGGGGCGTCATTACACGGTTATTTAAATACGCTGCGCCCGGCGCTTCAAAGAAACTTTTCTATGGAAACGAGTTCAGCGGGAGCATGCCACTGTGTGCCGCAACGGAGGCCCTTGGCCCGGGAGTGCGTGTTTACTCAGAGTAATGCACGGTCAGAAACAAGAGAAAATTCAGCGACGTCGCGCATACGCCAGGTCGACGGCGGCGCGATATCTTCGTCTCCTTCGCGAAGCGTTGATTTAAGGCGTTACCGTAATTTCAGGCGAGCTATGGAAACGGTTGTAATTCGATTAGTTCTTCGGGCGCCTTTCGCGGGTTTTTCTGCGACAAACAAAGCGATGTCCTCCAGCTGTGCAAACGAAAATTTCGAGTTTGCGTATCCCGCGCTTTTGTACCACAAGAACCAACGAACGAAAGTTTCCTCCACGGCAAATATCGCCCCAATGGACTACGATTCCTTTCGTTTCACGCTCTTCTCGTCCATTCTTGTTGGTAAGCATATACGCGAAAGCGCGCCCTCTCTCATCGACATGGGCCAACCGGCGGGACGGGTGGCAAGAAATGAAGACGACAGAGAGAAAGAAAAAAAGAGTCCTTCGAAATACGACCCCAGTCCGCACACGTCGTTCACCGTACAAACCGCAACAAACGTTCCGCTAACAAACGCAAAGGCGCTGCTTGAAAGAATAGCTTCACAATAGCTAGCCTCGTGTCCTCGCTGGGAGGGCAAACCGCCTATTGCGAAGATAAAGAGAAAGCAACTATAAAAAACAGTAACGCATTGTCTCAGACATCTCATCTCATCACACGCACATTTCCACGTTAGACATATGCAGTAGTCCACACATGCAAACGTCAGTGCGCTAATAACGCGCCAAACGAAAGGAAAAGAGAAGAGAAACAAGCGTACATACAGCAAGTGTGTCGTTAGTGATTGATGCGCAGTCCATTAACGACCGTGCCAGTGCCGAGGAACGCTATGTCGGCCTGTTGAGCATAGAAGACGGCACAGGACTTGTCATTGCTGCACAGCGGGTGAGAGCGAAGCGCCGACGTCGCGCTCCACATGACATCGGCGATATCAGGGGCGGTGTTCTGTAAGAGTCCACCTAGTGAACATGTCCATTTCGTCTGCTGTTGAAGTTCTGATTGGCAGGGCTGGGCTGCGCGTCCGCTGCAGCAAGGCACCACAGCCAATAGGCAATTCAGTAGCAGACGAAATGGACATGTCCACTAGATGGACTCTTACAGAATGGAGACTTTTAGCAGCGCCAAGTTACTGTACGGAAAGCGCGGAAATACCTTACCGGCCGAAGACTGCGCATGCGCGCACTTTAACGTACGGAGAGACTTTTCGTACCGCATACTAGACGGTAAGGAGTCGGTAAGGCTCGGGTTGCACCGTGTTCTGCGAGCCGAGCCGCACCAAGCCAACACAGTGAGAAACTGACGTCTCGCGTGCTTTTTTTTTTAACCATGTTAGGACTACGGCAAGAGTTCACTTTAAATCACCTTCTGCGGATACAAGTAAACAGTGGCATAAAAAAAAACAGGTTGGTGGCGCCATCTAGTGATGCAGAGTTTACTTAGAGTGGACGCAGAGTTTAACTTTTTTTTTTTTTTGCAGTAGCTAACTATATTCTAGTTATCTGCTGGTGTACAGTGTCAGCAGCGGTGTAATTTACAAGAAACAAACCCTTTTTTATCTAACCATTAGATAAGAACGCGTATGTAACAAAAGGTTTCTCGTGTTGCATGACGAAGTGTCACAAGATGTGGCTACCGGCCTTGTGACTGGCTTTTACGTTTGCCGTAGCCGGGCATCTCTGTAAAGAACAATGCGTGTATGGACAAGCTAAATCTTTCTGGTATTCGTCAAAATGAATATTTCGCGCTCAGCGCATAGTTATTGTATTCTGCAAAGCCCCTATGTTAGCCGCTATCATCATTATCACATTACCGTACGCATAGAGCGGCACACGCAGCTAAATCGTCTTCGGTCATCGCGGTAAGTTAGTACGGAACAGTAATACCGTACCGTATACCGCACTTCCGGTACCATAATACGGCACTGCTAAAACTCTCTAATACCTGCCCTGGAACGCCCACTAAAGGTGCGCTAAGCCGGCTCATTAGACCTAGTTTTCTAGTATGTGGAATATTCTAAATGCGAAGTAGGCAGATTTAATGAGTACGTTCCATTAAAATTTGGCTGAAGATGAATATTATACTTCTCTTATAGGTAAAACGTCTGATTCGTACCTTGACAGGGGGCTTTATAAACCAGAAATTACACAAGAACGAGACGTGGGTGGCGCCACCAACCTTAACACGTTTCTACACTGGCTTACCGTGACGTCACTGACTGTGGTAAGCTCTGATAGTTGATTGTTTATCCCTAGCACGGTGACATCTATGACCCCACCCACACATACTGGCGCTCAGGTGTCCGTACGAAATTAATAAAAAAATAAGAAAAAAAATCACGGACTTCTTATATTATCGCTTGACAGATATCAAGCTAGAGAATTTTTTTAGGGGGGGGGGCGGATTTGATGCTGGTGGTATTGCTGCAGGCGGCGTAAGCTTGGCAGACTTCGTCGGCAGGTGCATCGATTCCTGACCGGACAATCGCATTAAGGAATTTCTACATGCCATTCTGGTGTGTCGCGAATTGATGCCACCGCTTCTTAGCCTTTCCATTAGCACGAAGGAGACCTTTGTGGTCTTCTGCAATGTCACTTTTCCAGAAGGAAACATTTTGACGATTGGTTATCTTTTGACACTTGGCGCAGACGATGGGGCGTTGTCAGACGCGGGCGGTCTGGTAATTCAGACATATCTGCGATGCTTCGGCTTGGCGACGACTTTCTTCGACGCAACAGCGACTTCCTCCCCTTCTGAAATGACCGAATTTTCTTGCGAAGGTGGAGCATTCGGTGTAAGACAGCGAGTGGAACGGGTGGTGCCGAGCTGTCAATCATCTTCGCCGCGCTCCTTCTCACTCGCTCATTGGCCATTCTGTTACTGCTTGCCTCCACACGCCTTTTACGTTCTCCCAGCTGTATTTGATAAGAGCCGAAAACACCGAGCGCCCTTGAATTACTCGTACAAACGATGAAAGAGAAGAAAGGGAGTTAACCGAGGGACCCAATTTTTAATAACCATACCATAAGAAGCCAACAAACAATGACACCAAGGATAACATAGGGGAAATCAATTGAACATACAAATTGAGTTAAAGATATAATAAATTAATGGAAATGAAAGTGTATGAAAAAACAACTTGCCGCGGGTGGGAAACGATCCCACGTCCTCGCATTACGCGTGCGATGCTCTTATGTGATGTTTTCGCATTAACAGTGATGCGATGATTTGATGTCTTCGCATTACGCCCGTAATGCAAAGACGTGGGATCGTTCCCCAGCAGCGGCAAGTTGTTTTTTCATCCACTTTCATTTCCATTAATTTATTATATCTTTAACTCAATTTGTATGTTCAAGTGATTTCCCCTATGTTGTCCTTGGTGTCATTGCTTGCTGGCTTCTGATGATATCGCACAAATGACGTTGCAATGGAAGAATAGTTCAGTCTTCACTCCAGCAATATCTGTTGTTGTTGTTTTCTGCCAATGAACGAAAATAAGGGGGATTCTTGAAAGAATACTTGGTGCAAAGGGAACAGTGTTGACGAACAAGGGGGAGCTAGTAATTTCCAGAACCGGCATACAAACAAAAGCACGACGCACAAATAAAAGTATCGCGATAAGTCACAAGCGCGGGATGTTGACGCGTCCATCTTTGCATGTCAATATAGTAAAAGCTTCACATATCTCGCATGTGCGCAGCTCGCGATACATATTTATTATTTTACAATCTTCAAAGATAGCAGGGCGCCCACATTTCTGGGAATGCCTGATGACTACGATTCCCACGCAGTCATCTTGCCATAGGGTGTGGCTCCACGCCTATCTTTGAAGGTCGTAAACTAATAACTACGGGCACAAGAGATATTTCAAGAATTCAGTATCGCGATACGTAGAGACGGCACGCACCAACTCCCAGTCCCTGTGTCTACACTGTGTAAAGTAACTGCACAACGCCGCAATTCTTTACTTTCTCGTTTTGCGCGTTTCTCCGAGTGCCGCTTTTGGAAATGAAAGATTTAGCATAGTCAGTAAGTCAGCGCTGTGTCCTTGCGATGTGTCTCTCCCTCTCTGTCGCACTTGTCAGTTTCCACTGCACCAGGTACACCTCAGACAAAAGTGATCGACGACTATTAGCGACATCTATACGAATACGATAGTGTCGCAGAGCTGCTTCGTCGAGCATGAAAGTGGGTTATCGAATTGATTAAAAGCGAGCGCATCAAACTTAAGCTTGATACGCTCGATGGCTGAGTAGACTGATTTCTCGGTCGATGGCTGAGTCGACTGAGGTCGTGTGTGATTTCTGGCGCCAGAGGTGTTATAAGCACATGTCCCTATGGGGATCGCGACAAAGCGTCGAGATCATGGAGACTGCCCTCTACGCGCGCCAGCTACGGTACATTAAAGCTTGCGATTGCACAAGTGCGACCTCGCATATGGTGCTGCGTTATGCTCGCGCATACGCGACCACGAGGCTGACCACGTGCCAACGTGGTCGAAAGCAGCACAGCGTAAGACCTACATACTAAACACACACACACACACACACACACACACACACACACACACACACACACACACACACACATTTATATATATATATAAATGTGTGTATATATATATACACACATAACGTATACACACACGTATAAATATATATATATAGACGGGGCAGTAGTACAAGCAACGCCAGTCGATACTGCGTGCATTGTGACATTTATTGCCGCAGATTATGTAACAGTGCGGCGAGTACTATGTGGCCGACTGGTGTACATTACGCAAATTGTGGAAATATAATCACAACGCGTGCAGCATTGGGTGGCATCGCGTATACTGTAGCCTATATCGATATACGTGCACCTACGTTATCTAAGGAAGTTGAACTTCTCACAGCATATCATATGCCGTTTTTGTTTTGTTTGTGGCAGACACTGATTCGAAACACTTGCGCACATACTTCTCGCTCCACAGAAAGAGGAGTACAGCACTGCTCTGTAACATAGGGCTCCTACCCCTGCCGAAAACTTGAGGAACACGAAATAGAATATGTATCTGTGTGGGTGACTCCGTGCTCCTGCACACATAGGATTACACCTGGACCTATTTTACTCCTTTTTAAGCTCTCGTCGCGCCTGATTCAGTCAACTGATGCATGATGCATTTCTTCCTGCCTTAAATAATAATAATAATATAATAATAATAATAATAAGACAGCTAGGATTCACACCAAGAAGGTCGCTGCGTCCCCATTACTCCCTCAAGGACAGACGCAGCGAGACAGCTTCGAATTTAGCACGCACACTCGAGTTAGCTGAATGGAATAGCGCACATACAAGGTGCACAAGGCTGGACAGACTCAACCTTTCGCTTGAACTCGGAACCTCGGCCGGACAGCACCGACGCGAAGCGACTCTTCTGTGTCGGTTGTGGTTGAGAGTTGGCTTCACAACAGCTTATTCAGCACTAATTGGAATGAACTAACAGTCCTACTTGTGATGTCTGTAACTGCGAGGCATTTCCTTCTCCCAGCGTAGCGTAGCCAACGGGACTCTTGACTGGTTAACGAGCCGCCTTCTTTTTTTATCCCTCTCTTTTCTCACGGCCACTTAAGGTGACACTCTTTCATTAACTGATAGGAGGATACGTTAATAAAAGGAAAGTGTAAGCGATGTCCACTCCACAGCTTCTGGCCGAGCCACACACGTAGCCTTTGGTACCGAAGAGTGAAACTTCAAAATTATAAAGCATATTGGCACATCTGCAGTTTGCATGAAATACGTCCGTTGCAGTAGGTCAACCGATTTACGAATTACTGATCACTGCACGAGCGCAATAGGCACACACTCAGAAGGCACCACACCACGGCTACGCGGAGCTGCTGCGGTCGTTCGGGTGCGGCTATACGCAATAACTGAGGGACCGCCCATGCGCTGTAGTTTCACCGAGTGATTTCATTCGGCTTCCAATTTCCTTTATTTTACTGCAAACGGTAGTTACATGTGCAGTAAATTACCCGATCGTGCGCGTCCGCCCGATGGTTCGTCACGCTTTTTTGGTTCAGGCCTGCGCGACATTAAAAACGAGGGCATCGGGCTTAGTACCGAACGGACGACCACACAATTTCAAGCGCAGCATTCTACCCACTACGCCACAGCCCCTTAATTATTTTTTATTTCTTGTAGGTGGAGTGCCTTCATTGCAGTGAAGCAAGGACGACGCGCTCACGCTAACACAACACATATCACAAACGCCAGTGGGCTATAAAATTAAACACACGTCAAGAAAAAGAAAAAAAAAGAAAAAATAATGTCTAGTCTTCGTACTTGCGATTTCAGACGATATCACGCGTTATCTTGCTAAATTACCTAGCACCATATTCTAAATGCACAAAGGCAACAAGTTTCTGCGCGCATGCACAATCACTGCTAATTGTTACATTTACAACGCAATATTTTTTTAGTGTGAGCACCTTGGTAATGGCACAAAGTTGTTTGAATAGAGAAGGGCGAAGTTTAGGCAAATCCGCACTCATCTCCATCGTTTCAGCGCATAATGTCTGAAGCGAGGTTTTGTAGACAATAGCGCCCAATTTCCCTATAGTAAATTTTGCAGCAAACTATGAGACCGCGGAGGCCACAGGATCTTTGATTGAGACACGGTGCACAGCTCCGACCCTGGTGCTGCGTCGCGGTGCGCTCTGCCTTTGCTCCATCAGCGTTCGCACAGTGCTGCACGAGCGCTCTAAGATATTCTAGGGTTCGTGGATCAAGCTAGCTTTAACGAATGTGCCTCGCAGAGAGCGTCTAAAGCGTTTGCTGATGCTGCCGCATGCAAGTGGCATGATTTCTCTCTCTCTCTCTCTCTCTCTCTCTCTCTCTCTCTCTCTCATTTTTTTTTTTAGATTCAGGGAGTGTCTTGTAGCGTTATGCAGGCGTTTCCGGCAATTTATTCGGATGAGGGTGTAAACGTTCTGGCTAAGATGACATACTATAATAACTTATGGAAGGAAGGAGGGAAAGAGAAAAGCAGAAGGCAGGGAGGTAAATACGAATAACGGCCGGTTGGCTACCCTACACCAGGGGAATGGGAAAACAAAGATGACAGGGAGAGAGAGGAGGAAAGGAAAGAAGGAAATAATAACTTAAAGGACACGTCGTTCACACTAGTTCCATGATAATCATGCAAGTTCGTGATAAATACGCGAAGTAAATTTACCTTCAACATTAGCCAATAACGGCAACACCGCACGAACTTTATGAGAAACTAGCGCGATTCAGTGAACTGGGTACAAAAGAAGAAATAAAGGGAAAAAAAACCTACGAACTAAAGACGAAACTGCAGCGATGGACATAGGCTATGTTCTTATATGTCTATTCTGTGCTGGTTGCATTTGCAATCAACCATCTTATAATTCGCGCGACAGTAAAAACGTCATATGGAAAGCCAGCTTATCGTACGCTATCGGCAAAGTCGACATATGGCCATGCGAAACATGCATGGCAGTAAAGCGAGTCCTTCTACCCTCTCAGGCTTCCATACAAGTATTGATCTGTGGCAACCAGACATGGCTGCGCAAACTGCGAACTACGTGGCAGTTCGAACAGTACACGGTAACAATGTGTCGCACGCCATTAGCCTACACTTCTCCCCAACTTCGACCACCCTTGTGGCTCCTTAAGGCCGCCCCACATTCAGCGTATTCCCGGCGGCGCGCGGCGTCGACGCTGAGGGTGGCGCGCTCAAGGGATACCGGGTCTCGCCGCCGCCGCCGGAAGCGGCTCGATGAGCGCAGACCAATCGACGCTGGTCCGCGTGCCGCTCGTGTGGCTGGACGCTCTCTCTGGCGGCGTTCATGGGACGACGCCGAGAGGCGCAACGCCAGAAAACGCCGGTAAAAACGCTGAATGTGGGGAGGCCTTTAATCGTATGAAAGTTAGGCGCCCTCCTTTCCCCCTTTCAGTGTCGCTGACGTACCGGTACGTTTTCGCGTTTATGTCTCGCCGTGCCACTGACGTCAGATAGGTATGTGAGGACACCAAGGGAGCATTTGGCATCACTCGTGTCATTTATACGCTTATGCATAACCAAAAATAAACCGTTGTGTTCATTGCATAATATCCGAGAGAAAAAGAAACGACGCTGCAAGTGCATCACCACCGAAAAACTGACATTGAAAGGGATATAAGTACATTAGTTACACTTCTATCCCCCGCTATAACATTCGAATTTTCTCAGAGCTGCATCATTTATCATCATATTATTTAAAAGTCTATTAAAAGAAAGCTTCTGCACAAATAACACTATCGTGCGTTATCCGAAACTACCAAATACCCGCAAAATCAATGCCGCTTCACGGACGAGTGCAACTCTGTGCTTATCTCCAGTCGCAGCTATACAAAAAAAAAAAAAAAAAAAAAAAAAAACCTGTCGTGCTGGTCGCAAATCGCTCGCGCCGTCGAGCATACGATGATCGACAACAGCCGCTTCGGGGTGGCAATTTCACAACATCCGAGAACTAGAGACCTCGTGATTTTTCTTCTGCTGGCCTGCCCGCAAATAGGACATCTTGGCGCCGATGTCAACACTTTCCTTCCCGATTATATTCCTCGTCTGCATTCGGCTGATATTCGCCGGCACGAAGCCATGCAGGACTATCTTATCGCCGACCAAGGCTGCGTCGCGATGCGCGACGCTATAGTGTTGCTTTGGAGCGAAATAAAGCCCTCGCGCTGTCCGATATCAATGGACACCGGGTGGCTGTTTGTTTGGCGATTGCTGGCTCCTTTTATTTTCCGCTTTAGGGCCGTCGCCCTGCTCTACACGTCACTGAGCCCAGCACGACTGCGAATGACCGCTTTACCGAGCTGTCTAAGGCCAGCTACGAGCAATAAACGCTATCAAACGGGAGGAAATTTAGTCCTTGTTTACGGTTCGACTGGTAAAGAGCGTCGCCCAAGGCCGATAACGAACGCGAGCGTCAGGCGGCCTACGTGTCTTCTTAAGACGCGTACGTTTACATGAATTTCACTCCGAGTTTGGCATTTGCACAGCGCATCTGGCGCAATTATACATGCGCTGCGTTTTTTTTTTTCTTTAGCTATACAAAACGCTGAAAAGATCGCCTGTGCACTATCTCAGGTACATTATTCAAGAAGCGGGGCGTGATCTGCATGACAAGTGATTAATTCATTTAATTTCTGACTGTATAGAGCACATGTCGCGATTGATTAATTAAAGCCGGTGAGTTCTCGAGGCATGTCTGCTTGGACCCAATTTTTAACTACCCCAGTTTTGAGATAAACACCCTGAACTGGGTAAAATGGATAGCTGCTCCTTTTTTTTTCTCTCACTTATTTTTCTTTCGTTTATAAGCAGTGCAGGACAAGTGTAACTGAAAGAGCAAGAATTTCACTAGCTAGCTTAGAAGCGTATATCTCAGCGAATATGACATGCGAACTAACCAGCCTGAATTCACAAATCGCAGGGTGTGTCGTTTAGCTGTCGTTTGCGCGGATCCCTCGTACAGTAGGAATCAATGTTATGCGAAACATTTAGCACATATCTGGCTATTAAGCACAGTAGGCCTCTCCAAAGCGTTACCAGATGGACCAACGTGCTCGTGTAACCCAATCAATTGTGTACGAGGACAGCGGCCCGACGACGACGATGGTATGAAGGTGACTGCGATGTCATCGGTAGAGAAATAAGGTCCTTCCTGTGGGGAACCATAGTTAGATTCCACCGGTGCTCAATTAATACTGAAGAGGCCCGAAACGAGGCGAGACAGGAACCAACGTGCCGCAAGGTGCCCGGTTTGAGACAAAGAATGGTTCGTATTGGTTCGACGAAGTTAAATAATGAAAATATGCCTCGCTATTTCTCGTGCAAGTAAATTCGGTCGCCTCTTTGAAAAAACTAGCTCACGGAAGAGAGAACCAGCCCAAGAAGAAGACGTTTGCTACAGGTGGTTCTGAAAGTTTATAGAATTACGATACCTATGCTGCTGATCTGCCCCCCCCCCCCTTTATTTTTGGCCTGACCTACATATATAACGTGGTCTAGCAGATCACTGAATGTATAACGGCAACTTGCCTTATTCTCCTTTCCAAGTGGGTGAGAGTGGTGCCCCCTTACAAGAGACAATTGCCAACCTGCACCTCGCTCTTTATATGTTGATGTTCACACGATTAATAGTATAACACTCATTATTACTACACTTGATATTAAGAACCAAAAAGGTCCTTCCTACGGGGAAACGCGAGGACACACAAACAAGGCGAAAGAGAAACTACGGGCTAGCAACTTTCTCGTGAAGGAGATACCATCTGTCTCAGGATAAGAAAAAGAAAAGCAGTGAAACGAATGGTCTTGCACCGTGTCACATAATCTTCTCACGCCAGCATACGGGCCGCGTTCGTCAGCGGCACCTCGAGCAAGAAGCCAGCCGGGATGCGCGAAGAAGCAGGAGCGTGCCCAGAACACCAGGCAGCATCCGCGGAGCACGCGAGGCAGCATAGGCCCACCTGTGCATCGTCGGTGGGCGCTGCGGCGTCGTGGTCGACAGACGCGCGAGGGGACCCAGTTTGAACGCAGACAAGTCGGCGCGGGCGACAAAGTGGGTCATCCGCAGACGCCGTGAGTCACGCGGCGGTCAAGTGCTTATCGCGCGGGGCGCATCCGCGGCACTTTCTCCCTCGTTGACTAAGGTAGGAGACGAGTGAAGGGCGCGGCCGGAAATCGGCTCGTTCCCCACTGGCTTTGATTCGGCCCCCGCTCTGCCTTCGCTACGCGGCAGCGAGTCGACGAAATAGGAGCTACGCCAAATAACCTGCACTGAGCAAAAAAGAAGGCGCGCATTCATTCGGCACAAGTAAATGGTAAACGAAACTTCCTTTCCTGTCTTTGCTCTAGCCATAGACAAGGTTACGCAATCTACTCTGGCGATCAAGAATGTCAGACGGCAAAAATTGATAAGCCCCACGGTGAGGGCACGGCTGGTGACACTTGCTTCCGTGTCGGAGGAACATGGCCAGGATAACGTAACAATCTCATTCCGGTGCTTTTCACTCTTCGCCAGTGGTCTAAATTCTGACCAGACGTAGGTACTAGGCGTCGTGCGCCAGCTCACGTCTGACTGTGGAAAAAAGCAACTATCATTATGATGTTTGTTGAAAGAAATAAGGCCGCACCTGCGAAGGATGTCATAGAACGGCCAGCGAGGAGTGTGCAATGAAATGGGAAGAGAAAGGAGAGATTATAAAGCTAGAACAAAAGACGGACCATTTTGTATACTTACAGTATTTGCAACACATCAACCATGAGCGTATTTTACTCAGGACATAGGCGGGGCACATGACGAGTACATTCGAACAAGAGGTGAGGATAAGCCATTGCAGATAGAGAGTGATTCCAGAAATTTGCAGTGTCCACACCTCTGATCACTGGCTAGTGTGGAGGCGTTTCTGAGGTGGACAAACTACATGGCCCCGCCTCACTCCTAACCTCTCAGGCACGTACGCCTATATCTGGCAAATACAGATTTCTCTACGGTGTTTCCGCACACCATATGGTGCTTCCGCCTACGCTATCAGCCGGATCAGCCGATCGTGGAAGGTGGATCATCGGGAGGAATAGAAATGGTTGCGTGATGGGGTTTGTACCAGCCGCGTACACATTCTGCGCGTGCGCGAAGGCACCAGGGGATGAAAACCGCCACAAACACGACACGACATGAAACTGTCCAGATCAATGGATACAAGCAAAGTTAGTGTCAAAATTTGAACATGCAAGCCTAGTATTTTTTTCCCTACAGATGTATCAAGAAAAACTCAATAAAATCTGTATCGTTGCCCGGTGAATATCTACGCTTCGATCTATGGCTGACAGAGACGTTCGTGGAGAACTAGCGAATAGCCGAGCCTATTTCTTGCGTGACGATATACCTACACGCAACGGTGGCACAGTAGCTGCCTCACGTAATAGGCCTAGTCTTACTCAATTTCCGCAGGGATTGAAAGTGGGCACACAAAGAATTGCTGCAGCGACGCGAGCGACCGCCGTCTCAGAGCCGCTGTAGTCCGGCTGTAAACTGGCTTCTGTATCAGCCAGCTATACCGACTTCCGCGCCCCCCCGCCCAACGATCTTGAAATCGATCAAAAGCGCCGCCGTCGACGGTTGTGCGGGCGCGGCCCTGAAAATGAACAAGGTCATCGGGTGAGAATGGCCACGAAAGAAAAAGCAAAGAAATATATGCGAAAAACAAAAATCGCTACGTTCGAATGCAATCACGGATCCGGGCGGTTCTATCCGTTTGTCTGGAAAGTTCGACAGCACGAGGCTAAGCCAAACACAAGCACATACAATACGAGCGCAGAAACACATAGCGGACAGCTCAGTATGTGTGATACATCGCAAATATTACAGCGGTACAACACGGCGCTATACACGACGATGCGTAGAATCTGCAGAGGCGGGCACTACAAACGAGGGACGGCGAAAAACAGTTAACAAACGGCAGTAAAATGAATTATGGATCACAAAGATATGCAAATCAATCGGAAGAACAGATGAACACACGCGATCCGAAAAGCGACTTCGTATTGCGAGTGCGCCACGGCATACTCGAACATAAAAAGAAAGAAAATAAAAATAAAAGCGCGGCAAGACATAAAGAACCCCTCTCCTTGGCGAGGAATGCAATATCATTAGGGACATAGAAAAAAAAAAAGTACGTGGTGCTGTTCGATCAGGCACAGAAATAAAAACTCGACATGCGAAAGCCGCGTGCGAAAGGCACACATACGCCGTCGCCAACGGGCCATTACATTGTCGGCCGGGCCATTATAAATATACGCGAGTGAGAACGGAGCTTGACGCGATCGTGGCGCCGTGGCGAGAAAGACCTTGATAACGGCCCCGACCGGACCTGCCACAGGAATGAATCACGCGCCCGCTTCTCCTTTCGCATTATACATTTGAGCTCGCCTCGCCACTATTATTGCCGCCACAGCGAAGGCGCCCCGGTGTAAGTACGCGGACAGGGGCAAGCCCTTTCTCGGTTGCGCGCACGTTGGCGAAAAAGTTCCGACGGCGGGGATGGACGAGAAAGAGCGGCGCGGCTCCGTGTAGCGGTGCAAATAGAAAGAGGGCGCGTCGACGTGCCCTTCCGCGAATTGCGCGCGATTTCCGATCTGACCGGTCGCGTCGGAGATTCTTCGCGCGGTCTCCCGCTGCTTGCTTTTGCACGGACGCACCGAGCCGCTCCGTGGGGCGGCAGACTCCGAAGGCTCAAGGGGAAGAGTCGCTCCTGCTTCTGATTAAACGCGCGTACTCACACAGACTACGCTGCCATTTTGGCAGAATGAAACGCATTTGCCAAGAAAGCACGGTGCGCCCTTCCTGAAAAATATCTTGCGCCATCGAAATTAAAGACTAAACTAGGCAACAGAGTGCAACTGCGCTCACGTCTACTAAGCTGAAACAGGGGCGTTTCCGTTTGTGTTGAGCGCATTGAAATCGAAACCTTCGGTGAACACATACACACACATGCACACACACATACACGCACGCAAAACTGCGGCGCGCTTTCCCTGGTGAAAACACTCTTCAGAGACCTGTTGGCCCTACGACTGGCTGTTGTTGACTACAGCCTCTTCGGGAAGAGCAAATCGCGCGGCCTGGCTCCCCGTGGTGGCTTACACGATGTCCACGGGAAGCTTACGAAGTTTTACCCGTCTACATGAGTTGCGCGCAGTGGAGAGAAGTGTTGCCCATTCTAACAAGATGACCGCAGGGAAACACGTAACTGCATCACTTGTTCTTTGGTAGCTTTTATCGTTATTAAAGGAGCGGCTTCCCAAGCATTAGTTCCCAAGCAGCACTATCCGCGTGAACCGTAAAAGCGGTCGCGCTGTGGCTCTCCCTCCGTCCCGGAGAGGAGTGTGCGCTTTCGTCTTCGCTCGGCGTCCGCCGCGCTGCACCGAATTTGAGGGGCTCACCCACGGAAGCCCCGGACGACCGGCAGACAGCCGGCCAGTATGGCCCTACGGAAGCAGCCGTATCACTCCACACAGACACACACATTGGAGCCCCGTTTTGTGAGACGCTGATCACGCAGAGATTAAGGCAGGATATCCTCCATGTGGACTCCCGGAGCGCAGAACCTGCGGCTGACAGAATGGTCGACCATCGAAGGCTCAATGTGGGCCAGCAGAATCAGGGACACCACCGTTCGGTTGCCAGCGTGCCCAAGTGTAAGCTCGCAAAGTGCGCTCGACGGATGGCGCGCGCATAGCTTGCGGTGCCAACGCTACGCCGAAAGCTCCAGTGCAAAACTAAATCAGGTCACGTAAGGCGTAATGGCAGATATAGAAAATGTACATTTACAAGTATAGTGCTGAAGCTCCGCATACGGAAGAATTTTGGTCATACGCTGCAAGTTGTTACGTGTCCTCCAGGGAGCGTTCTGCCGCAAACATTTTTCATATCGGCTCATTAATAACTGAGATAGAAATACTTCAGTGCCGCGAACCCATGATTTCTAAAATGATTTCAGGAGGCGAGCTCCACTACATAGCGAGACTCTCTCTCCGCTCGCCCCGTCTAGCCTCCGCAAGCGAAATTCCTTCCCTGCATTCTCCCATGCCGGACCCCGAGGATCGCGTGACACATACGTCACGGGCATCGACTTCACTTTTCTTTTTCCTGGCTTTTTTCTTTCGGCGCTGCGCACTTCCGCTGGCGGCGTTGCGCGCGATCTGTTATCGTTTTGCGCAGCGCACAATTTTGCGCGCTTTGCACAAGGACGCATGACTAGCGGTATAATAAAGTGCTACACGAATACTGAAGCAGAACAAGCGGATCGCAGAGCATGATCACGGCGCTGAAACACGGCAAAAAATGGCATAGTTTCGGTATCTGCGCACGTGACTGCATGACCGTGGGAACAAGCAGACGAAGCGGAAGTACATCTCTCTTGCTTCGGCGCTAAGTAAAACAAACAAACAACAACAAAAAAGAAACGCGTTGACATTCTGTTTGTGTGTTTTATTATTTCTCTAAACATCAATTCGTCAATTCAAGCAACAGATCACACAGATGACAGATGTCTTGAATAATTCTCGAAGTCACGTGTCACCACGATCAACGTCACACTGCGGGTAGCTGTACTAGGCGCAGGTACACGAGTACGTCATCCTCCGGCTTGGAGCGCGGCGGCCGCGAGGAGAAGGGAAAAGGGCGTTCGGTTTGAAATTTCAGATCTTTCCGCGGCGCGTAGCGATGTAATTAATACCTTGCGGACACGATCGTTATCGCGCATTGTATGATCTGCGCTTGTCAGCTCAAAATGGCCAGACCTGGTGAGGGGCCCATTAACAGCACTGCTAGACTGCATACAAGCCGTTTAGGCACGCGCGGTGTTTCACAAACGACGCCAGCTCAGAGTTGACATCACACTACCACCATAACCAAAGTTACGAAGGGAAGCAGAAAGTCGGATGGTGATAATACACGACTCGGCACTTATGCCTTTGTATTGGTACCCCGAATGTATAGATGGTCTACGCAAATCACTGCCACGAGGAAGGCACTGTTGTGCGCTACATATGGTCACAGAAATTTGATTACCGCTTCATGACGCACGAAACTGAAGCAGTGGTTTGGCGAGCGCCCCGAGGTACTGTGCCTCCTGTCAAATGCCAAGCTGATGGCTTGAGACAGCTGGTCCCGTATATTACATTAATGTCTCACATGTCGCATTAATGTGCACATTAATGTGCACGAATATCAGAACAAAGTCATACCTTTAGCCCTGTATTTCCTCTTGATTTAAAACATTTTTTTTAAATTAATCAATGTTCTGCGGATTTACGGGCCAAAACCACCACATAGTTAGGAGGTACGCCGTAGCGGGGTGCTCCGGATTAATTTTGACCGCCTGATACTTTACGTGACCCAGTGCACGGCACACAGGCCCCCCGTTCCTCCCCCCTCTCTCTCTCTTTTCTCGCCCAAATTGAAATGCGGCCGCGACTGCCGGGATATGGTCCCGCGCCCTCAGGCTTACCAGCGCTACGCCATAGCCACTACGCCACCACGGCAGGTTGGCTAAGAAGCAAATAGACGTACAATGGTTATGGCAAAAACAGGGCGACACTTTGCGCCAGCCAAACCAGAGGGTACGCAAGCAATGTAGCGGTTACAGTATAATTTTGCCATCCTTACTTTTGTAATTTTGAGACTTTGCTGCTTTATTAATAATATGATTCTTAAAATGCTTACCTAAATATGCATCGCACTTTACCGTCTCTCCATCTCCAAACTACTTTTCTGCTTTACGAACGAAAGTAGTCATGTGTCTTTTTATCCAAGCTTGCCCAACGCCGTGTAGACGTACACCCCCTTTCAATGTCACCATTTTTGCCTAGTATACGTAAACTTCAGGAAGCATGCTTGCCCCGTATTCAAAAACCACCCTCGCATTGACGTTTTTCCAGTGAGCCTGCCGAATGTATGCGACAGCGCCGCCGACTCGACGGTATAGTAAAATTTACACTTCCACTATGGCCTCCCAGATTGTAGGTGAGCGCGCCGGTGATCTGGGAGACATGCTGCCACAAAGCTCCAAGACGGTCACTGCGATGAGCAAGCACTCCCGTTAAAGGACGCTAAGTAGGAACACTGAAACAACTTATAACCATTGGGTACTCTGCGAGACGCAGTCTCCACTTGTTTGGCAGGAAAGTTTTGGTTAGTGGCTAAGAAAACGAAAGTCGAAGTTTAGAGCTTTGAATTTCGCTCGCTAACGACAGCGCAAGTGTCAAAGTAAAAAATTTTAAGCTGTCTTCGCGCGTTTGCACCGTCTCTGTGCGCAGAACGTTCTAGAAACACTGTAGCGTGAGTCTGTGGTCCCTCTAAAATGCACTGTAGTCTTTGTTTATCGCCATAATGTTAACTAGTCCCGCACAGATGCTCTCAATATCCGTGACGTCACGGGCAGCTACTCGGAAGCTTAGACTGCGCCGCCATTCGTATTTCATTCTTGTGACTTCTCTGGCTTGCTAACCCTCTGCACGTGGTAAGATCGATATTTTCGGTGATCTAGAAGCGTTATTACGAATATTCTTAGTACTGAACTTAGTATGTATTGAGAAACGCGTCTCCTCTACAACACATTCCTGTAAGCGCTAGGTTAATTCAACTTTAGCTCACGCATCGTGGGGCAGGAAAGCGCACTTCACACATAAATTTGGAGTAGTCCTATGGCTGTGTCACGCTGTTTCCTCTACAGCTGCGTTTTTGGGCCCCTGACTTACTTAAGCCCGCGTTACTTAAGCGACTACTGAAGCCCGCGTTTCACCGAGCAGAAAGTGAATAGTATTCCTGGATTAGTATTCCAGGAATACTAGAAAGTCTGCGAACCAGAAAGTCTGCCAACCGAATCTCACTAACTGAATAACCTCATACAAAAAGGCCTTTCTCAACTGTATCGGAACCAGTATGACTCCCTTGACGCCGCCTTTTTCGCGTGCCACATGTTGCAATGGCACTGCAGGAAAAGCTATTGTCCGCTATGCCAGTGCTGCACTTCGTGCGCCTCGGTGTTGGTTTCTGTGGGAGACTAAATGTGTCGCGGAGGACACAGAACGAAGTCAGTCAGAGCGACAGTGGTACTGAGAACACGTGTGCACTTAACATCGCGACTGCACATTGGAGCAGGACACGAGCGGGGACAATGGCGGCCGCGAGGTGCTTACGACCGCCAGTATAGGCGTAGCACCGACGGCGGAAAGGGTGCTGTTGCCGGCGCACAACCTTCGCCTCCGTAGCGGGCCCGGCAGAAAAACACTTTGTCAACTCTTTCGCCCCTCAGACGCGCCTTCACAGATAGCGCATGTGGGGGAGCGAAAACGAATGAAACGAGCAAAGAGAGAGAGAGCTGCTAGGAGCAAATAGCCCGATGTCAAATGCCCTCGTCCGATATCAACAGCTTCGTCGTGGCAAACAACGCGGCCTAGTCTGCGAAGCGAGCAGTGCCGCAAAATTGTGCGAATGGCCGTCGACAGCGAACAGAGCCGCGATGCCCGGCAGGAGGAGGCGTCGGGTTTGCGAAAACACGTGACCACACCGCAGAACGCCCAATATACGGCATACCCTCCCAAATATTCTATGTGCAGGCCACTCCACGTGCTAACGCATTTACAAAAATCCGCCTTGCAATCTTCGCCAATCTGGAGAACCGAGCGGAAATCTACGGTACCGTCGTCATGTACAAAGTTCTCTTCGCAGGCGCTGTAGTCCGTACGGAATTACCACGATAATCTATAGGTTTGCGAGATCTGTAGCAACAAAAGCAAGCAAATGTTGCTTCTTTTTACCTCTTCTCAAGTGTGGGAAAAGACGTGCTCCCGGAGAAGGTGTGTTATGGATGTGGTAAACATTATTGATTGGCATCAATACATACCGCTTCGGCTGAGGGGAGAACTTGTGGAAGCGAATGAAAAAAAAAGGGGGGGGGGTTGAACTATGGCGGTATGAAATTTTTTGAATAATTATCGGAAAGCCTCTGCGCTCGCACTTCTTCACTGGGAGTTGGAAGGAGCGCGGACCATTTGCAAAAATGTTGCTGTGCATCGGGGAGAAATGTATTTTCCAACAAAACCACTTCGGAATACAGAGAAGTAGAAGGAAGTATTGTTAAAACATGTTGGCGGGCTAGTTGGTTTGGATTTACGATAAAATGTGAAAACGCAACCGGACGAGGACAGAGATAGAAACCAACACACTATTGTTCCCATCCAACAGCTTCGCCTTTACTACCTCGGATCCCTGCACACCTTTATACTGTGGGAGGGTTCAGCATTGGTAAAGGATAACGTCCACAATACATTCCTCCTCGGTGGCCAGGTGTGGGTGAACTATTACGATATTAAATTTTCTGAGTAAATCTAGGAAAGCCTTTACACTCGCTCTTCCTCTAAAGTTGAAGTAGGAGGGGGAGTAACGAAAGGAATCTAGTTTGTGAACGAGTTCTTGTTTGAAAAACCGACTTGCATGACTGCCGACTTCAATTTCTGCATTTTTTTAATATGCGGCACTGTAAGGATAGCCTTCCTCAATCATCGACGACAATAGCTGCGTAACTCATGCAATCGAACATGCACAGCTACCTGAACGCAGGTAGGGCCGGGAACACTTATTTTGCAACCGCTTTGCGAAGCGCGAGGTTTCAAATCTTGCCGCTAGAGGTCGCTACGAGGATTCAGTGTCACAAACTATCATCATCATCATGACCCATTTATTATGTTGACCACGTTATGGTTGGAATATCACCTTGTAAGGCAGCAGACCTACAGAACTTTGCAAATGGTCCGTTAGGTTTTTCTTGAAAAATTAATTACATTTGATGCACTCGCGTGTCATCCGATATAACAGCCCAACTAACGTCGCCACCACAATAACCGTTAATTTCCATATTCATTTCGCAAGGCGCATCAAGATTTTCGTTGAGCGCATCGAACTGTCTCGCTACTCAACATGTTTTGACAAGCCGTGAGCAGTGTGACCACGTCATCGCTGACCTCTGGATGGGCACTCTGAGACTCGCTAACAAAGTACGCCCGATGGTTTCCGCAGCGTCTCCACAACGCCGATGCCGTTCGAGGAATATTTCCTAATAAAATTTTGATAGGAACCTAATAAGAACAATAGTACAGTTATTTTTTTTCTATTTTCTTTCAAACCTGGGGAACACACATTAATAAAGGCATTGCACACGTACAATTTGCGGAAATCTGCACGGTGGAGGAAGTTGCACGAAAGGGGACACTGTCATCCATGCACCAACACCTTCCTGGGGTGATGTAGCACTACAATCTGGGCTAACCAGGAGGCTAGTAGACATCTTCCTAAGACTGAATAGACCGCCTTTATGACGAATTGCATTACGCTGTCGCGAAACACGTCATCAGTACCTTAGCTGGTAAGAAAAAGCATGTTGCTTTTGTGCGGTGTCAAGCCCACGTAGCCTTCGAGGTCAAAGTACAGGGGTGAGAGTAGAATAAAAAGATATAGGAGTGGGAGTCACGGGACGCGCCTTCCTAAAATATTGTAAAAGAGTCCACAATGGCACTCTCCTCGGCGTTCCCAATTCAAAACAAGTACAGGGGGAACGCGACGAACACTGCCGCCATTATGGCGCCTGCAGGGAAGTTGAGGAAGCTGGTGGAGGGATGAAAGTTTTCTCTCATCAACTGTCTACGGGCTTATGAAGTCACCGCGAGATGCCTATTGTATTGCGGTCGAACTGCGGTTCCGCGCAAGCCGGCCAGCTGCAACTAAATTACGACTGATGGGAACTGGAAGGAAGTGAACTGCTGTCGCGCGGTCATCATTAAGAGACGCAAGAATGCTCGAACCTAAAAAAGAAAACATAACATAATACGCCGTGACTGTACTGTGTACCAGACCACAGCCCTTCTGATCTCCTTGCCGTTCGTGTTCCGTGGCGCTGTGCGAGAGCACCGAGCTCGCGACCTAAGTTCACAGGTTCAAAACATGTCGACTCCGCGTCTATTTTTCTTTAAATATTACCGCACTATTAACATTTTCTTTTATCGTCAAATGCGTTGATGTGAGGTCAGGTCGACAGAACTGGCACTGACATATTAAGTCTTCCATCTGCAACATTTGAACAAAAGTCGTTGATCCGCTACGATGGGAGGAAAAGAAAAGTAATAATTTGGCTACTCTGTCGGCCCAGTGACACTACTCTTCAATATTTTTAATAGCCACCATGGAGAATCGAGCGCTATGGTGAGAGAGAGAATAAACATTTTTATTAGGTAAATGCAGCTTTGGAGAGGCATCCTCATTCCAGAATGCCTTGAGCTCGGGCCGCGTCCTGGGCCCTCGCAATCAGCCGTTGCTGATCCTCGAGGTCGGAGCTGGCCAAGGCTCTCTCCCAAAGCTCGTTAGTGGGGTAAGGGTTCGGGTAAGGGTAAGATTTACGAGCGCTATGGTGTACTTTCTTTAAAAACGTCGCATGCTCGATATCTAGACGCAATATGTGAAACAGCATTCCAGCGAGTCTCTTCAGCAATCTCTAAAAAAACTATATAATCTGATTAGTGTACGTTTTATAAACGTCGTGTGTGTAAGTCGAACTTATTCTGTAATCGAAACTATCCTGTTTTTTTTCTATTATTAATGTGAATTGAAAAGAAATGTTGGCACTATTATTGGGCTTGGTTATACTGGTGCCGCTTCGGGCACTTTTTTTTTTTTTAAACCTATAACCTCACATTTGTAGTCGGCATTCAGCTGTACTTCCACACAGTACGAGAGACTCAGTGTCCGTCTTGTTTACGTGTTCGCGATCGGCATTTTGTGATTTGACATTTCTTTTACCCTTTAGCATAACTGTGAAACAATTTTTGAAAAGAAATTTGTGTAGAGCTCCCACGAACAGTGTGGTGTTTGGGACTTCAAATATAAGCACAGGTCGCGGGTTTGGTTTCCGGCCGCATTTCGATGAGGGGGGGGGGGGGGGGGCAAAATATAAAAACGCTCCTAACGCTTATATTTGAATACACTATACAGAACCCAAGGTTGGCCAAAATTGATCCGGTGCCCTGGAATGTACGGCGTCTACCGCATGTCCCCATATTTGCTTCGTGAAGTTAAACCTAATTAATCAATCAGACTTTCAGTTTAATACCCGGGCCACACGGGCACAGAAAATTGCATTCAGTAGTTAAGGCCTTAAGTTCCTGAATGACATTTTTTTCGGCGGAGCTTCCACACGTCCAAATTTAATGACATTTGACCCGATGATGTCGATAACAGCGTCTTCTGAGGTGAGCAACTTAAGGACAATAATAAAAATGCTAAACATGAATTCAGAACTTTAACCTGCCTTCATGGCTAGTAAAAATGTAGAAATAAGCATACTATGGTGCCGCTAGCTTTAGTTTGTCGCTGTCTCTTACAATGTTGCACTTTTGCAACATTGTAACGTTACAATGTTTGTCGCTGCCTCTTACAAATGTTGCACGATGGCAATGAAATCGTCCTTGTCGTAGGCGTGTTGCCAACATTTAACACCACTCCGCTGGCAGCAGCATCTCATATGTATTCTTTTTTTCATTATAGCAAACTTGATGTGCTTGTTTATGTGTGCTGTATGGCAACCCCTGAAAAATGTGTTTGTAGCTAAATAGGATGTCGTCTCAAATAATTTAAGTAAACCGGACAGGGCATACTATGGCGTCGACAGTACGTATTTCTCAAGTCGAAGGAGTTCTGGTGAACCACTTTGGTGACGAATGGCATTAAGGCAAACGCCATTTGATTTGCCCGTGTGGCACACAATGCAAATGACATTAAATTTTAAGACATTTCTGTGCCGGTGTGGCACGGGTGCAACCAAGCACGTTCCGATAAGTTAAACAAAAAAGAAAAAGGAAAGCAGCGCCTACCGGAACGAAAACGTCGCATAGAGAGGCACTCCACTGTATCGCCCACGGCTTGACCGATAGCGTCCTGCCACGGTCTGCTCGGCTGATCGCATCACGATAGCGACAATAGCTAACGCACCGGATTTCGCTGGACGGAGCTTTCGTCACGCTCTTTTTGGTGGTATGAAGGTGTCGCGTTGCGTTTTCTTTTTTGCACTTATTTATCTTCAAGACTGGCAGATACATTGCCAGTCAAATACAGGCGTGTTGCACTCAACTCTGAACGATAATAATAATATTTGGGGTTTTACGTGCCAAAACCACTTTCTGATTATGAGGCACGCCGTAGTGGAGGACTCCGGAAATTTTGACCACCTGGGGTTCTTTAACGTGCACCTAAATCTAAGCACACAGGTGTTTTCGCATTTCGCCCCCATCGAAATGCGGCCGCCATAGCCGGGATTCGATCCCGCGACCTCGTGCTCAGCTGCCCAACACCATAGCCACTGAGCAACCACGGCGGGTTCAACTCTGAACGAGCGACAAGGTACAATTAAGCGTCGCACGGGAAAGGTGCAACTTTCTAAACTCTAAAGCTGAAGAAGACACCGAGGAAAGTGGCATACTGGTCGACCCATGAGGGAACAACAAGGCCTTACCCTGAAATGTTTCGCCTAGAACGTGACTAGCGCCAACATGAGTCCCAATTCGCACGTGTTGACTCGTACCCGAGTGCGTCACGTCGATTTGCTCCAATGATTAATCCACATCGCATGCAGAACAACTGATCTGTCGTCTGCACGTTAAAATCTGCCAAGTTGCGAACTTTTAACACCACGGACGTCTCGAGAACCTCGTGGCATCAAATGAATTATACAGCGTCCATAAGCACACGTGGGCACCTGCTGAACATGTAAGAAAAGAGACGGGACAAGGGTACGCTCTGCTCACTGCAATAATAATCGAGAGCATTGAAGCAGCAACAATTAAGACACTGCCCCTGGATATCGCGTACCGGACAAGCATGGAACCATAAATCAGTCGTCGAGAAAGGGTATGCAAATCATCAATCAATGACGTGTTATCGAAAACTCCACCGGCCGACCGGAAATTCCATTTCACGAAAATAAAAACAAAACAAATTAAATTATGGGGTTTAACGTGCCAAAACCACTTTCTGATTATGAGGCACGCAGTAGTGGAGGACTCCGGAAATTTCGACCACCTGGGGTTCCTTTATGTGCACCTAAATCTACATTTCACGAAAATTGCAATAAGTTATAGCAACTGGCAGTGCGAAGGCAGCATGATAGCAGTAAAGCTGCATCGCCAGGCTTTGGGAATGAGGGCATCAAAATATTATCAGGTTCCTCATACAGCCCCTATATATCGGGTACAACCGATCAATTGTGTCGATACGCCTCGCGGCGTGACGACAAAATGATGAACGCGTGTCTTGTCGGAGTTCAGCTGCTTAGTGTCGATTTCTGCCAATGCGCCTAGACGCTTTAAAATGCGAAAATAGTAGCTGCCGAGTGGAAATATGACGTTGACAGCCGATCAAAAAACAGTAAAACAATGCTTGTCACACAACTTCGGAATGCCGGGAGCACACACACGAATTTTCGAACGCCCAACCGAATTTCAGATCAATGTCATCCGAATTTGTTCGCAGAATGCCGTGCACCGCAGACTGACGCGATTTCTTTCGAGAAGCGATGTGCATGCCAGAAAGGCACGTCGCGTAGTACGCGATCCACTCACCATGCTCCCGTCCATGTCGTCCGATTCGTGTTCCATCCGGAAGGCTGGAAGCGGGATGCGGTTTTTGACACGAATTTTGGCAGTTGGCGGGACGCAGGGCGAGAAGAATGACCAGCGGCACAAACGAAGCGCTGGTTTGAAGCACACCACCCACCGGCGACGCTCAGACGAAACGCAGGCGAACGTAACTAACTGTCGCCGCTGCGACGGCGGCGCACAATGCCAATATCAAGCACGCAGGTGCAGTCGATGACACGGTAAGATGGCACGCCGAAGCCCCCTTCACTTTCAGTCAAGTCGATCAAAGGGGAGGCATACGTTCACGCACGTTCTCAATCCAAACGGTGCTGATCACATGGGTCACCAACGGGCACGCGCCGAGTGCAAATCGCCTAGCGCAATAGTACCGAGGACAATCGCCCAACTGCATCGGAGGCAGCCTACCAACTCCGCGGTTACGAGAGGCGCGGCGGCGCCGCACTCGCTGAGGGAGAGAGATAAAAGGAGAGAGAGAGAGAAATCCAGAATGAAGCTCCGCCCTGCGCGCGCTCCGATTGGCGCGCCGCGGCGCCAATCGGGTCTATGAGATTCTAGGCGATGATAATTAATTGCCCGATCAGTCTGGAAGTCTGGAGCGGTAGCATTGCGCGTTTGCTGGATCAGTGTAGCATAGGGGTAGCACTCGGAGTCGGCCAGCCATATTGCGCTCAAATTCGAGCGCGCTTCTCCGCGCGCGCGCTATCTGCCTTCGGCCGCGGGCTGCACCGACTGTGCTTCTTTCGTGGCGGCGCATTTGTTCTCCTGTTTCCGTGGCGTTTCTCGTTTCCTGCCTTTCGATTTTTCGCTTCTGGGTAGCACTATCGGTTGCTGTGAAACAGTTCGAGGCGCGTATGGCAAGCATGTTTTCGACCTCACCGACGTATAAAGAAGGGCCGTGAACAACGAAGTCACAGCGAGAACCGTAACAGTTTGCTGAAACGGGTGAAAAATTTGAAGGACGCTTCAGTTCCGTCTTTAAGTGTGGAACGCGACAGCATTCAAAGACACCTGATGGCTTTTCATGTTTACCGGCAACTAGCTTTGGTGGTAGAAGAGTGGTTGGGCATGCGTGTTTCGGAATTATTTTTTGCCAAAGCGACGTCCGACGCAAAACGCCGACGCCGGATGTCTGCGGCACGGGGCCTTTAACGCTTTCGCGTTAAAAGCTGTCGGGTAAGCAGGACGCAGTGATCGTCTTGTCAAACGACCTTAGATTAATGTACTTACGTTTTTAAAGCCCTGTGATTGCTCGAAGCGCCGTCAATTTAACTGAACGCTGGCAATAAACGAAAAACATTTGCGCGTCAGAATAAAACGCACGAGTAATATTCAGAAGATGATAAAATTACGGCGCTAAAAAAAGAAGAAATGTTAGAGCGTAGTAAAGCTAAGATACGAACAAGTCCGTCATTCTAGGAGAAATGAGAACGTCTCATTATACGGCGTCAATAGCGCATGTCGTGCCATCTCGTGGCTGGTGGAAGAACCGGTTCGTTTAGGTAACTGCAACGTTCCTTCTGCGACTATTCAGTGACAGCAATACATTCCCACTCATTGGCGTGCGCATTGCCGGCAGGGTCAATCAGACCCAGTGGAGAATGCCTTACCCCCAATCACTTAGATGAGACCAGATCTAAGTTTTGCCAGATGCGAAACATGCAGGGAATGTGTGCGAGGTGAGTGCGCGATCTCTTGCAATATGCGCGGCAATTTCCTGGGCTTGAGCGACTGAAGAATATGTCTGCTCGTCTTCTGGGCGACAATATTGCTTCAAGGAAACATTTCAGCAATTCTTGGGAAAGACTGCAAGCAGTTTTGTTAGCGAAAACGACTCTATGAACTGATGTTCGAGCGATAGGCTAAGCATTTGCGGCGAGTCTTATGCGGGACACTTGCTGTACTGTCGATTGCACAGACCGGCGTGAAATGTTGAACCTATTGTACTGGTGTGGCGCGCACGGTCAATTTAAGAATAAACAAAGAATACCCCATATTATCAGTGAGTCATGACGCGATTCATGCCGCGTTAGGCAAGCCTGCGTTCTGGTAACAGCCACGACACCAACGCTGTGAACATTCGAGGAGGGAGGAGTAGATTTTAATGAAGAGAAAGGAGGAGTGGTCCACCTGGAGAGCGTGTCTCTAGTCTGCTACTACAGGGAAGGGTAGGTGGCAGGCGATTATGTTATGATACAATGAGCTACTATATACACGTTGTCCAATATGCGGATACGCACTGTAGACACAATACACGAAAGAGTAATCTTGTCTACACAAAAAGTTATCGCAAGCACATTTCGCAATGTCTGCACGTCTCAAAGGTTCTAGAGGCGATCGTCTAAACCAGTCCCACGTAGAAAGTTCAAGAGTGACTTTGTAGCACGTTCGGCGCAGTCAACTCTACTCCAAGCGCCCAAAATCTTTTCTTCCGAAAAGGGGCGGGAGTCCAAGCAGTCAACACTAGACTTAAGTGTTCTTCGTTCGGCCGCATATTGAGGGCACACGCAAAGTACGTGAGCTATTGTCTCGGGAGTGTGACAATCGAATTGCACTTGCCGCCCTACGGCTAATTCGGAAGTCTCGGTGATGTTTTAATCGGTCGGTATGTATATCGCAGTATTTTTACCATTGGCCGAAGAACGCGTTACCGCATGTAGAAGGAAATAGTCGTACGGTTACGTGGGGCGAAATAAAAAGAGGTGTGCCGCCACACAGCCCATTAGAATGCATAGTTAGAGACCAAAGCGACACACTCGCGGTGTCGCATTAAACACAATTCGCAACTCCTATTTTTTTTTTGCAGGCAAATGGAGCTTTACGCACCTGACAAAGCAAAATGCCGACTCCACTTACCTTCTGCCTCCATCCCTCGTACCATGCCATACGATATACATATCTCGAGATAAAACAACATATTGCCTGCTGTACACTCGCAGTACGTGTGCACAACGTTTCCACGTTGTTTGTTCATCACGATGAGCTGCTTGCACTACCCGCTCTTGAGGCTAATTACGCATCTGCATGCGTATGTTGGCCGCCTCATTCAAGTCGAGCCACTCCAAACGACGGTCGAGTTTATCCTGAAGAAAATCCTGCCGCGACGCGTTTGACGCTAACACATGTATTCACCAGTTGGATCAAAGTACTCTAGAAGAGTAAAGGCTGGTGCATCTCTCAAATCTTGGATACAAACGGCCTGCACGTCGCATCGGCAAGGTCCTTCGCATCAGGTCGGTAAACGGAAAATGTGCTATCGCTACACGTGAGCTAATACGCGCGCGCTAGAGCATATATATCCATAGCCTTGGTTTATCCATATACCAAGGTATTTATATTCTGTTACCTGAGGTATTTCTTGGCCCTGTATCTCCACTCTCTGTTCACTGTTTTCATTGAATACCATAACACCTGATTTTCTAACACTAAATTTCAAACCTAAATTGTTGCCTTCCTGTCCACAGATATTAGCCAGACGTTGCAAATCACTGTGCTTGTTAGCTAGCAACACAGTGTCGTCCGCATAAAATAAACCTGGGAGTTGCTGCTCTATTACTGTACCCGCCTGTTTGTATGAGAGATTAAACCCGATATTACTTCCTTCTAGCGCCCTCTCCATCCTCACCATGTAAATCATAAACAGCAGCGGGGATAAAGGGCACCCCTGCCTCAGTCCCTTGTTGATATGAAATTTCTCCTCGCTCCTCATCCCTTCCCATTCAACGCACAGGGTATTTTCTAGGTAAATCTCTCTCAAAAGCCGTAGACAATCGTTACCTAAGCCTTCCCCTTCCAGAATATCCCACAAAATGTTGCGGTCTACGTTGTCGTAGGCACCTGTAATGTCTAAAAAGGCCACATACAACGGTCTGCTTTCTGCTTTTGATATTTCAATACACTGAGTAAGGACAAACAAGTTATCATCCAAACGTCTACCTATTCTGAAGCCATTCTGAAGCTCTCCCAAAATGCCATTATTCTCTGCCCGTACTTGAAGCTTTAATTTGATTGCCTGCATTGCTAGCCTGTATATTACAGATGTAATGGTCAACGGTTTATACGAGCGAATTCTGTCTTTCTCCCCCTTACCTTTATAAATTAAATTCATTCTACTTTGTCGCCAACTGTCTGGTATTCATCTATCTTTTAAAGTTTTTTTCCACTGCTTTCACCAGAGCTTCCTTACTTTTTGGTCCTAGTTCATTTATCAGCCTAACGGGAACCTCGTCTAGCCCTGTGGCTGTGCGCTTAGGAATTTTCTCTTCCGCTTTCTTCCAGTTTAAATTTATCAGCACCAGCTCCTTTTCCACTTGGGTCTCTTTTATGCTCTTTTTTTCATCAAGTACAACCTCGTCATTGCCTTGGAAAGATTCGGCTGTTGCTTTTCGGATGTAATTTATTGCCGCTTCTCCTTCCAGTCTGTTTTCATCTTCGTCTAGGATATGTCGTTGTATTGTTGTTGACTTCCTGTCTAATAATTTTATGTGGTTCCAAAATATTCTAGGTGCGGCCTTCTTTTTCTCACGTATTCCTGACCAATTAACGTTCACTTTCACCTTTTAATTTTGCTTGCACCAGTATTTGAGCCATAGACTTTTTCTCTCGGTATATTTCCCATTTACTGGTTACTTCATCCTGTGGCAACTGCGCCTTCTTTGCCTGCCTGTGCTCTCGAGATGCTTTCTGTCGTTCGGAGATCGCTTCTCGTATCTCCTTGTTCCACCAGCTTTTCGGTTTCTTTTTTCCTTTCCAACGAACATGTTGTTTCTCTCTCCGTATTTCTGTCGTTATTACACTTAGAAGCTCACCATATTCCCACTCTTTACTTGGCCATTTGCCAAGTTCTTCCTCAACTCTAGTGATTGTATTTGCTATTTGTTCAGCGTTCAAATTTGCACAGGCCATTTGCTCTCCTTGCTCTCTTTCCCAACTACATATCCCATATTCAAAATGATACGTTTATGGTCACTCCCTATGCTGTTAAACCTTTTATCATCGATGACCATTTCTCTCAACTTATCATGAATTCCTTCTGTCATCAGACAGTAATCAATGGTAGATTGCCGGTTTCCCACTTCCCACGTGATCTGTCCTTCGCACTCAGGCCCTGTATTCACGATCACGAGGTTATGTTGCTCACAAAGGTCCAGCATTGACTTCCTGTTATTGTCGGTATAGCCATCTAAATCCTGTATGTGGGCATTCATGTCACCTAATAGGACAATTTCAGCACCACTCCCGAAACCCTTAATATCAGCGCTTATGCATTCCACGAACTCTTTATTCTTCTCTGTGCAATTTTTTCCGGTCCATAAATACGTAACGCCCAGCCAAGTTTCTTTCCCACTCATTGTACCTGGTAACCAAAGATGCTCTTGACATTGTGAATTTACTCTTTTCCATTTGGCTCCCTGATGGTTGAGCGTTCCGACTCCCCCTCCCTTTCTTTCCGACTTAGTTCTGTTGCACACTTCCGAAACATAATTCTCAATAACTGGCGACTCTTCTGAGTCTCTAAGGTGCGTTTCTGTAACCGCATACACCCCTATTTGTTCTCTGTGTAACTGCTCCTCAATCTCTGCCCACTCTTCCTTTCTTCTGCCGCCCTGCATGTTTATGTAGCTATTGCATGGCGAGCTCTTTTTTTTGTTTTCCTCCTTTTTCTGTTATCGACGGCGATGGTCTTCTGATGTTCCCCTAGAGGACCTTCTACATTACTATCTACTCTGACCTCCTGAGCGCCCGCGGGCCCCCTAAAAAAGCAACAGCGCGACCACCAAGTCGCCAGCCCACTTCTCGTGCTAGCTTGTAATTGAAGTGGATCCCGTCTCGTTTAAAACCACCACAACTTCTCACTTCCCTGTTTACTTCGACAACCTCGAAGCCTTTCTCTCGGCTCATTTTCCATATTGCCTCATTAGCAGCCACTACGGCTCTTTGTACATGACTGTCACGCACAGGCACCTCCGGCACCGTGCACACCACGATCTGCACCTGAGAGGATAGCTCACGCAAGTCGTCCACCCACTTCGCCAAGCGCTGGGCTAGTCCTGGCCCTTTCCTATTTAGGACGTCATTTAGCCCACGTGCTACTATGACGAGGTTGCGCACGTGGGCATTTTCCGCGAGCTTTTCTTTTCCTCGCTCCATGACAGAACCCAGTGTGTGCACTGGAAATGTCCCTACCGCCACCCTTTTGTCGCCTTTCACCCTCTACAAGATTGCTTTTCAGCACCCAGCCAGGTTTGAATCGACAGCGATAATCACCCTTTCACTCTCTCCTACCTCTCCCTGCTTCCCTTTGTCATTTTCCGCGTGATTCGGACTCGACAAGAAGCATTGTCTCCTGGGCGCCTGATTTTTCCGCGTAGCGGCCTCAAGGTAGGTGCCGCTCTTTCCATCTAACCCTTCATCACCCTGCCTGCGTTCCACGTATTTCTCTGACCCTCTCGCGCCTGTTGCGTCGGGGGTCTGCGTTCCATTGTCACGCACATTCTCGGTCACAATGGCGGCCCTGTTCAGCTTTTCCTAGGCTGCTTCAAGTCTCTTTTCAACTACCTTCCCTGCCTCACGCTCCCTGTTTAGCTCATTTTTGAGCTCTTGCACCTGTTTGAGAAGCTCTTCCTGGAAAGCTTCCATTTTCTGCATCCTAGTATCGACATCACATTCTGTGCCGGTTGATTCGACACCCTCTCCATTCTCACGCGTCTCCTCATTTGCCTTGAGGGACCCCCTCCCCCCCCCCCCGTACTGCCTGCTTTACCGGCTTTCTCGCCATGTATTGCACAGCTTTTTGCAAATACTATAATACTATATCAATGCAGAGCACGTGCCTTTTAGAAAAAAACCGATACGCACAGGATCCAAATCCTCAAAATGCCGCAAAGCAACTTTCACCACTGTTTCAAAAACAACCAATGCCGCGGAGACCAAAGGTATGACACGCTCTCGCACGCGCTCAACCACGCGGCCACGCTCTCACTTTTCTACCAAACATGCACAGCAAACCCACTAATAGCTATTTGTATTGCCACTTCCTAGCTACTATGTAAAGACTACAAACACCATCGTCCCACTCGGCTGCACTTGTTGGAACACGTGGCACGAAAGGACGCTCTAATCATCCTGCAAAACAAATGTACAGGAAGCAAACCCGCGCACCCGAAATACGAGAGACAAAAAAAAAGGAACTCCCCCCCCCAATTACTATTTAAATGCAAAAAACCAGCAAATAAGAACAGAAGCAAGCTCAAAGCATGCACAAAAACTTATGATTTCGTCGTCGCCACGGAGCCCCGAAAAGCACGTCCATTCGCCACATATTGCGCTTATTACGGCGCCTCTAGCGGGAGATATTGAACTTACCAGGCATCCTTCAACCGGTTTCACTATGCTTGTTTTGTTAGCAGCGGCGAACGGTCGATTTTTTTGCCCTCTGTGACCTTTTGGTGAACTTGAGAGTGTGCTCCCCCCGGTGAAATGATTCCGGCAAAAAGTTGCGGCGAAAAGGTTTTTTTAACCACTCATACCCAGGCCCTCTATGTGGTGCAAGAAACTTACTGAACTTATTGTATTTCGCAAGGTAAAATACGTAGAAAAAATTGTAAAGTACTACTCGTACACAACCTATAGACAAGATGGCTCTCGAAATGTACTTTGAATATACGGGAAAACAATTCTGTTACGCGAAAACTCAAAACTCCTTTTCCAGCGTTTCTACTATTCATAGACCGGCGACGGCGTCCGCCATTTGCGCGTGTCGGCGCGTGAATATCTCGGAGTCCTAGTAGCGGCGCGTCCGCTTCCTTGAAACACTTCCAGATTGCGCTCGCCTCCGCCACATCGCGGCCCACGCAAGAGTCCGCCTTTCTGCCAGAAAGCCCGCCTTCAAGCATAGCGTTCGCCGCGAGCGTTTCCCGGTAAATATTACGGTTAAATACGCTGCAGTTGCCACGAAGAATGAGAAGCAGTAAGGGACCTTTGAATGTTATCGCGTTCCACTTTTAAAGGCGACGCTTAACTCCCTCCACTTTTCCCCCTTCAAGATCACCCTTGTACTGCTAGGCATGACTGTAAGGGATCCGATCGTGTCAATCTCTTTCCTGCTTTTTTTCCATTATATACTCTAAACGTTTCTTGCTTATCTCGACTGCTGACCGGTTGA